>NC_133701.1:14321741-14857205 GCF_048934315.1 Petromyzon marinus
TGGCTCTGGATGCCGGCGGTGAAATACCACTACTCTGATCGTTTTTTCACTTACCCGGTGAGGCGGGGAGGCGAGCCCCGCGGGGGGCTCTCGCTTCTGGCTCCAAGTGCCTCTGGCACACGAACACCGTTTGCGGTGCCGGGCACGACCCGCTCTGGGGACAGTGTCTGGTGGGGAATTTGACTGGGGCGGTACACCTGCTGCAAATGCCTCTGGACGTTTCATGCCGTTCGTATGCAATGTGGCAACACGAAAATGACCCGTTTCCCATTCCGAGGGATTTCTGTGCGACCCTAACAGCCCCGTGACCCACAAGAGAGACATCCCCTCCAATTTCTAGTGTTTGACGGGGTCTATCCGTGAAAAATATCAAATTTTTTGAGTGCAAATGCATTTCTGCTGCATATGCCTCTGGAAGTTTCATGCGGTTCGTATGCAATGTGGCAACACGAAAATGACCCGTTTTCCCATCCCAGGGATTTCTGTGCGACCCGAACAGCCCCCTGACCCACAAGAGAGACATCCCCGCCAATTTCTGGCGTTTGATGGGGTCTATCCGTGAAAAATATCAAATTTTTTGACTGCACATGCATTTCTGATGCAAATGCCTCTGGAAGTTTCATGCGGTTCGTATGCAATGTGGCAACACGAAAATGACCCGTTTTCCCATTCGGAGGGATTTCAGTGCGACCCTAACAGCCCCGTGACCCACAAGAGAGACATCCCCGCCAATTTCTAGCGTTTGACGGGGTCTATCCGTGAAAAATATTTAAAAATTTTAGTGCACATGCATTTCTGCTGCAAATGCCTCTGGAAGTTTCATGCCGTTCGTATGCAATGTGGCAACACGAAAATGACCCGTTTTCCTATTCTGAGGGATTTCTGTGCGACCCTAACAGCCCCGTGACCCACAAGAGAGACATCCCCGCCAATTTCTAGCGTTTGACGGGGTCTATCCGTGAACAATATTAAAGTTTTTGAGTGCACATGCATTTCTGCTGCAAATGACTCTGGAAGTTTCATGCCGTTCGTATGCAATGTGGCAACACGAAAATGACCCGTTTTCCCATTCCGAGGGATTTCTCTGCGACCCTAACAGCCCCGTGACCCACAAGAGAGACATCCCCTCCAATTTCTAGCGTTTGACGGGGTCTATCCTTGAAAAATATCAAATTTTTTTAGTGCAAATGCATTTCTGCTGCAAATGCTTCTGGAAGTTTCATATGGTTCGTATGCAATGTGGCAACACGAAAATGACCAGTTTTCCCATTCCCAGGGATTTCTGTGCGAGCCGAACAGCCCCGTGACCCACAAGAGAGACATCCCCGCCAATTTCTAGGCTTTGACGGGGTCTATCCGTGAAAAATATCAAATTTTTTGACTGCACATGCATTTCTGCTGCAAATGCCTCTGAAAGTTTCATGCCATTCGTATGCAATGTGGCAACAAGAAAATGACACGTTTTCCCATTCTGAGGGATTTCTGTGCGACCCTAACAGCCCCGTGACCCACAAGAGAGGCATCCCCGCCAATTTCTAGCGTTTAACGGGGTCTATCCGTGAAAAATATTAAAGTTTTTGAGTGCACATGCATTTCTGCTGCAAATGCCTCTGGAAGTTTTATGCCGTTCGTATGCAATGTGGCAACACGAAAATAACCCGTTTTCCCATTCCGAGGGATTTTTGTGCGACCCTAACAGCCCCGTGACCCACAAGAGAGACATCCCCTCCAATTTCTAGCGTTTGACGGGGTCTATCCGTGAAAAATATCAAATTTTTTGAGTGCAAATGCATTTCTGCTGCAAATGCTTCTGGAAGTTTCATACGGTTCGTATGCAATGTGGCAACACGAAAATGACCAGTTTTCCCATTCCCAGGGATTTCTGTGCGAGCCGAACAGCCCCGTGACCCACAAGAGAGACATCCCCGCCAATTTCTAGCCTTTGACGGGGTCTATCCGTGAAAAATATCAAATTTTTCGACTGCACATGCATTTCTGCTGCAAATGCCTCTGGAAGTTTCATGCGGTTCGTATGCAATTTGGCAACACGAAAATGACCCGTTTTCCCATTCCGAGGGATTTCTGTGCGACCCTAACAGCCCCGTGACCCACAAGAGAGACATCCCGCCAATTTCTAGCGTTTGACGGGGTCTATCCGTGATAAATATTAAAAAATTTTAGTGCACATGCATTTCTGCTGCAAATGCCTCTGGAAGTTTCATGCCGTTCGTATGCAATGTGGCAACACGAAAATGACCAGTTTTCCCATTCCCAGGGATTTCTGTGCGAGCCGAACAGCCCCGTGACCCACAAGAGACATCCCCGCCAATTTCTAGCCGTTGACGGGGTCTATCCGTGAAAAATATCAAATTTTTTGACTGCACATGCATTTCTGCTGCAAATGCCTCTGGAAGTTTCATGCGGTTCGTATGCAATGTGGCAACACGAAAATGACCCGTTTTCCCATTCCGAGGGATTTCTGTGCGACCCTAACAGCCCCGTGACCCACAAGAGAGACATCCCGCCAATTTCTAGCATTTGATGGGGTCTATCCGTGATAAATATTAAAATTTTTTAGTGCACATGCATTTCTGCTGCAAATGCCTCTGGAAGTTTCATGCCGTTCGTATGCAATGTGGCAACACGAAAATGACCCGTTTTCCCATTCCGAGGGATTTCTGTGCGACCCTAACAGCCCCGTGACCCACAAGAGAGACATCCCCTCCAATTTCTAGCGTTTGGCGGGGTCTATGCGTGAAACATTTTAAAATTTTTGAGTGCACTTGCATTTCTGCTGCAAATGCCTCTGGAAGTTTCATGCCGTTCGTATGCAATGTGGCAACACGAAAATGACCCGTTTGCCCATTCCGAGGGATTTCTGTGCGACCCTAACAGCCCCGTGACCCACAAGAGAGACATCCCCGCCAATTTCTAGCCTTTGACGGGGTCTATCCGTGAAAATATCAAATTTTTTGACTGCACATGCATTTCTGCTGCAAATGCCTCTGGAAGTTTCATGCGGTTCGTATGCAATGTGGCAACACGAAAATGACCCGTTTTCCCATTCCGAGGGATTTCTGTGCGACCCTAACAGCCCCGTGACCCACAAGAGAGACATCCCCGCCAATTTCTAGCGTTTGACAGGGTCTATTCGTGATAAATATTAAAAAATTTTAGTGCACATGCATTTCTGCTGCAAATACCTCTGGAAGTTTCATGCCGTTCGTATGCAATGTGGCAACACGAAAATGACCCGTTTTCCCATTCCGAGGGATTTCTGTGCGATCCTAACAGCCCCGTGACCCACAAGAGAGACATCAACTCCAATTTCTAGCGTTTGACGGGGTCTATGCGTGAAAAATATTTAAATTTTTGAGTGCACATGCATTTCTGCTGCAAATGCCTCTGGAAGTTTCATGCCGTTCGTATGCAATGTGGCAACACGAAAATGACCCGTTTTCCCATTCCCAGGGATTTCTGTGCAACCCGAACAGCCCCCTGACCCACAAGAGAGACATCCGCTCCAATTTCTAGCGTTTGACGGGGTCTCTCCGTGAAAAATATCAATTTTTTTTAGTGCAAATGCATTTCTGCTGCAAATGCCTCTGGAAGTTTCATGCCGTTCGTATGCAATGTGGCAACACGAAAATGACCCGTTTTCCCATTCCGAGGGATTTCTGTGCGACCCTAACAGCCCCATGACCCACAAGAGAGACATCCTCTCCAACTTCTAGCGTTTGACGCGGTCTATGCGTGAAAAATATTACATTTTTTGAGTGCACATTCATTTCTGCTGCAAATGCCTCTGGAAGTTTCATGCCGTTCCTATGCAATTTGGCAACACGAAAATGACCCGTTTTCCCATTCCGAGGGATTTCTGTGCGACCCTAACAGCCCCGTGACCCACAAGAGAGACATCCCCTCCAATTTCTAGCGTTTGACGGGGTCTATCCGTGAAAAATTTCAAATTTTTTTAATGCAAATGCATTTCAGCTGCAAATGCCTCTGGAAGTTTCATACGGTTCGTATGCAATGTGGCAACACGAAAATGACCCGTTTTCCCATTCCCAGGGATTTCTGTGCGACCCGAACAGCCCCGTGACCCACAAGAGAGACATCCCCTCCAATTTCTAGCCTTTGACGGGGTCTATCCGTGAAAAATATCAAATTTTTTGACTGCACATGCATTTCTGATGCAAATGCCTCTGGAAGTTTCATGCGGTTCGTATGCAATGTGGCAACACGAAAATGACCGGTTTTCCCATTCCGAGGGATTTCTGTGCGACCCTAACAGCCCCGTGACCCACAAGACGGACATCCCCGCCATCTTCTAGCGTTTGACGGTGTCTATCCGTGAAAAATATTCAATTTTTTGAGTGCACATGCATTTCTGCTGCAAATGCCTCTGGAAGTTTCATGCCGATCGTATGCAATGTGGCAACACGAAAATGACCCGTTTTCCCATTCTGAGGGATTTCTGTGCGACCCTAACAGCCCCGTGACCCACGATAGAGACATCCCCGCCAACTTCAAGCGTTTGACGCGGTCTATGCGTGAAAAATATTCAATTTTTTGAGTGCACATGCATTTCTGCTGCAAATGCATCTGGAAGTTTCATGCCGTTCGTATGCAATTTGGCAACACGAAAATGACCCGTTTTCCCATTCCGAGGGATTTCGGTGCAACCCTAACTGCCCCGTGACCCACAAGAGAGACATCCCCTCCAATTTCTAGCGTTTGACGGGGTCTATCCGTGAAAAATTATCAAATTTTTTGAGTGCAAATGCATTTCTGCTGCAAATGCCTCTGGAAGATTCATGCGGTTCGTATGCAATGTGGCAACACGAAAATGACCCGTTTTCCCATTCCCAGGGATTTATGTGCGACCCGAACAGCCCCGTGACCCACAAGAGAGAAAACCCCGCCAATTTCTAGCCTTTGACGAGGTCTATCCGTGAAAAATATTAAAGTTGTTGAGTGCACATGCATTTCTGCTGCAAATGCCTCTGGAAGTTTCATGCCGTTCGTATGTAATGTGGCAACACGAAAATGACCCGTTTTCCCATTCCGAGGGATTTCTGTGCGACCCTAACAGTCCCGTGACCCACAAGAGAGACTTCCCCTCCAATTTCTAGCGTTTGACGGGGTCTATCCGTGAAAATTATCATTTTTTTTGAGTGAACATGCATTTCTGCTGCAAATGCCTCTGGAAGTTTCATGCGGTTCGAATGCAATGTGGCAACACGAAAATGACCCGTTTTCCCATTCCGAGGGATTTCTGTGCGACCCTAACAGGCCCTTGACCCACAAGAGAGACATCCCCGCCAACTTCTAGCGTTTGACGCGGTCTATCCGTGAAAATTATTCAATTTTTTGAGTGAACATGCATTTCTGCTGCAAATGCCTCTGGAAGTTTCATGCGGATCGTATGCCATGTGGCAACACGAAAATTACCCGTTTGCCCATTCCGAGGGATTTCTGTGCGACCCTAACAGCCCCGTGACCCACAAGAGGGACATCCCCGCCAACTTCTAGCGTTTGACGGGGTCTATCCGTGAAAAATATTCAATTTTTTGAGTGCACATGCATTTCTGCTGCAAATGCCTCTGGAAGTTTCATGCCGATCGTATGCAATGTGGCAACACGAAAATGACCCGTTTTCCCATTCTGAGGGATTTCTGTGCGACCCTAACAGCCTTGTGACCCACAAGAGAGACATCCCCGCCATTTTCTAGCCTTTGACGAGGTCTATCCGTGAAAAATATTAAAGTTTTTGAGTGCACATGCATTTCTGCTGCAAATGCCTCTGGAAGTTTCATGCGGTTCGTATGCAATGTGGCAACACGAAAATGACCCGTTTTCCCATTCCGAGGGATTTCTGTGCGACCCTAACAGCCCCGTGACCCACAAGAGAGACATCCCCGCCAACTTCTAGCGTTTGACGGGGTCTATCCGTGACAATTATTCAATTTTTTGAGTGCACATGCATTTCTGCTGCAAATGCCTCTGGAAGTATCATGCGGTTCGTATGCAATGTGGCAACACGAAAATGACCCGTTATCCCATTCCGAGGGATTTCTGTGCGACCCTATCAGCCCGGTGACCCACAAGAGAGACATTCCCGCCAATTTCTAGCGTTTGACGGGGTCTATCCGTGAAAAATATTAAAGTTGTTGAGTGCACATGCATTTCTGCTGCAAATGCCTCTGGAAGTTTTATGCCGTTCGTATGTAACGTGGCAACACGAAAATGACCCGTTTTCCCATTCCGAGGGATTTCTGTGCGACCCTAACAGTCCCGTGACCCACAAGAGAGACTTCCCCTCCAATTTCTAGCGTTTGACGGGGTCTATCCGTGAAAATTATCATTTTTTTTGAGTGAACACGCATTTCTGCTGCAAATGCCTCTGGAAGTTTCATGCGGTTCGAATGCAATGTGGCAACACGAAAATGACCCGTTTTCCCATTCCGAGGGATTTCTGTGCGACCCTAACAGGCCCTTGACCCACAAGAGAGACATCCCCGCCAACTTCTAGCGTTTGACGGGGTCTATCCGTGAAAATTATTCAATTTTTTGAGTGCACATGCATTTCTGCTGCAAATGCCTCTGGAAGTTTCATGCGGATCGTATGCAATGTGGCAATACGAAAATTACCCGTTTGCCCATTCCGAGGGATTTCTGTGCGACCCTAACAGCCCCGTGACCCACAAGAGAGACATCCCCGCTAATTTCTAGCGTTTGACGGGGTCTATCCGTGAAAAATATTAAAAAATTTTAGCGCACATGCATTTCTTCTGCAAATGCCTCTGGAAGTTTCATACCGTTCGTATGCAATCTGGCAACACGAAAATGACCCGTTTTCCCATTCCGAGGGATTTCTGTGCGACCCTAACAGCCCCGTGACCCACAAGAGAGACATCCCCTCCAATTTCTAGCGTTTGACGGGGTCTATGCGTGAAAAATATTAAAGTTTTTGAGTGAACATGCATTTCTGCTGCAAATGCCTCTGGAAGTTTCATGCGGTTCGTATGCAATGTGGCAACACGAAAATGACCCGTTTTCCCATTCCGAGGGATTTCTGTGCGACCCTAACAGCCCCGTGACCCACAAGAGAGACATCCCCGCCAACTTATAGCGTTTGACGGGGTCTATCCGTGAAAAATATTAAACGTTTTGAGTGCACATGCATTTCTGCTGCAAATGCCTCTGGAAGTTTCATGCGGATCGTATGCAATGTGGCAACACGAAAATGACCCGTTTGCCCATTCCGAGGGATTTCTGTGCGACCCTAACAGCCCCGTGACCCACAAGAGAGACATCCCCGCCAACTTCAAGCGTTTGACGCGGTCTATGCGTGAAAAATATTCAATTTTTTGAGTGCACATGCATTTCTGCTGCAAATGCATCTGGAAGTTTCATGCCGTTCGTATGCAATTTGGCAACACGAAAATAACCCATTTTCCCATTCCGAGGGATTTCGGTGCAACCCTAACTGCCCCGTGACCCACAAGAGAGACATCCCCTCCAATTTCTAGCGTTTGACGGGGTCTATCCGTGAAAAATTATCAAATTTTTTGAGTGCAAATGCATTTCTGCTGCAAATGCCTCTGGAAGATTCATGCGGTTCGTATGCAATGTGGCAACATGAAAATGACCCGTTTTCCCATTCCCAGGGATTTATGTGCGACCCGAACAGCCCCGTGACCCACAAGAGAGAAAACCCCGCCAATTTCTAGCCTTTGACGAGGTCTATCCGTGAAAAATATCAATTTTTGACTGCACATGCATTTCTGCTGCAAATGCCTCTGGAAGTATCATGCGGTTCGTATGCAATGTGGCAACGCGAAAATGACCCGTTATCCCATTCCGAGGGATTTCTGTGCGACCCTATCAGCCCGGTGACCCACAAGAGAGACATTCCCGCCAATTTCTAGCGTTTGACGGGGTCTATCCGTGAAAAATATTAAAGTTGTTGAGTGCACATGCATTTCTGCTGCAAATGCCTCTGGAAGTTTCATGCCGTTCGTATGTAATGTGGCAACACGAAAATGACCCGTTTTCCCATTCCGAGGGATTTCTGTGCGACCCTAACAGTCCCGTGACCCACAAGAGAGACTTCCCCTCCAATTTCTAGCGTTTGACGGGGTCTATCCGTGAAAATTATCATTTTTTTTGAGTGAACATGCATTTCTGCTGCAAATGCCTTTGGAAGTTTCATGCGGTTCGAATGCAATGTGGCAACACGAAAATGACCCGTTTTCCTATTCCGAGGGATTTCTGTGCGACCCTAACAGGCCCTTGACCCACAAGAGAGACATCCCCGCCAACTTCTAGCGTTTGACGGGGTCTATCCGTGACAATTATTCAATTTTTTGAGTGCACATGCATTTCTGCTGCAAATGCCTCCGGAAGTTTCATGCGGATCGTATGCAATGTGGCAACACGAAAATGACCCGTTTGCTCATTCCGAGGGATTTCTGTGCGACCCTAACAGCCCCGTGACCCACAAGAGGGACATCCCCGCCAACTTTTAGCGTTTGACGGGGTCTATCCGTGAAAAATATTCAATTTTTTTAGTGCACATGCATTTCTGCTGCAAATGCCTCTGGAAGTTTCATGCCGATCGTATGCAATGTGGCAACACGAAAATGACCCGTTTTCCCATTCTGAGAGATTTCTGTGCGACCCTAACAGCCTTGTGACCCACAAGAGAGACATCCCCGCCATTTTCTAGTCTTTGACGAGGTCTATCCGTGAAAAATATTAAAGTTTTTGAGTGCACATGCATTTCTGCTGCAAATGCCTCTGGAAGTTTCATGCGGTTCGTATGCAATGTGGCAACACGAAAATGACCCGTTTTCCCATTCCGAGGGATTTCTGTGCGACCCTAACAGCCCCGTGACCCACAAGAGAGACATCCCCGCCAACTTCTAGCGTTTGACGGGGTCTATCCGTGAAAATTATTCCATTTTTTGAGTGCACATGCATTTCTGCTGCAAATGCCTCTGGAAGTTTCATGCGGATCGTATGCAATGTGGCAACACGAAAATGACCCGTTTTCAAATTCCCAGGGATTTCTGTTCGACCCGAACAGCCCCGTGACCCACAAGAGAGACATCCCCGCCAACTTCTAGCGTTTGACGGGGTCTATCCGTGAAAAATATTAAAGTTGTTGAGTGCACATGCATTTCTGCTGCAAATGCCTCTGGAAGTTTCATGCCGTTCGTATGTAATGTGGCAACACGAAAATGACCCGTTTTCCCATTCCGAGGGATTTCTGTGCGACCCTAACAGTCCCGTGACCCACAAGAGAGACTTCCCCTCCAATTTCTAGCGTTTGACGGGGTCTATCCGTGAAAATTATCATTTTTTTTGAGTGAACATGCATTTCTGCTGCAAATGCCTTTGGAAGTTTCATGCGGTTCGAATGCAATGTGGCAACACGAAAATGACCCGTTTTCCTATTCCGAGGGATTTCTGTGCGACCCTAACAGGCCCTTGACCCACAAGAGAGACATCCCCGCCAACTTCTAGCGTTTGACGGGGTCTATCCGTGAAAATTATTCAATTTTTTGAGTGCACATGCATTTCTGCTGCAAATGCCTCTGGAAGTTTCATGCGGATCGTATGCAATGTGGCAACACGAAAATTACCCGTTTGCCCATTCCGAGGGATTTCTGTGCGACCCTAACAGCCCCGTGACCCACAAGAGGGACATCCCCGCCAACTTCTAGCGTTTGACGGGGTCTATCCGTGAAAAATATTCAATTTTTTGAGTGCACATGCATTTCTGCTGCAAATGCCTCCGGAAGTTTCATGCCGATCGTATGCAATGTGGCAACACGAAAATGACCCGTTTGCTCATTCCGAGGGATTTCTGTGCGACCCTAACAGCCCCGTGACCCACAAGAGGGACATCCCCGCCAACTTCTAGCGTTTGACGGGGTCTATCCGTGAAAAATATTCAATTTTTTTAGTGCACATGCATTTCTGCTGCAAATGCCTCTGGAAGTTTCATGCCGATCGTATGCAATGTGGCAACACGAAAATGACCCGTTTTCCCATTCTGAGAGATTTCTGTGCGACCCTAACAGCCTTGTGACCCACAAGAGAGACATCCCCGCCATTTTCTAGTCTTTGACGAGGTCTATCCGTGAAAAATATTAAAGTTTTTGAGTGCACATGCATTTCTGCTGCAAATGCCTCTGGAAGTTTCATGCGGTTCGTATGCAATGTGGCAACACGAAAATGACCCGTTTTCCCATTCCGAGGGATTTCTGTGCGACCCTAACAGCCCCGTGACCCACAAGAGAGACATCCCCGCCAACTTCTAGCGTTTGACGGGGTCTATCCGTGAAAATTATTCCATTTTTTGAGTGCACATGCATTTCTGCTGCAAATGCCTCTGGAAGTTTCATGCGGATCGTATGCAATGTGGCAACACGAAAATGACCCGTTTTCAAATTCCCAGGGATTTCTGTTCGACCCGAACAGCCCCGTGACCCACAAGAGAGACATCCCTGCCAACTTCTAGCGTTTGACGGCCTCTATGCGTGAAAAATATTAAAGTTTTTGAGTGCACATGCATTTCTGCTGCAAATGCCTCTGGAAGTTTTATGCCGTTCGTATGTAATGTGGCAACACGAAAATGACCCGTTTTCCCATTCCGAGGGATTTCTGTGCGACCCTAACAGTCCCGTGACCCACAAGAGAGACTTCCCCTCCAATTTCTAGCGTTTGACGGGGTCTATCCGTGAAAATTATCATTTTTTTTGAGTGAACATGCATTTCTGCTGCAAATGCCTCTGGAAGTTTCATGCGGTTCGTATGCAATGTGGCAACACGAAAATGACCCGTTTTCCCATTCCGAGGGATTTCTGTGCGACCCTAACAGGCCCTTGACCCACAAGAGAGACATCCCCGCCAACTTCTAGCGTTTGACGGGGTCTATCCGTGAAAATTATTCAATTTTTTGAGTGCACATGCATTTCTGCTGCAAATGCCTCTGGAAGTTTCATGCGGATCGTATGCAATGTGGCAATACGAAAATTACCCGTTTGCCCATTCCGAGGGATTTCTGTGCGACCCTAACAGCCCCGTGACCCACAAGAGGGACATCCCCGCCAACTTCTAGCGTTTGACGGGGTCTATCCGTGAAAAATATTCAATTTTTTGAGTGCACATGCATTTCTGCTGCAAATGCCTCTGGAAGTTTCATGCCAATCGTATGCAATGTGGCAACACGAAAATGACCCGTTTTCCCATTCTGAGGGATTTCTGTGCGACCCTAACAGCCTTGTGACCCACAAGAGAGACATCCCCGCCATTTTCTAGCCTTTGACGAGGTCTATCCGTGAAAAATATTAAAGTTTTTGAGTGCACATGCATTTCTGCTGCAAATGCCTCTGGAAGTTTCATGCGGTTCGTATGCAATGTGGCAACACCAAAATGACCCGTTTTCCCATTCCGAGGGATTTCTGTGCGACCCTAACAGCCCCGTGACCCACAAGAGAGACATCCCCGCCAACTTCTAGCGTTTGACGGGGTTTATCCGTGACAATTATTCAATTTTTTGAGTGCACATGCATTTCTGCTGCAAATTCCTCTGGAAGTTTCATGCGGATCGTATGCAATGTGGCAACACGAAAATGACCCGTTTGCTCATTCCGAGGGATTTCTGTGCGACCCTAACAGCCCCCGTGACCCACAAGAGGGACATCCCCGCCAACTTCTAGCGTTTGACGGGGTCTATCCGTGAAAATTATTCAATTTTTTGAGTGCACATGCATTTCTGCTGCAAATGCCTCTGGAAGTTTCATGCGGATCGTATGCAATGTGGCAACACGAAAATGACCCGTTTTCAAATTCCCAGGGATTTCTGTTCGACCCGAACAGCCCCGTGACCCACAAGAGAGACATCCCTGCCAACTTCTAGCGTTTGACGGCCTCTATGCGTGAAAAATATTAAATTTTTTTAGTGCACATGCATTTCTGCTGCAAATGCCTCTGGAAGTTTCATGCCGTTCGTATGCAATGTGGCAACACGAAAATGACCCGTTTTCCCATTCCGAGGGATTTCTGTGCGACCCTAACAGCCCCGTGACCCACAAGAGAGACATCCCCTCCAATTTCTAGCGTTTGACGGGGTCTATCCGTGAAAATATCAAATTTATTGAGTGCAAATGCATTTCTGCTGCAAATGCCTCTGGAAGTTTCATTCGGTTCATTTGCAATGTGGCAACACGAAAATGACCCGTTTTCCCATTCCCAGAGATTTCTGTGCGACCCGAACAGCCCCGTGACCCACAAGAGAGACATCCCCGCCAATTTCTAGCCTTTGACGGGGTCTATCCGTGAAAAATATCAAATTTTTTGACTGCACATGCATTTCTGCTGCAAATGCCTCTGGAAGTTTCATGCCGTTCGTATGCAATGTGGCAACACAAAAATGACTCGTTTTCCCATTCTGAGGGATTTCTGTGCGACCCTAACAGCCCCGTGACCCACAAGAGAGACATCCCCGCCAATTTCTAGCGTTTGACGGGGTCTATCCGTGAACAATATTAAAGTTTTTGAGTGCACATGCATTTCTGCTGCAAATGCCTCTGGAAGTTTCATGCGGTTCGTATGCAATGTGGCAACACGAAAATGACCCGTTTTCCCATTCCGAGGGATTTCTGTGCGACCCTAACAGCCCCGTGACCCACAAGAGAGACATCCCCGCCAATTTATAGCGTTTGACGGGGTCTATCCGTGAAAAATATTTAAAAAAATTAGTGCACATGCATTTCTGCTGCAAATGCCTCTGGAAGTTTCATGCCGTTCGTATGTAATGTGGCAACACGAAAATGACCCGTTTTCCCATTCCGAGGGATTTCTGTGCGACCCTAACAGTCCCGTGACCCACAAGAGAGACATCCCCGCCAACTTCTAGCGTTTGACGGGGTCTATCCGTGAAAAATATTCAATTTTTTTAGTGCACATGCATTTCTGCTGCAAATGCCTCTGGAAGTTTCATGCCGATCGTATGCAATGTGGCAACACGAAAATGACCCGTTTTCCCATTCTGAGGGATTTCTGTGCGACCCTAACAGCCTTGTGATCCACAAGAGAGACATCCCCGCCATTTTCTAGTCTTTGACGAGGTCTATCCGTGAAAAATATTAAAGTTTTTGAGTGCACATGCATTTCTGCTGCAAATGCCTCTGGAAGTTTCATGCGGTTCGTATGCAATGTGGCAACACGAAAATGACCCGTTTTCCCATTCCGAGGGATTTCTGTGCTACCCTAACAGCCCCGTGACCCACAAGAGAGACATCCCCGCCAACTTCTAGTGTTTGACGGGGTCTATCCGTGAAAATTATTCAATTTTTTGAGTGCACATGCATTTCTGCTGCAAATGCCTCTGGAAGTTTCATGCGGATCGTATGCAATGTGGCAACACGAAAATGACCCGTTTTCAAATTCCCAGGGATTTCTGTTCGACCCGAACAGCCCCGTGACCCACAACAGAGACATCCCTGCCAACTTCTAGCGTTTGACGGCCTCTATGCGTGAAAAATATTAAAGTTTTTGAGTGCACATGCATTTCTGCTGCAAATGCCTCTGGAAGTTTTATGCCGTTCGTTTGTAATGTGGCAACACGAAAATGACCCGTTTTCCCATTCTGAGGGATTTCTGTGCGACCCTAACAGCCTTGTGACCCACAAGAGAGACATCCCCGCCATTTTCTAGCCTTTGACGAGGTCTATCCGTGAAAAATATTAAAGTTTTTGAGTGCACATGCATTTCTGCTGCAAATGCCTCTGGAAGTTTCATGCGGTTCGTATGCAATGTGGCAACACCAAAATGACCCGTTTTCCCATTCCGAGGGATTTCTGTGCGACCCTAACAGCCCCGTGACCCACAAGAGAGACATCCCCGCCAACTTCTAGCGTTTGACGGGGTTTATCCGTGACAATTATTCAATTTTTTGAGTGCACATACATTTCTGCTGCAAATTCCTCTGGAAGTTTCATGCGGATCGTATGCAATGTGGCAACACGAAAATGACCCGTTTGCTCATTCCGAGGGATTTCTGTGCGACCCTAACAGCCCCCGTGACCCACAAGAGGGACATCCCCGCCAACTTCTAGCGTTTGACGGGGTCTATCCGTAAAAATTATTCAATTTTTTGAGTGCACATGCATTTCTGCTGCAAATGCCTCTGGAAGTTTCATGCGGATCGTATGCAATGTGGCAACACGAAAATGACCCGTTTTCAAATTCCCAGGGATTTCTGTTCGACCCGAACAGCCCCGTGACCCACAAGAGAGACATCCCTGCCAACTTCTAGCGTTTGACGGCCTCTATGCGTGAAAAATATTAAATTTTTTTAGTGCACATGCATTTCTGCTGCAAATGCCTCTGGAAGTTTCATGCCGTTCGTATGCAATGTGGCAACACGAAAATGACCCGTTTTCCCATTCCGAGGGATTTCTGTGCGACCCTAACAGCCCCGTGACCCACAAGAGAGACATCCCCGCCAATTTCTAGCCTTTGACGGGGTCTATCCGTGAAAAATATTAAAGTTTTTGAGTGCACATGCATTTCTGCTGCAAATGCCTCTGGAAGTTTCATGCGGTTCGTATGCAATGTGGCAACACGAAAATGACCCGTTTTCCCATTCCGAGGGATTTCTGTGCTACCCTAACAGCCCCGTGACCCACAAGAGAGACATCCCCGCCAACTTCTAGTGTTTGACGGGGTCTATCCGTGAAAATTATTCAATTTTTTGAGTGCACATGCATTTCTGCTGCAAATGCCTCTGGAAGTTTCATGCGGATCGTATGCAATGTGGCAACACGAAAATGACCCGTTTTCAAATTCCCAGGGATTTCTGTTCGACCCGAACAGCCCCGTGACCCACAAGAGAGACATCCCTGCCAACTTCTAGCGTTTGACGGCCTCTATGCGTGAAAAATATTAAAGTTTTTGAGTGCACATGCATTTCTGCTGCAAATGCCTCTGGAAGTTTTATGCCGTTCGTTTGTAATGTGGCAACACGAAAATGACCCGTTTTCCCATTCTGAGGGATTTCTGTGCGACCCTAACAGCCTTGTGACCCACAAGAGAGACATCCCCGCCATTTTCTAGCCTTTGACGAGGTCTATCCGTGAAAAATATTAAAGTTTTTGAGTGCACATGCATTTCTGCTGCAAATGCCTCTGGAAGTTTCATGCGGTTCGTATGCAATGTGGCAACACCAAAATGACCCGTTTTCCCATTCCGAGGGATTTCTGTGCGACCCTAACAGCCCCGTGACCCACAAGAGAGACATCCCCGCCAACTTCTAGCGTTTGACGGGGTTTATCCGTGACAATTATTCAATTTTTTGAGTGCACATACATTTCTGCTGCAAATTCCTCTGGAAGTTTCATGCGGATCGTATGCAATGTGGCAACACGAAAATGACCCGTTTGCTCATTCCGAGGGATTTCTGTGCGACCCTAACAGCCCCCGTGACCCACAAGAGGGACATCCCCGCCAACTTCTAGCGTTTGACGGGGTCTATCCGTGAAAATTATTCAATTTTTTGAGTGCACATGCATTTCTGCTGCAAATGCCTCTGGAAGTTTCATGCGGATCGTATGCAATGTGGCAACACGAAAATGACCCGTTTTCAAATTCCCAGGGATTTCTGTTCGACCCGAACAGCCCCGTGACCCACAAGAGAGACATCCCTGCCAACTTCTAGCGTTTGACGGCCTCTATGCGTGAAAAATATTAAATTTTTTTAGTGCACATGCATTTCTGCTGCAAATGCCTCTGGAAGTTTCATGCCGTTCGTATGCAATGTGGCAACACGAAAATGACCCGTTTTCCCATTCCGAGGGATTTCTGTGCGACCCTAACAGCCCCGTGACCCACAAGAGAGACATCCCCGCCAACTTCTAGCGTTTGACGGGGTCTATCCGTGAAAAATATTCAATTTTTTTAGTGCACATGCATTTCTGCTGCAAATGCCTCTGGAAGTTTCATGCCGATCGTATGCAATGTGGCAACACGAAAATGACCCGTTTTCCCATTCTGAGGGATTTCTGTGCGACCCTAACAGCCTTGTGATCCACAAGAGAGACATCCCCGCCATTTTCTAGTCTTTGACGAGGTCTATCCGTGAAAAATATTAAAGTTTTTGAGTGCACATGCATTTCTGCTGCAAATGCCTCTGGAAGTTTCATGCGGTTCGTATGCAATGTGGCAACACGAAAATGACCCGTTTTCCCATTCCGAGGGATTTCTGTGCTACCCTAACAGCCCCGTGACCCACAAGAGAGACATCCCCGCCAACTTCTAGTGTTTGACGGGGTCTATCCGTGAAAATTATTCAATTTTTTGAGTGCACATGCATTTCTGCTGCAAATGCCTCTGGAAGTTTCATGCGGATCGTATGCAATGTGGCAACACGAAAATGACCCGTTTTCAAATTCCCAGGGATTTCTGTTCGACCCGAACAGCCCCGTGACCCACAAGAGAGACATCCCTGCCAACTTCTAGCGTTTGACGGCCTCTATGCGTGAAAAATATTAAAGTTTTTGAGTGCACATGCATTTCTGCTGCAAATGCCTCTGGAAGTTTTATGCCGTTCGTTTGTAATGTGGCAACACGAAAATGACCCGTTTTCCCATTCTGAGGGATTTCTGTGCGACCCTAACAGCCTTGTGACCCACAAGAGAGACATCCCCGCCATTTTCTAGCCTTTGACGAGGTCTATCCGTGAAAAATATTAAAGTTTTTGAGTGCACATGCATTTCTGCTGCAAATGCCTCTGGAAGTTTCATGCGGTTCGTATGCAATGTGGCAACACCAAAATGACCCGTTTTCCCATTCCGAGGGATTTCTGTGCGACCCTAACAGCCCCGTGACCCACAAGAGAGACATCCCCGCCAACTTCTAGCGTTTGACGGGGTTTATCCGTGACAATTATTCAATTTTTTGAGTGCACATACATTTCTGCTGCAAATTCCTCTGGAAGTTTCATGCGGATCGTATGCAATGTGGCAACACGAAAATGACCCGTTTGCTCATTCCGAGGGATTTCTGTGCGACCCTAACAGCCCCCGTGACCCACAAGAGGGACATCCCCGCCAACTTCTAGCGTTTGACGGGGTCTATCCGTGAAAATTATTCAATTTTTTGAGTGCACATGCATTTCTGCTGCAAATGCCTCTGGAAGTTTCATGCGGATCGTATGCAATGTGGCAACACGAAAATGACCCGTTTTCAAATTCCCAGGGATTTCTGTTCGACCCGAACAGCCCCGTGACCCACAAGAGAGACATCCCTGCCAACTTCTAGCGTTTGACGGCCTCTATGCGTGAAAAATATTAAATTTTTTTAGTGCACATGCATTTCTGCTGCAAATGCCTCTGGAAGTTTCATGCCGTTCGTATGCAATGTGGCAACACGAAAATGACCCGTTTTCCCATTCCGAGGGATTTCTGTGCGACCCTAACAGCCCCGTGACCCACAAGAGAGACATCCCCGCCAATTTCTAGCCTTTGACGGGGTCTATCCGTGAAAAATATCAAATTTTTTGACTGCACATGCATTTCTGCTGCAAATGCCTCTGGAAGTTTCATGCCGTTCGTATGCAATGTGGCAACACAAAAATGACTCGTTTTCCCATTCTGAGGGATTTCTGTGCGACCCTAACAGCCCCGTGACCCACAAGAGAGACATCCCCGCCAATTTCTAGCGTTTGACGGGGTCTATCCGTGAACAATATTAAAGTTTTTGAGTGCACATGCATTTCTGCTGCAAATGCCTCTGGAAGTTTCATGCGGTTCGTATGCAATGTGGCAACACGAAAATGACCCGTTTTCCCATTCCGAGGGATTTCTGTGCGACCCTAACAGCCCCGTGACCCACAAGAGAGACATCCCCGCCAATTTATAGCGTTTGACGGGGTCTATCCGTGAAAAATATTTAAAAAAATTAGTGCACATGCATTTCTGCTGCAAATGCCTCTGGAAGTTTCATGCCGTTCGTATGTAATGTGGCAACACGAAAATGACCCGTTTTCCCATTCCGAGGGATTTCTGTGCGACCCTAACAGTCCCGTGACCCACAAGAGAGACATCCCCGCCAACTTCTAGCGTTTGACGGGGTCTATCCGTGAAAAATATTCAATTTTTTTAGTGCACATGCATTTCTGCTGCAAATGCCTCTGGAAGTTTCATGCCGATCGTATGCAATGTGGCAACACGAAAATGACCCGTTTTCCCATTCTGAGGGATTTCTGTGCGACCCTAACAGCCTTGTGATCCACAAGAGAGACATCCCCGCCATTTTCTAGTCTTTGACGAGGTCTATCCGTGAAAAATATTAAAGTTTTTGAGTGCACATGCATTTCTGCTGCAAATGCCTCTGGAAGTTTCATGCGGTTCGTATGCAATGTGGCAACACGAAAATGACCCGTTTTCCCATTCCGAGGGATTTCTGTGCTACCCTAACAGCCCCGTGACCCACAAGAGAGACATCCCCGCCAACTTCTAGTGTTTGACGGGGTCTATCCGTGAAAATTATTCAATTTTTTGAGTGCACATGCATTTCTGCTGCAAATGCCTCTGGAAGTTTCATGCGGATCGTATGCAATGTGGCAACACGAAAATGACCCGTTTTCAAATTCCCAGGGATTTCTGTTCGACCCGAACAGCCCCGTGACCCACAAGAGAGACATCCCTGCCAACTTCTAGCGTTTGACGGCCTCTATGCGTGAAAAATATTAAAGTTTTTGAGTGCACATGCATTTCTGCTGCAAATGCCTCTGGAAGTTTTATGCCGTTCGTTTGTAATGTGGCAACACGAAAATGACCCGTTTTCCCATTCTGAGGGATTTCTGTGCGACCCTAACAGCCTTGTGACCCACAAGAGAGACATCCCCGCCATTTTCTAGCCTTTGACGAGGTCTATCCGTGAAAAATATTAAAGTTTTTGAGTGCACATGCATTTCTGCTGCAAATGCCTCTGGAAGTTTCATGCGGTTCGTATGCAATGTGGCAACACCAAAATGACCCGTTTTCCCATTCCGAGGGATTTCTGTGCGACCCTAACAGCCCCGTGACCCACAAGAGAGACATCCCCGCCAACTTCTAGCGTTTGACGGGGTTTATCCGTGACAATTATTCAATTTTTTGAGTGCACATACATTTCTGCTGCAAATTCCTCTGGAAGTTTCATGCGGATCGTATGCAATGTGGCAACACGAAAATGACCCGTTTGCTCATTCCGAGGGATTTCTGTGCGACCCTAACAGCCCCCGTGACCCACAAGAGGGACATCCCCGCCAACTTCTAGCGTTTGACGGGGTCTATCCGTGAAAATTATTCAATTTTTTGAGTGCACATGCATTTCTGCTGCAAATGCCTCTGGAAGTTTCATGCGGATCGTATGCAATGTGGCAACACGAAAATGACCCGTTTTCAAATTCCCAGGGATTTCTGTTCGACCCGAACAGCCCCGTGACCCACAAGAGAGACATCCCTGCCAACTTCTAGCGTTTGACGGCCTCTATGCGTGAAAAATATTAAATTTTTTTAGTGCACATGCATTTCTGCTGCAAATGCCTCTGGAAGTTTCATGCCGTTCGTATGCAATGTGGCAACACGAAAATGACCCGTTTTCCCATTCCGAGGGATTTCTGTGCGACCCTAACAGCCCCGTGACCCACAAGAGAGACATCCCCTCCAATTTCTAGCGTTTGACGGGGTCTATCCGTGAAAATATCAAATTTATTGAGTGCAAATGCATTTCTGCTGCAAATGCCTCTGGAAGTTTCATTCGGTTCATTTGCAATGTGGCAACACGAAAATGACCCGTTTTCCCATTCCCAGAGATTTCTGTGCGACCCGAACAGCCCCGTGACCCACAAGAGAGACATCCCCGCCAATTTCTAGCCTTTGACGGGGTCTATCCGTGAAAAATATCAAATTTTTTGACTGCACATGCATTTCTGCTGCAAATGCCTCTGGAAGTTTCATGCCGTTCGTATGCAATGTGGCAACACAAAAATGACTCGTTTTCCCATTCTGAGGGATTTCTGTGCGACCCTAACAGCCCCGTGACCCACAAGAGAGACATCCCCGCCAATTTCTAGCGTTTGACGGGGTCTATCCGTGAACAATATTAAAGTTTTTGAGTGCACATGCATTTCTGCTGCAAATGCCTCTGGAAGTTTCATGCGGTTCGTATGCAATGTGGCAACACGAAAATGACCCGTTTTCCCATTCCGAGGGATTTCTGTGCGACCCTAACAGCCCCGTGACCCACAAGAGAGACATCCCCGCCAATTTCTAGCGTTTGACGGGGTCTATCCGTGAAAATATCAAATTTATTGAGTGCAAATGCATTTCTGCTGCAAATGCCTCTGGAAGTTTCATTCGGTTCATTTGCAATGTGGCAACACGAAAATGACCCGTTTTCCCATTCCCAGAGATTTCTGTGCGACCCGAACAGCCCCGTGACCCACAAGAGAGACATCCCCGCCAATTTCTAGCCTTTGACGGGGTCTATCCGTGAAAAATATCAAATTTTTTGACTGCACATGCATTTCTGCTGCAAATGCCTCTGGAAGTTTCATGCCGTTCGTATGCAATGTGGCAACACAAAAATGACTCGTTTTCCCATTCTGAGGGATTTCTGTGCGACCCTAACAGCCCCGTGACCCACAAGAGAGACATCCCCGCCAATTTCTAGCGTTTGACGGGGTCTATCCGTGAACAATATTAAAGTTTTTGAGTGCACATGCATTTCTGCTGCAAATGCCTCTGGAAGTTTCATGCGGTTCGTATGCAATGTGGCAACACGAAAATGACCCGTTTTCCCATTCCGAGGGATTTCTGTGCGACCCTAACAGCCCCGTGACCCACAAGAGAGACATCCCCGCCAATTTCTAGCGTTTGACGGGGTCTATCCGTGAAAAATATTAAAAAAAATTAGTGCACATGCATTTCTGCTGCAAATGCCTCTGGAAGTTTCATGCCGTTCGTATGTAATGTGGCAACACGAAAATGACCCGTTTTCCCATTCCGAGGGATTTCTGTGCGACCCTAACAGTCCCGTGACCCACAAGAGAGACATCCCCGCCAACTTCTAGCGTTTGACGGGGTCTATCCGTGAAAAATATTCAATTTTTTTAGTGCACATGCATTTCTGCTGCAAATGCCTCTGGAAGTTTCATGCCGATCGTATGCAATGTGGCAACACGAAAATGACCCGTTTTCCCATTCTGAGGGATTTCTGTGCGACCCTAACAGCCTTGTGATCCACAAGAGAGACATCCCCGCCATTTTCTAGTCTTTGACGAGGTCTATCCGTGAAAAATATTAAAGTTTTTGAGTGCACATGCATTTCTGCTGCAAATGCCTCTGGAAGTTTCATGCGGTTCGTATGCAATGTGGCAACACGAAAATGACCCGTTTTCCCATTCCGAGGGATTTCTGTGCGACCCTAACAGCCCCGTGACCCACAAGAGAGACATCCCCGCCAACTTCTAGTGTTTGACGGGGTCTATCCGTGAAAATTATTCAATTTTTTGAGTGCACATGCATTTCTGCTGCAAATGCCTCTGGAAGTTTCATGCGGATCGTATGCAATGTGGCAACACGAAAATGACCCGTTTTCAAATTCCCAGGGATTTCTGTTCGACCCGAACAGCCCCGTGACCCACAAGAGAGACATCCCTGCCAACTTCTAGCGTTTGACGGCCTCTATGCGTGAAAAATATTAAAGTTTTTGAGTGCACATGCATTTCTGCTGCAAATGCCTCTGGAAGTTTTATGCCGTTCGTTTGTAATGTGGCACCACGAAAATGACCCGTTTTCCCATTCCGAGGGATTTCTGTGCGACCCTAACAGTCCCGTGACCCACAAGAGAGACTTCCCCTCCAATTTCTAGCGTTTGACGGGGTCTATCCGTGAAAATTATCATTTTTTTTGAGTGAACATGCATTTCTGCTGCAAATGCCTCTGGAAGTTTCATGCGGTTCGTATGCAATGTGGCAACACGAAAATGACCCGTTTTCCCATTCCGAGGGATTTCTGTGCGACCCTAACAGGCCCTTGACCCACAAGAGAGACATCCCCGCCAACTTCTAGCGTTTGATGGGGTCTATCCGTGAAAATTATTCAATTTTTTGAGTGCACATGCATTTCTGCTGCAAATGCCTCTGGAAGTTTCATGCGGATCGTATGCAATGTGGCAATACGAAAATTACCCGTTTGCCCATTCCGAGGGATTTCTGTGCGACCCTAACAGCCCCGTGACCCACAAGAGGGACATCCCCGCCAACTTCTAGCGTTTGACGGGGTCTATCCGTGAAAAATATTCAATTTTTTGAGTGCACATGCATTTCTGCTGCAAATGCCTCTGGAAGTTTCATGCCAATCGTATGCAATGTGGCAACACGAAAATGACCCGTTTTCCCATTCTGAGGGATTTCTGTGCGACCCTAACAGCCTTGTGACCCACAAGAGAGACATCCCCGCCATTTTCTAGCCTTTGACGAGGTCTATCCGTGAAAAATATTAAAGTTTTTGAGTGCACATGCATTTCTGCTGCAAATGCCTCTGGAAGTTTCATGCGGTTCGTATGCAATGTGGCAACACCAAAATGACCCGTTTTCCCATTCCGAGGGATTTCTGTGCGACCCTAACAGCCCCGTGACCCACAAGAGAGACATCCCCGCCAACTTCTAGCGTTTGACGGGGTTGATCCGTGACAATTATTCAATTTTTTGAGTGCACATGCATTTCTGCTGCAAATTCCTCTGGAAGTTTCATGCGGATCGTATGCAATGTGGCAACACGAAAATGACCCGTTTGCTCATTCCGAGGGATTTCTGTGCGACCCTAACAGCCCCCGTGACCCACAAGAGCGACATCCCCGCCAACTTCTAGCGTTTGACGGGGTCTATCCGTGAAAAATATTTATTTTTTTTTAGTACACATGCATTTCTGCTGCAAATGCCTCTGGAAGTTTCATGCCGATCGTATGCAATGTGGCAACACGAAAATGACCCGTTTTCCCATTCTGAGGGATTTCTGTGCGACCCTAACAACCTTGTGACCCACAAGAGAGACATCCCCACCATTTTCTAGTCTTTGACGAGGTCTATCCGTGAAAAATATTAAAGTTTTTGAGTGCACATGCATTTCTGCTGCAAATGCCTCTGGAAGTTTCATGCGGTTCGTATGCAATGTGGCAACACGAAAATGACCCGTTTTCCCATTCCGAGGGATTTCTGTGCGACCCTAACAGCCCCGTGACCCACAAGAGAGACATCCCCGCCAACTTCTAGCGTTTGACGGGGTCTATCCGTGAAAATTATTCAATTTTTTGAGTGCACATGCATTTCTGCTGCAAATGCCTCTGGAAGTTTCATGCGGATCGTATGCAATGTGGCAACACGAAAATGACCCGTTTTCAAATTCCCAGGGATTTCTGTTCGACCCGAACAGCCCCGTGACCCACAAGAGAGACATCCCTGCCAACTTCTAGCGTTTGACGGCCTCTATGCGTGAAAAATATTAAATTTTTTGAGTGCACATGCATTTCTGCTGCAAATGCCTCTGGAAGTTTCATTCCGTTCGTATGCAATGTGGCAACACGAAAATGACCCATTTTCCCATTCCGAGGGATTTCTGTGCGACCCTAACAGCCCCGTGACCCACAAGAGAGACATCCCCTCCAATTTCTAGCGTTTGACGGGGTCTATCCGTGAAAAATATAAAATTTATTGAGTGCAAATGCATTTCTGCTGCAAATGCCTCTGGAAGTTTCATACGGTTCATTTGCAATCTGGCAACACGAAAATGACCCGTTTTCCCATTCCCAGAGATTTCTGTGCGACCCGAACAGCCCCGTGACCCACAAGAGAGACATCCCCGCCAATTTCTAGCCTTTGACGGGGTCTATCCGTGAAAAATATCAAATTTTTTGACTGCACATGCATTTCTGCTGCAAATGCCTCTGGAAGTTTCATGCGGTTCGTATGCAATGTGGCAACACGAAAATGACCCGTTTTCCCATTCCGAGGGATTTCTGTGCGACCCTAACAGCCCCGTGACCCACAAGAGAGACACCCCCACCAATTTCTAGCGTTTGACGGGGTCTATCCGTGAAAAATATTAAAAAAATTTAGTGCACATGCATTTCTGCTGCAAATGCCTCTGGAAGTTTCATGCCGTTCGTATGTAATGTGGCAACACGAAAATGACCCGTTTTCCCATTTCGAGGGATTTCTGTGCGACCCTAACAGTCCCGTGACCCACAAGAGAGACTTCCCCTCCAATTTCTAGCGTTTGACGGGGTCTATCCGTGAAAATTATCATTTTTTTTGAGTGAACATGCATTTCTGCTGCAAATGCCTCTGGAAGTTTCATGCGGTTCGAATGCAATGTGGCAACACGAAAATGACCCGTTTTCCCATTCCGAGCGATTTCTGTGCGACCCTAACGGGCCCTTGACCCACAAGAGAGACATCCCCGCCAACTTCTAGCGTTTGACGGGGTCTATCCGTGAAAATTATTCAATTTTATGAGTGCACATGCATTTCTGCTGCAAATGCCTCTGGAAGTTTCATGCGGATCGTATGCAATGTGGCAATACGAAAATTACCCGTTTGCCCATTCCGAGGGATTTCTGTGCGACCCTAACAGCCCCGTGACCCACAAGAGGGACATCCCCGCCAACTTCTAGCGTTTGACGGGGTCTATCCGTGAAAAATATTCAATTTTTTGAGTGCACATGCATTTCTGCTGCAAATGCCTCTGGAAGTTTCATGCGGTTCGTATGCAATGTGGCAACACGAAAATGACCCGTTTTCCCATTCCGAGGGATTTCTGTGCGACCCTAACAGCCCCGTGACCCACAAGAGAGACATCCCCGCCAACTTCTAGCGTTTGACGGGGTCTATCCGTGACAATTATTCAATTTTTTGAGTGCACATGCATTTCTGCTGCAAATGCCTCTGGAAGTTTCATGCGGATCGTATGCAATGTGGCAACACGAAAATGACCCGTTTGCTCATTCCGAGGGATTTCTGTGCGACCCTAACAGCCCCGTGACCCACAAGAGGGACATCCCCGCCAACTTCTAGCGTTTGACGGGGTCTATCCGTGAAAAATATTCAATTTTTTGAGTGCACATGCATTTCTGCTGCAAATGCCTCTGGAAGTTTCATGCCGATCGTATGCAATGTGGCAACACGAAAATGACCCGTTTTCCCATTCTGAGGGATTTCTGTGCGACCCTAACAGCCTTGTGACCCACAAGAGAGACATCCCCACCATTTTCTAGTCTTTGACGAGGTCTATCCGTGAAAAATATTAAAGTTTTTAAGTGCACATGCATTTCTGCTGCAAATGCCTCTGGAAGTTTCATGCGGTTCGTATGCAATGTGGCAACACGAAAATGACCCGTTTTCCCATTCCGAGGGATTTCTGTGCGACCCTAACAGCCCCGTGACCCACAAGAGAGACATCCCCGCCAACTTCTAGCGTTTGACGGGGTCTATCCGTGAAAATTATTCAATTTTTTGAGTGCACATGCATTTCTGCTGCAAATGCCTCTGGAAGTTTCATGCGGATCGTATGCAATGTGGCAACACGAAAATGACCCGTTTTCAAATTCCCAGGGATTTCTGTTCGACCCGAACAGCCCCGTGACCCACAAGAGAGACATCCCTTCCAACTTCTAGCGTTTGACGGCCTCTATGCGTGAAAAATATTAAAAATTTTTAGTGCACATGCATTTCTGCTGCAAATGCCTCTGGAAGTTTCATGCCGTTCGTATGCAATGTGGCAACACGAAAATGACCCGTTTTCCCATTCCGAGGGATTTCTGTGCGACCCTAACAGCCCCGTGACCCACAAGAGAGACATCCCCTCCAATTTCTAGCGTTTGACGGGGTCTATCCGTGAAAAATATCAAATTTATTGAGTGCAAATGCATTTCTGCTGCAAATGCCTCTGGAAGTTTCATTCGGTTCATTTGCAATGTGGCAACACGAAAATGACCCGTTTTCCCATTCCCAGAGATTTCTGTGCGACCCGAACAGCCCCGTGACCCACAAGAGAGACATCCCCGCCAATTTCTAGCGTTTGACGGGGTCTATCCGTGAAAAATATCAAATTTTTTGACTGCACATGCATTTCTGCTGCAAATGCCTCTGGAAGTTTCAAGCCGTTCGTATGCAATGTGGCAACACAAAAATGACTCGTTTTCCCATTCTGAGGGATTTCTGTGCGACCCTAACAGCCCCGTGACCCACAAGAGAGACATCCCCGCCAATTTCTAGCGTTTGACGGGGTCTATCCGTGAACAATATTAAAGTTTTTGAGTGCACATGCATTTCTGCTGCAAATGCCTCTGGAAGTTTCATGCGGTTCGTATGCAATGTGGCAACACGAAAATGACCCGTTTTCCCATTCCGAGGGATTTCTGTGCGACCCTAACAGCCCCGTGACCCACAAGAGAGACATCCCCCGCAATTTCTAGCGTTTGACGGGGTCTATCCGTGAAAAATATTTAAAAAATTTAGTGCACATGCATTTCTGCTGCAAATGCCTCTGGAAGTTTCATGCCGTTCGTATGTAATGTGGCAACACGAAAATGACCCGTTTTCCCATTCTGAGGGATTTCTGTGCGACCCTAACAGTCCCGTGACCCACAAGAGAGACTTCCCCTCCAATTTCTAGCGTTTGACGGGGTCTATCCGTGAAAATTATCATTTTTTTTGAGTGAACATGCATTTCTGCTGCAAATGCCTCTGGAAGTTTCATGCGGTTCGAATGCAATGTGGCAACACGAAAATGACCCGTTTTCCCATTCCGAGGGATTTCTGTGCGACCCTAACAGGCCCTTGACACACAAGAGAGACATCCCCGCCAACTTCTAGCGTTTGACGGGGTCTATCCGTGAAAATTATTCAATTTTTTGAGTGCACATGCATTTCTGCTGCAAATGCCTCTGGAAGTTTCATGCGGATCGTATGCAATGTGGCAATACGAAAATTACCCGTTTGCCCATTCCGAGGGATTTCTGTGCGACCCTAACAGCCCCGTGACCCACAAGAGGGACATCCCCGCCAACTTCTAGCGTTTGACGGGGTCTATCCGTGAAAAATATTCAATTTTTTGAGCGCACATGCATTTCTGCTGAAAATGCCTCTGGAAGTTTCATGCGGTTCGTATGCAATGTGGCAACACGAAAATGACCCGTTTTCCCATTCCGAGGGATTTCTGTGCGACCCTAACAGCCCCGTGACCCACAAGAGAGACATCCCCGCCAACTTCTAGCGTTTGACGGGGTCTATCCGTGACAATTATTCAATTTTTTGAGTGCACATGCATTTCTGCTGCAAATGCCTCTGGAAGTTTCATGCGGATCGTATGCAATGTGGCAACACGAAAATGACCCGTTTGCTCATTCCGAGGGATTTCTGTGCGACCCTAACAGCCCCGTGACCCACAAGAGGGACATCCCCGCCAACTTCTAGCGTTTGACGGGGTCTATCCGTGAAAAATATTCAATTTTTTTAGTGCACATGCATTTCTGCTGCAAATGCCTCTGGAAGTTTCATGCCGATCGTATGCAATGTGGCAACACGAAAATGACCCGTTTTCCCATTCTGAGGGATTTCTGTGCGACCCTAACAGCCTTGTGACCCACAAGAGAGACATCCCCGCCATTTTCTAGTCTTTGACGAGGTCTATCCGTGAAAAATATCAAATTTTTTGACTGCACATGCATTTCTGCTGCAAATGCCTCTGGAAGTTTCATGCCGTTCGTATGCAATGTGGCAACACAAAAATGACTCGTTTTCCCATTCTGAGGGATTTCTGTGCGACCCTAACAGCCCCGTGACCCACAAGAGAGACATCCCCGCCAATTTCTAGCGTTTGACGGGGTCTATCCGTGAACAATATTAAAGTTTTTGAGTGCACATGCATTTCTGCTGCAAATGCCTCTGGAAGTTTCATGCGGTTCGTATGCAATGTGGCAACACGAAAATGACCCGTTTTCCCATTCCGAGGGATTTCTGTGCGACCCTAACAGCCCCGTGACCCACAAGAGAGACATCCCCGCCAATTTCTAGCGTTTGACAGGGTCTATCCGTGAAAAATATTTAAAAAATTTAGTGCTCATGCATTTCTGCTGCAAATGCCTCTGGAAGTTTCATGCCGTTCGTATGTAATGTGGCAACACGAAAATGACTCGTTTTCCCATTCTGAGGGATTTCTGTGCGACCCTAACAGTCCCGTGACCCACAAGAGAGACTTCCCCTCCAATTTCTAGCGTTTGACGGGGTCTATCCGTGAAAATTATCATTTTTTTTGAGTGAACATGCATTTCTGCTGCAAATGCCTCTGGAAGTTTCATGCGGTTCGAATGCAATGTGGCAACACGAAAATGACCCGTTTTCCCATTCCGAGGGATTTCTGTGCGACCCTAACAGGCCCTTGACCCACAAGAGAGACATCCCCGCCAACTTCTAGCGTTTGACGGGGTCTATCCGTGAAAATTATTCAATTTTTTGAGTGCACATGCATTTCTGCTGCAAATGCCTCTGGAAGTTTCATGCGGATCGTATGCAATGTGGCAATACGAAAATTACCTGTTTGCCCATTCCGAGGGATTTCTGTGCTACCCTAACAGCCCCGTGACCCACAAGAGGGACATCCCCGCCAACTTCTAGCGTTTAACGGGGTCTATCCGTGAAAAATATTCAATTTTTTGAGTGCACATGCATTTCTGCTGAAAATGCCTCTGGAAGTTTCATGCGGTTCGTATGCAATGTGGCAACACGAAAATGACCCGTTTTCCCATTCCGAGGGATTTCTGTGCGACCCTAACAGCCCCGTGACCCACAAGAGAGACATCCCCGCCAACTTCTAGCGTTTGACGGGGTCTATCCGTGACAATTATTCAATTTTTTGAGTGCACATGCATTTCTGCTGCAAATGCCTCTGGAAGTTTCATGCGGAGCGTATGCAATGTGGCAACACGAAAATGACCCGTTTGCTCATTCCGAGGGATTTCTGTGCGACCCTAACAGCCCCGTGACCCACAAGAGGGACATCCCCGCCAACTTCTAGCGTTTGACGGGGTCTATCCGTGAAAAATATTCAATTTTTTTAGTGCACATGCATTTCTGCTGCAAATGCCTCTGGAAGTTTCATGCCGATCGTATGCAATGTGGCAACACGAAAATGACCCGTTTTCCCATTCTGAGGGATTTCTGTGCGACCCTAACAGCCTTGTGACCCACAAGAGAGACATCCCCGCCATTTTCTAGTCTTTGACGAGGTCTATCCGTGAAAAATATTAAAGTTTTTGAGTGCACATGCATTTCTGCTGCAAATGCCTCTGGAAGTTTCATGCGGTTCGTATGCAATGTGGCAACACGAAAATGACCCGTTTTCCCATTCCGAGGGATTTCTGTGCGACCCTAACAGCCCCGTGACCCACAAGAGAGACATCCCCGCCAACTTCTAGCGTTTGACGGGGTCTATCCGTGAAAATTATTCAATTTTTTGAGTGCACATGCATTTCTGCTGCAAATGCCTCTGGAAGTTTCATGCGGATCGTATGCAATGTGGCAACACGAAAATGACCCGTTTTCAAATTCCCAAGGATTTCTGTTCGACCCGAACAGCCTCGTGACCCACAAAAGAGACATCCCCGCCAACTTCTAGCGTTTGACGGCCTCTATGCGTGAAAAATATTAAATTTTTTGAGTGCACATGCATTTCTGCTGCAAATGCCTCTGGAAGTTTCATGCCGTTCGTATGCAATGTGGCAACACGAAAATGACCCGTTTTCCCATTCCCAGGGATTTCTGTGCAACCCGAACAGCCCCCTGACCCACAAGAGAGACATCCCCGCCAATTTCTGGCGTTTGATGGGGTCTATCCGTGAAAATATCAAATTTTTTGACTGCACATGCATTTCTGATGCAAATGCCTCTGGAAGTTTCATGAGGTTCGTATGCAATGTGGCAACACGAAAATGACCCGTTTTCCCATTCCCAGGGATTTCTGTGCAACCCGAACAGCCCCCTGACCCACAAGAGAGACATCCCCTCCAATTTCTGGCGTTTGATGGGGTCTATCCGTGAAAATATCAAATTTTTTGACTGCACATGCATTTCTGATGCAAATGCCTCTGGAAGTTTCATGCCGTTCGTATGCAATGTGGCAACACGAAAATGACCCGTTTTCCCATTCCCAGGGATTTCTGTGCAACCCGAACAGCCCCCTGACCCACAAGAGAGACATCCCCGCCAATTTCTGGCGTTTGATGGGGTCTATCCGTGAAAAATATCAAATTTTTTGACTGCACATGCATTTCTGATGCAAATGGCTCTGGAAGTTTCATGCGGTTCGTATGCAATGTGGCAACACGAAAATGACCCGTTTTCCCATTTCGAGGGATTTCTGTGTGACCCTAACAGCCCCGTGACCCACAAGAGAGACTACCCCGCCAACTTCTAGCGTTTGGCGGGGTCTATGCGTGAAAAATATTAAAATTTTTGAGTGCACATACATTTCTGCTGCAAATGCCTCTGGAAGTTTCATGCCGTTCGTATGCAATGTGGCAACACGAAAATGACCCGTTTTCGCATTCAGAGATATTTCTGTGCGTCCGTAACAGCCCCTTGACCCACAAAAGAGACATCCCCGCCAACTTCTAGCGTTTGACGGCCTCTATGCGTGAAAAATATTAAAATTTTTGAGTGCACATGCATTTCTGCTGCAAATGCCTCTGGAAGTTTCATGCCGTTCGTATGCAATGTGGCAACACGAAAATGACCCGTTTTCCCATTCCCAGGGATTTCTGTGCAACCCGAACAGCCCCCTGACCCACAAGAGAGACATCCCCGCCAATTTCTGGCGTTTGATGGGGTCTATCCGTGAAAATATCAAATTTTTTGACTGCACATGCATTTCTGATGCAAATGCCTCTGGAAGTTTCATGCGGTTCGTATGCAATGTGGCAACACGAAAATGACCCGTTTTCCCATTCCCAGGGATTTCTGTGCAACCCGAACAGCCCCCTGACCCACAAGAGAGACATCCCCGCCAATTTCTGGCGTTTGATGGGGTCTATCCGTGAAAATATCAAATTTTTTGACTGCACATGCATTTCTGATGCAAATGCCTCTGGAAGTTTCATGCGGTTCGTATGCAATGTGGCAACACGAAAATGACCCGTTTTCCCATTTCGAGGGATTTCTGTGCGACCCTAACAGCCCCGTGACCCACAAGAGAGACATCCCCGCCAACTTCTAGCGTTTGGCGGGGTCTATGCGTGAAAAATATTAAAATTTTTGAGTGCACATGCATTTCTGCTGGAAATGCCTCTGGAAGTTTCATGCCGTTCGTATGCAATGTGGCAACACGAAAATGAACCGTTTTCCCATTCCGAGGGATTTCTGTGCGTCCCTAACAGCCCCGTGACCCACAAGAGAGACATCCCCTCCAATTTCTAGCGTTTGACGGGGTCTATCCGTGAAAAATATCAAATTTTTGGAGTGCAAATGCTTTTCTGCTGCAAATGCCTCTGGAAGTTTCATACGGTTCGTATGCAATGTGGCAACACGAAAATGACCCGTTTTCCCATTCCCAGGGATTTCTGTGCGACCCGAACAGCCCCAGTGACCCACAAGAGAGACATCCCCGCTAATTTCTAGCGTTTGACGGGGTCTATCCGTGAAAAATATTAAAAAATTTTAGTGCACATGCATTTCTGCTGCAAATGCCTCTGGAAGTTTCATGCCGTTCGTATGCAATGTGGCAACACGAAAATGACCCGTTTTCCCATTGTGAGGGATTTCTGTGCGACCCTAACAGCCCCGTGACCCACAAGAGAGACATCCCCGCCAATTTCTAGCATTTGACGGGGTCTATCCGTGAAAAATATTAAAGTTTTTGAGTGCAAATGCATTTCTGCTGCAAATGCCTCTGGAAGTTTCATGCCGTTCGTATGCAATGTGGCAACACGAAAATGACCCGTTTTCCCATTCCGAGGGATTTCTGTGCGACCCTAACAGCCCCGTGACCCACAAGAGAGACATCCCCGCCAAATTCTAGCGTTTGACGGGGTCTATCCGTGAAAATATTAAAGTTTTTGAGTGCACATGCATTTCAGCTGCAAAGGCCTCTGGAAGTTTCATGCCGTTCGTATACAATGTGGCAACACGAAAATGACCCGTTTTCCCATTCCGAGGGATTTCTGTGCGACCCTAACAGCCCCGTGACCCACAAGAGAGACATCCTCTCCAACTTCTAGCGTTTGACGCGGTCGATGCGTGAAAAATATTACATTTTTTGAGTGCACATGCATTTCTGCTGCAAATGCCTCTGGAAGTTTCATGCCGTTCCTATGCAATTTGGCAACACGAAAATTACCCGTTTTCCCATTCCCAGGGATTTCTGTGCGACCCGAACAGCCCCGTGACCCACAAGAGAGACATCCGCTCCAATTTCTAGCCTTTGACGGGGTCTATCCGTGAAAAATATCAAATTTTTTGACTGCACATGCATTTCTGCTGCAAATGCCTCCGGAAGTTTCATGCGGTTCGTATGCAATGTGGCAACACGAAAATGACCCGTTTTCCCATTCCGAGGGATTTCTGTGCGACCCTAACAGCCCCGTGACCCACAAGAGAGACATCCCCTCCAATTTCTAGCGTTTGACGGGGTCTATCCGTGAAAATATTAAAGTTTTTGAGTGCACATGCATTTCTGCTGCAAAGGCCTTTGGAGGTTTCATGCCGTTCGTATGCAATGTGGCAACACGAAAATGACCCGTTTTCCCATTCTGAGGGATTTCTGTGCGACCCTAACAGCCCCGTGACCCACAAGAGAGACATCCTCTACAACTTCTAGCGTTTGACGCGGTCTATGCGTGAAAAATATTACATTTTTTGAGTGCACATGCATTTCTGCTGCAAATGCCTCTGGAAGTTTCATGCGGTTCGTATGCAATGTGGCAACACGAAAATGACCCGTTTTCCCATTCCCAGGGATTTCTGTGCGACCCGAACAGCCCCGTGACCCACAAGAGAGACATCCGCTCCAATTTCTAGCCTTTGACGGGGTCTATCCGTGAAAAATATCAAATTTTTTGACTGCACATGCATTTCTGCTGCAAATGCCTCCGGAAGTTTCATGCGGTTCGTATGCAATGTGGCAACACGAAAATGACCCGTTTTCCCATTCCGAGGGATTTCTGTGCGACCCTAACAGCCCCGTGACCCACAAGAGAGACATCCCCTCCAATTTCTAGCGTTTGACGGGGTCTATCCGTGAAAATATTAAAGTTTTTGAGTGCACATGCATTTCTGCTGCAAAGGCCTCTGGAAGTTTCATGCCGTTCGTATGCAATGTGGCAACACGAAAATGACCCGTTTTCCCATTCTGAGGGATTTCTGTGCGACCCTAACAGCCCCGTGACCCACAAGAGAGACATCCTCTACAACTTCTAGCGTTTGACGCGGTCTATGCGTGAAAAATATTACATTTTTTGAGTGCACATGCATTTCTGTTGCAAATGCCTCTGGAAGTTTCATGCGGTTCGTATGCAATGTGGCAACACGAAAATGACCCGTTTTCCCATTCCCAGGGATTTCTGTGCGACCCGAACAGCCTCGTGACCCACAAGAGAGACATACCCTCCAATTTCTAGCGTTTGACGGGGTCTATCCGTGAAAAATATTTAAAAAATTTAGTGCACATGCATTTCTGATGCAAATGCCTCTGGAAGTTTCATGCAGTTCGTATGCAATGTGGCAACACGAAAATGACCCGTTTTCCCATTCTGAGGGATTTCTGTGCGACCCTAACAGCCCCGTGACCCACAAGAGAGACATCCCCGCCAATTTCTAGCGTTTGACGGGGTCTATCCGTGAAAAATATTAAAGTTTTTGAGTGGAAATGCATTTCTGCTGCAAATGCCTCGTTCGTATGCAATGTGGCAACACGAAAATGACCCGTTTTCCCATTCTGAGGGATTTCTGTGCGACCCTAACAGCCCTGTGACCCACAAGAGAGACATCCCAGCCAATTTCTAGCGTTTGACGGGGTCTATCCGTGAAAAATATTAAAGTTTTTGAGTGCACATGCATTTCTGCTGCAAATGCCTCTGGAAGTTTCATGCGGATCGTATGCAATGTGGCAACACGAAAATGACCCGTTTTCCCATTCCGAGGGATTTCTGTGCGACCCTAACAGCCCCGTGACCCACAAGAGAGACATCCTCTCCAACTTCTAGCGTTTGACGCGGTCGATGCGTGAAAAATATTACATTTTTTGAGTGCACATGCATTTCTGCTGCAAATGCCTCTGGAAGTTTCATGCCGTTCCTATGCAATTTGGCAACACGAAAATTACCCGTTTTCCCATTCCCAGGGATTTCTGTGCGACCCGAACAGCCCCGTGACCCACAAGAGAGACATCCGCTCCAATTTCTAGCCTTTGACGGGGTCTATCCGTGAAAAATATCAAATTTTTTGACTGCACATGCATTTCTGCTGCAAATGCCTCCGGAAGTTTCATGCGGTTCGTATGCAATGTGGCAACACGAAAATGACCCGTTTTCCCATTCCGAGGGATTTCTGTGCGACCCTAACAGCCCCGTGACCCACAAGAGAGACATCCCCTACAATTTCTAGCGTTTGACGGGGTCTATCCGTGAAAATATTAAAGTTTTTGAGTGCACATGCATTTCTGCTGCAAAGGCCTCTGGAAGTTTCATGCCGTTCGTATGCAATGTGGCAACACGAAAATGACCCGTTTTCCCATTCTGAGGGATTTCTGTGCGACCTTAACAGCCCCGTGACCCACAAGAGAGACATCCTCTACAACTTCTAGCGTTTGACGCGGTCTATGCGTGAAAAATATTACATTTTTTGAGTGCACATGCATTTCTGCTGCAAATGCCTCTGGAAGTTTCATGCCGTTCGTATGCAATGTGGCAACACGAAAATGACCCGTTTTCCCATTCCGAGGGATTTCTGTGCGACCCTAACAGCCCCGTGACCCACAAGAGAGACTTCCCCTCCAATTTCTAGCGTTTGACGGGGTCTATCCGTGAAAATTATCAATTTTTTTGAGTGAACATGCATTTCTGCTGCAAATGCCTCTGGAAGTTTCATGCGGTTCGTATGCAATGTGGCAACACGAAAATGACCCGTTTTCCCATTCCGAGGGATTTCTGTGCGACCCTAACAGGCCCGTGACCCACAAGAGAGACATCCCCGCACACTTCTAGCATTTGACGGGGTCTATCCGTGAAAATTATTCAATTTTTTGAGTGCACATGCATTTCTGCTGCAAATGCCTCTGGAAGTTTCATGCGGTTCGTATGCAATGTGGCAACACGAAAATGACCCGTTTTCCAATTCCCAGGGATTTCTGTGCGACCCGAACAGCCCCGTGACCCACAAGAGAGACATCCCCTCCAATTTCTAGCGTTTGACGGGGTCTATCCGTGAAAAATATCAATTTTTTTGAGTGCACATGCATTTCTGCTGCAAATGCCTCTGGAAGTTTCATGCGGTTCGTATGCAATGTGGCAACACGAAAATGACCCGTTTTCCCATTCCGAGGGATTTCTGTGCGACCCTAACAGCCTCGTGACCCACAAGAGAGATATCCCGGCCAACTTCTAGCGTTTGACGGGGTCTATGCGTGAAAAATATTAAATTTTTTGAGTGCACATGCATTTCTGCTGCAAATGCCTCTAGAAGTTTCATGCGGTTCGTATGCAATGTGGCAACACGAAAATGAGCAGTTTTCCCATTCCGAGGGCTTTCTGTGCGACCCTAACAGCCCCGTGACCCACAAGAGAGACTTCCCCTTCAATTTCTAGCGTTTGACGGAGTCTATTCGTGAAAATTATCAATTTTTTTGAGTGAACATGCATTTCTGCTGCAAATGCCTCTGGAAGTTTCATGCCGTTCGTATGCAATGTGGCAACACGAAAATGACCCGTTTTCCCATTCCGAGGGATTTCTGTGCGACCCTAACAGCACCGTGACCCAGAAGAGAGACATCACCGCCAATTTCTAGCATTTGACGGGGTCTATCCGTGAAAAATATTAAAGTTTTTGACTGCACATGCATTTCTGCTGCAAATGCCTCTGGAAGTTTCATGCCGTTCGTATGCAATGTGGCAACACGAAAATGACCCGTTTTCCCATTCCGAGGGATTTCTGTGCGACCCTAACAGCCCCGTGATCCAAAAGAGAGACATCACCGCCAATTTCTAGCATTTGACGGGGTCTATCCGTGAAAAATATTAAAGTTTTTGACTGCACATGCATTTCTGCTGCAAATGCCTCTGGAAGTTTCATGCCGTTCGTATGCAATGTGGCAACACGAAAATGACCCGTTTTCCCATTCCGAGGGATTTCTGTGCGACCCTAACAGCCTCGTGACCCACAAGAGAGATATCCCGGCCAACTTCTAGCGTTTGACGGGGTCTATGCGTGAAAAATATTAAATTTTTTGAGTGCACATGCATTTCTGCTGCAAATGCCTCTAGAAGTTTCATGCGGTTCGTATGCAATGTGGCAACACGAAAATGAGCAGTTTTCCCATTCCGAGGGATTTCTGTGCGACCCTAACAGCCCCGTGACCCACAAGAGAGACTTCCCCTCCAATTTCTAGCGTTTGACGGAGTCTATCCGTGAAAATTATCAATTTTTTTGAGTGAACATGCATTTCTGCTGCAAATGCCTCTGGAAGTTTCATGCCGTTCGTATGCAATGTGGCAACACGAAAATGACCCGTTTTCCCATTCCGAGGGATTTCTGTGCGACCCTAACAGCACCGTGACCCAGAAGAGAGACATCACCGCCAATTTCTAGCATTTGACGGGGTCTATCCGTGAAAAATATTAAAGTTTTTGACTGCACATGCATTTCTGCTGCAAATGCCTCTGGAAGTTTCATGCCGTTCGTATGCAATGTGGAAACACGAAAATGACCCGTTTTCCCATTCCGAGGGATTTCTGTGCGACCCTAACAGCCCCGTGACCCACAAGAGAGATATCCCGGCAAACTTCTAGCGTTTGACGGGGTCTATGCGTGAAAAATATTACATTTTTTGAGTGCACATGCATTTATGCTGCAAATGCCTCTGGAAGTTTCATGCCGTTCGTATGCAATGTGGCAACACGAAAATGACTTGTTTTCCCATTCCGAGGGATTTCTGTGCGACCCTAACAGCCCCGTGACCCACAAGAGAGACATCCCCTCCAATTTCCAGCGTTTGACGTGGTCTATCCGTGAAAAATATCAAATTTTTTGAGTGCACATGCATTTCTGCTGCAAATGCCTCTGGAAGTTTCATGCGGTTCGTATGCAATGTGGCAACACGAAAATGACCCGTTTTCCCATTCCCAGGGATTTCTGTGCGACCCTAACAGCCCCGTGACCCACAAGAGAGACTTCCCCTCCAATTTCTAGCGTTTGACGGGGTCTATCCGTGAAAATTATAAAAAAATTTGAGTGAACATGCATTTCTGCTGCAAATGCCTCTGGAAGTTTCATGCCGTTCGTATGCAATGTGGCAACACGAAAATGACCCGTTTTCCAATTCCCAGGGATTTCTGTGCGACCCGAACAGCCCCGTGACCCACAAGAGAGACATCCCCTCCAATTTCTAGCGTTTGACGGGGTCTATCCGTGAAAAATATCAATTTTTTTGAGTGCACATGCATTTCTGCTGCAAATGCCTCGTTCGTATGCAATGTGGCAACACGAAAATGACCCGTTTTCCCATTCTGAGGGATTTCTGTGCGACCCTAACAGCCCTGTGACCCACAAGAGAGACATCCCAGCCAATTTCTAGCGTTTGACGGGGTCTATCCGTGAAAAATATTAAAGTTTTTGAGTGCACATGCATTTCAGCTGCAAAGGCCTCTGGAAGTTTCATGCCGTTCGTATACAATGTGGCAACACGAAAATGACCCGTTTTCCCATTCCGAGGGATTTCTGTGTGACCCTAACAGCCCCGTGACCCACAAGAGAGACATCCTCTCCAACTTCTAGCGTTTGACGCGGTCGATGCGTGAAAAATATTTCATTTTTTGAGTGCACATGCATTTCTGCTGCAAATGCCTCTGGAAGTTTCATGCCGTTCCTATGCAATTTGGCAACACGAAAATTACTCGTTTTCCCATTCCCAGGGATTTCTGTGCGACCCGAACAGCCCCGTGACCCACAAGAGAGACATCCGCTCCAATTTCTAGCCTTTGACGGGGTCTATCCGTGAAAAATATTAAAGTTTTTGAGTGCACATGCATTTCTGCTGCAAATGCCTCTGGAAGCTTCATGCGGTTCGTCTGCAATGTGGCAACACGAAAATGACCCGTTTGCCCATTCCGAGGGATTTCTGTGCGACCCTAACAACCCGTGACCCACAAGAGAGACATCCCCGCCAACTTCTAGCCTTTGACGGGGTCTATCCGTGAAAAATATCAAATTTTTTGAATGCACATGCATTTCTGCTGCAAATGCCTCTGGAAGTTTCATGCGGTTCGTATGCAATGTGGCAACACGAAAATGACCCGTTTTCCCATTCCGAGGGATTTCTGTGCGACCCTAACAGCCCCGTGATCTAAAAGAGAGACATCACCGCCAATTTCTAGCATTTGACCTTGTCAATCCGTGAAAAATATTAAAGTTTTTGACTGCACATGCATTTCTGCTGCAAATGCCTCTGGAAGTTTCATGCCGTTCGTATGCAATGTGGCAACACGAAAATGACCCGTTTTCCCATTCCGAGGGATTTCTGTGCGACCCTAACAGCCTCGTGACCCACAAAAGAGATATCCCGGCCAACTTCTAGCGTTTGACGGGGTCTATGCGTGAAAAATATTAAATTTTTTGAGTGCACATGCATTTCTGCTGCAAATGCCTCTAGAAGTTTCATGCGGTTCGTATGCAATGTGGCAACACGAAAATGAGCAGTTTTCCCATTCCGAGGGATTTCTGTGCGACCCTAACAGCCCCGTGACCCACAAGAGAGACTTCCCCTCCAATTTCTAGCGTTTGACGGAGTCTATCCGTGAAAATTATCAATTTTTTTGAGTGAACATGCATTTCTGCTGCAAATGCCTCTGGAAGTTTCATGCCGTTCGTATGCAATGTGGCAACACGAAAATGACCCGTTTTCCCATTCCGAGGGATTTCTGTGCGACCCTAACAGCACCGTGACCCAGAAGAGAGACATCACCGCCAATTTCTAGCATTTGACGGGGTCTATCCGTGAAAAATATTAAAGTTTTTGACTGCACATGCATTTCTGCTGCAAATGCCTCTGGAAGTTTCATGCCGTTCGTATGCAATGTGGAAACACGAAAATGACCCGTTTTCCCATTCCGAGGGATTTCTGTGCGACCCTAACAGCCCCGTGACCCACAAGAGAGATATCCCGGCAAACTTCTAGCGTTTGACGGGGTCTATGCGTGAAAAATATTACATTTTTTGAGTGCACATGCATTTATGCTGCAAATGCCTCTGGAAGTTTCATGCGGTTCGTATGCAATGTGGCAACACGAAAATGAGCCGTTTTCCCATTCCGAGGGATTTCTGTGCGACCCTAACAGCACCGTGACCCAGAAGAGAGACATCACCGCCAATTTCTAGCATTTGAGGGGGTCTATCCGTGAAAAATATTAAAGTTTTTGACTGCACATGCATTTCTGCTGCAAATGCCTCTGGAAGTTTCATACCGTTCGTATGCAATGTGGCAACACGAAAATGACTTGTTTTCCCATTCCGAGGGATTTCTGTGCGACCCTAACAGCCCCGTGACCCACAAGAGAGACATCCCCTCCAATTTCCAGCGTTTGACGTGGTCTATCCGTGAAAAATATCAAATTTTTTGAGTGCACATGCATTTCTGCTGCAAATGCCTCTGGAAGTTTCATGCGGTTCGTATGCAATGTGGCAACACGAAAATGAGCCGTTTTCCCATTCCGAGGGATTTCTGTGCGACCCTAACAGCCCCGTGACCCACAAGAGAGACTTCCCCTCCAATTTCTAGCGTTTGACGGGGTCTATCCGTGAAAATTATAAAAAAATTTGAGTGAACATGCATTTCTGCTGCAAATGCCTCTGGAAGTTTCATGCCGTTCGTATGCAATGTGGCAACACGAAAATGACCCGTTTTCCAATTCCCAGGGATTTCTGTGCGACCCGAACAGCCCCGTGACCCACAAGAGAGACATCCCCTCCAATTTCTAGCGTTTGACGGGGTCTATCCGTGAAAAATATCAATTTTTTTGAGTGCACATGCATTTCTGCTGCAAATGCCTCTGGAAGTTTCATGCGGTTCGTCTGCAATGTGGCAACACGAAAATGACCCGTTTGCCCATTCCGAGGGATTTCTGTGCGACCCTAACAACCCGTGACCCACAAGAGAGACATCCCCGCCAACTTCTAGCCTTTGACGGGGTCTATCCGTGAAAAATATCAAATTTTTTGAATGCACATGCATTTCTGCTGCAAATGCCTCTGGAAGTTTCATGCGGTTCGTATGCAATGTGGCAACACGAAAATGACCCGTTTTCCCATTCCGAGGGATTTCTGTGCGACCCTAACAGCCCCGTGACCCAATAGAGGGACATCCCCGCCAATTTCTAGCGTTTGACGTGGTCTATCCGTGAAAAATATTAAAGTTTTTGAGTGCACATGCATTTCAGCTGCAAAGGCCTCTGGAAGTTTCATGCCGTTCGTATACAATGTGGCAACACGAAAATGACCCGTTTTCCCATTCCGAGGGATTTCTGTGTGACCCTAACAGCCCCGTGACCCACAAGAGAGACATCCTCTCCAACTTCTAGCGTTTGACGCGGTCGATGCGTGAAAAATATTTCATTTTTTGACTGCACATGCATTTCTGCTGCAAATGCCTCTGGAAGTTTCATGCCGTTCCTATGCAATTTGGCAACACGAAAATTACTCGTTTTCCCATTCCCAGGGATTTCTGTGCGACCCGAACAGCCCCGTGACCCACAAGAGAGACATCCGCTCCAATTTCTAGCCTTTGACGGGGTCTATCCGTGAAAAATATTAAAGTTTTTGAGTGCACATGCATTTCTGCTGCAAATGCCTCTGGAAGCTTCATGCGGTTCGTCTGCAATGTGGCAACACGAAAATGACCCGTTTGCCCATTCCGAGGGATTTCTGTGCGACCCTAACAACCCGTGACCCACAAGAGAGACATCCCCGCCAACTTCTAGCCTTTGACGGGGTCTATCCGTGAAAAATATCAAATTTTTTGAATGCACATGCATTTCTGCTGCAAATGCCTCTGGAAGTTTCATGCGGTTCGTATGCAATGTGGCAACACGAAAATGACCCGTTTTCCCATTCCGAGGGATTTCTGTGCGACCCTAACAGCCCCGTGATCTAAAAGAGAGACATCACCGCCAATTTCTAGCATTTGACGGGGTCTATCCGTGAAAAATATTAAAGTTTTTGACTGCACATGCATTTCTGCTGCAAATGCCTCTGGAAGTTTCATGCCGTTCGTATGCAATGTGGCAACACGAAAATGACCCGTTTTCCCATTCCGAGGGATTTCTGTGCGACCCTAACAGCCTCGTGACCCACAAAAGAGATATCCCGGCCAACTTCTAGCGTTTGACGGGGTCTATGCGTGAAAAATATTAAATTTTTTGAGTGCACATGCATTTCTGCTGCAAATGCCTCTAGAAGTTTCATGCGGTTCGTATGCAATGTGGCAACACGAAAATGAGCAGTTTTCCCATTCCGAGGGATTTCTGTGCGACCCTAACAGCCCCGTGACCCACAAGAGAGACTTCCCCTCCAATTTCTAGCGTTTGACGGAGTCTATCCGTGAAAATTATCAATTTTTTTGAGTGAACATGCATTTCTGCTGCAAATGCCTCTGGAAGTTTCATGCCGTTCGTATGCAATGTGGCAACACGAAAATGACCCGTTTTCCCATTCCGAGGGATTTCTGTGCGACCCTAACAGCACCGTGACCAAGAAGAGAGACATCACCGCCAATTTCTAGCATTTGACGGGGTCTATCCGTGAAAAATATTAAAGTTTTTGACTGCACATGCATTTCTGCTGCAAATGCCTCTGGAAGTTTCATGCCGTTCGTATGCAATGTGGAAACACGAAAATGACCCGTTTTCCCATTCCGAGGGATTTCTGTGCGACCCTAACAGCCCCGTGACCCACAAGAGGGATATCCCGGCAAACTTCTAGCGTTTGACGGGGTCTATGCGTGAAAAATATTACATTTTTTGAGTGCACATGCATTTATCCTGCAAATGCCTCTGGAAGTTTCATGCGGTTCGTATGCAATGTGGCAACACGAAAATGAGCCGTTTTCCCATTCCGAGGGATTTCTGTGCGACCCTAACAGCACCGTGACCCAGAAGAGAGACATCACCGCCAATTTCTAGCATTTGAGGGGGTCTATCCGTGAAAAATATTAAAGTTTTTGACTGCACATGCATTTCTGCTGCAAATGCCTCTGGAAGTTTCATGCCGTTCGTATGCAATGTGGCAACACGAAAATGACTTGTTTTCCCATTCCGAGGGATTTCTGTGCGACCCTAACAGCCCCGTGACCCACAAGAGAGACATCCCCTCCAATTTCCAGCGTTTGACGTGGTCTATCCGTGAAAAATATCAAATTTTTTGAGTGCACATGCATTTCTGCTGCAAATGCCTCTGGAAGTTTCATGCGGTTCGTATGCAATGTGGCAACACGAAAATGAGCCGTTTTCCCATTCCGAGGGATTTCTGTGCGACCCTAACAGCCCCGTGACCCACAAGAGAGACTTCCCCTCCAATTTCTAGCGTTTGACGGGGTCTATCCGTGAAAATTATAAAAAAATTTGAGTGAACATGCATTTCTGCTGCAAATGCCTCTGGAAGTTTCATGCCGTTCGTATGCAATGTGGCAACACGAAAATGACCCGTTTTCCAATTCCCAGGGATTTCTGTGCGACCCGAACAGCCCCGTGACCCACAAGAGAGACATCCCCTCCAATTTCTAGCGTTTGACGGGGTCTATCCGTGAAAAATATCAATTTTTTTGAGTGCACATGCATTTCTGCTGCAAATGCCTCTGGAAGTTTCATGCGGTTCGTCTGCAATGTGGCAACACGAAAATGACCCGTTTGCCCATTCCGAGGGATTTCTGTGCGACCCTAACAACCCGTGACCCACAAGAGAGACATCCCCGCCAACTTCTAGCCTTTGACGGGGTCTATCCGTGAAAAATATCAAATTTTTTGAATGCACATGCATTTCTGCTGCAAATGCCTCTGGAAGTTTCATGCGGTTCGTATGCAATGTGGCAACACGAAAATGACCCGTTTTCCCATTCCGAGGGATTTCTGTGCGACCCTAACAGCCCCGTGACCCAATAGAGAGACATCCCCGCCAATTTCTAGCGTTTGACGTGGTCTATCCGTGAAAAATATTAAAGTTTTTGAGTGCACATGCATTTCTGCTGCAAATGCCTGTGGAAGTTTCATGCCGTTCGTATGCAATGTGGCAACACGAAAATGACCCGTTTTCCCATTCCGAGGGATTTCTGTGCGACCCTAACAGCCCCGTGACCCACAAGAGAGACTTCCCCTCCAATTTCTAGCGTTTGACGGAGTCTATCCGTGAAAATGATCAATTTTTTTGAGTGAACATGCATTTCTGCTGCAAATGCCTCTGGAAGTTTCATGCCGTTCGTATGCAATGTGGCAACACGAAAATGACCCGTTTTCCCATTCCGAGGGATTTCTGTGCGACCCTAACAGCCCCGTGATCCAAAAGAGAGACATCACCGCCAATTTCTAGCATTTGACGGGGTCCATCCGTGAAAAATATTAAAGTTTTTGACTGCACATGCATTTCTGCTGCAAATGCCTCTGGAAGTTTCATGCCGTTCGTATGCAATGTGGCAACACGAAAATGACCCGTTTTCCCATTCCGAGGGATTTCTGTGCGACCCTAACAGCCTCGTGACCCACAAGAGAGATATCCCGGCCAACTTCTAGCGTTTGACGGGGTCTATGCGTGAAAAATATTAAATTTTTTGAGTGCACATGCATTTCTGCTGCAAATGCCTCTAGAAGTTTCATGCGGTTCGTATGCAATGTGGCAACACGAAAATGAGCAGTTTTCCCATTCCGAGGGATTTCTGTGCGACCCTAACAGCCCCGTGACCCACAAGAGAGACTTCCCCTCCAATTTCTAGCGTTTGACGGAGTCTATCCGTGAAAATTATCAATTTTTTTGAGTGAACATGCATTTCTGCTGCAAATGCCTCTGGAAGTTTCATGCCGTTCGTATGCAATGTGGCAACACGAAAATGACCCGTTTTCCCATTCCGAGGGATTTCTGTGCGACCCTAACAGCACCGTGACCCAGAAGAGAGACATCACCGCCAATTTCTAGCATTTGACGGGGTCTATCCGTGAAAAATATTAAAGTTTTTGACTGCACATGCATTTCTGCTGCAAATGCCTCTGGAAGTTTCATGCCGTTCGTATGCAATGTGGAAACACGAAAATGACCCGTTTTCCCATTCCGAGGGATTTCTGTGCGACCCTAACAGCCCCGTGACCCACAAGAGAGATATCCCGGCAAACTTCTAGCGTTTGACGGGGTCTATGCGTGAAAAATATTACATTTTTTGAGTGCACATGCATTTATGCTGCAAATGCCTCTGGAAGTTTCATGCGGTTCGTATGCAATGTGGCAACACGAAAATGAGACGTTTTCCCATTCCGAGGGATTTCTGTGCGACCCTAACAGCCCCGTGACCCACAAGAGAGATATCCCGGCAAACTTCTAGCGTTTGACGGGGTCTATGCGTGAAAAATATTACATTTTTTGAGTGCACATGCATTTATGCTGCAAATGCCTCTGGAAGTTTCATGCGGTTCGTATGCAATGTGGCAACACGAAAATGAGACGTTTTCCCATTCCGAGGGATTTCTGTGCGACCCTAACAGCCCCGTGACCCACAAGAGAGACTTCCCCTCCAATTTCTAGCGTTTGACGGGGTCTATCCGTGAAAATTATAAAAAAATTTGAGTGAACATGCATTTCTGCTGCAAATGCCTCTGGAAGTTTCATGCCGTTCGTCTGCAATGTGGCAACACGAAAATGACCCGTTTGCCCATTCCGAGGGATTTCTGTGCGACCCTAACAACCCGTGACCCACAAGAGAGACATCCCCGCCAACTTCTAGCCTTTGACGGGGTCTATCCGTGAAAAATATCAAATTTTTTGAATGCACATGCATTTCTGCTGCAAATGCCTCTGGAAGTTTCATGCGGTTCGTATGCAATGTGGCAACACGAAAATGACCCGTTTTCCCATTCCGAGGGATTTCTGTGCGACCCTAACAGCCCCGTGACCCAATAGAGAGACATCCCCGCCAATTTCTAGCGTTTGACGTGGTCTATCCGTGAAAAATATTAAAGTTTTTGAGTGCACATGCATTTCTGCTGAAAATGCCTGTGGAAGTTTCATGCCGTTCGTATGCAATGTGGCAACACGAAAATGACCCGTTTTCCCATTCCGAGGGATTTCTGTGCTACCCTAACAGCACCGTGACCCAGAAGAGAGACATCACCGCCAATTTCTAGCATTTGACGGGGTCTATCCGTGAAAAATATTAAAGTTTTTGAGTGCACATGCATTTCTGCTGCAAATGCCTCTGGAAGTTTCATGCCGTTCGTATGCAATGTGGCAACACGAAAATGACCCGTTTTCCCATTCCGAGGGATTTCTGTGCGACCCTAACAGCCCCGTGACCCACAAGAGAGATATCCCGGCCAACTTCTAGCCTTTGACGGGGTCTATGCGTGAAAAATATTAATTTTTTTGAGTGCACATGCATTTCTGCTGCAAATGCCTCTGGAAGTTTCATGCGGTTCGTATGCAATGTGGCAACACGAAAATGAGCCCTTTTCCCATTCCGAGGGATTTCTGTGCGACCCTAACAGCCCCGTGACCCACAAGAGAGACTTCCCCTCCAATTTCTAGCGTTTGACGGAGTCTATCCGTGAAAATGAACAATTTTTTTGAGTGAACATGCATTTCTGCTGCAAATGCCTCTGGAAGTTTCATGCCGTTCGTATGCAATGTGGCAACACGAAAATGACCCGTTTTCCCATTCCGAGGGATTTCTGTGCGACCCTAACAGCACCGTGACCCAGAAGAGAGACATCACCGCCAATTTCTAGCATTTGACGGGGTCTATCCGTGAAAAATATTAAAGTTTTTGACTGCACATGCATTTCTGCTGCAAATGCCTCTGGAAGTTTCATGCCGTTCGTATGCAATGTGGAAACACGAAAATGACCCGTTTTCCCATTCCGAGGGATTTCTGTGCGACCCTAACAGCCCCGTGACCCACAAGAGAGATATCCCGGCAAACTTCTAGCGTTTGACGGGGTCTATGCGTGAAAAATATTACATTTTTTGAGTGCACATGCATTTCTGCTGCAAATGCCTCTGGAAGTTTCATGCGGTTCGTATGCAATGTGGCAACACGAAAATGAGACGTTTTCCCATTCCGAGGGATTTCTGTGCGACCCTAACAGCCCCGTGACCCACAAGAGAGACTTCCCCTCCAATTTCTAGCGTTTGACGGGGTCTATCCGTGAAAATTATAAAAAAATTTGAGTGAACATGCATTTCTGCTGCAAATGCCTCTGGAAGTTTCATGCCGTTCGTATGCAATGTGGCAACACGAAAATGACCCGTTTTCCAATTCCCAGGGATTTCTGTGCGACCCGAACAGCCCCGTGACCCACAAGAAAGACATCCCCTCCAATTTCTAGCGTTTGACGCGGTCTATCCGTGAAAAATATCAATTTTTTTGAGTGCACATGCATTTCTGCTGCAAATGCCTCTGGAAGTTTCATGCGGTTCGTCTGCAATGTGGCAACACGAAAATGACCCGTTTGCCCATTCCGAGGGATTTCTGTGCGACCCTAACAACCCGTGACCCACAAGAGAGACATCCCCGCCAACTTCTAGCCTTTGACGGGGTCTATCCGTGAAAAATATCAAATTTTTTGAATGCACATGCATTTCTGCTGCAAATGCCTCTGGAAGTTTCATGCGGTTCGTATGCAATGTGGCAACACGAAAATGACCCGTTTTCCCATTCCGAGGGATTTCTGTGCGACCCTAACAGCCCCGTGACCCAATAGAGAGACATCCCCGCCAATTTCTAGCGTTTGACGTGGTCTATCCGTGAAAAATATTAAAGTTTTTGAGTGCACATGCATTTCTGCTGAAAATGCCTGTGGAAGTTTCATGCCGTTCGTATGCAATGTGGCAACACGAAAATGACCCGTTTTCCCATTCCGAGGGATTTCTGTGCTACCCTAACAGCACCGTGACCCAGAAGAGAGACATCACCGCCAATTTCTAGCATTTGACGGGGTCTATCCGTGAAAAATATTAAAGTTTTTGAGTGCACATGCATTTCTGCTGCAAATGCCTCTGGAAGTTTCATGCCGTTCGTATGCAATGTGGCAACACGAAAATGACCCGTTTTCCCATTCCGAGGGATTTCTGTGCGACCCTAACAGCCCCGTGACCCACAAGAGAGATATCCCGGCCAACTTCTAGCCTTTGACGGGGTCTATGCGTGAAAAATATTAATTTTTTTGAGTGCACATGCATTTCTGCTGCAAATGCCTCTGGAAGTTTCATGCGGTTCGTATGCAATGTGGCAACACGAAAATGAGCCCTTTTCCCATTCCGAGGGATTTCTGTGCGACCCTAACAGCCCCGTGACCCACAAGAGAGACTTCCCCTCCAATTTCTAGCGTTTGACGGAGTCTATCCGTGAAAATGAACAATTTTTTTGAGTGAACATGCATTTCTGCTGCAAATGCCTCTGGAAGTTTCATGCCGTTCGTATGCAATGTGGCAACACGAAAATGACCCGTTTTCCCATTCCGAGGGATTTCTGTGCGACCCTAACAGCACCGTGACCCAGAAGAGAGACATCACCGCCAATTTCTAGCATTTGACGGGGTCTATCCGTGAAAAATATTAAAGTTTTTGACTGCACATGCATTTCTGCTGCAAATGCCTCTGGAAGTTTCATGCCGTTCGTATGCAATGTGGAAACACGAAAATGACCCGTTTTCCCATTCCGAGGGATTTCTGTGCGACCCTAACAGCCTCGTGACCCACAAGAGAGATATCCCGGCAAACTTCTAGCGTTTGACGGGGTCTATGCGTGAAAAATATTACATTTTTTGAGTGCACATGCATTTCTGCTGCAAATGCCTCTGGAAGTTTCATGCGGTTCGTATGCAATGTGGCAACACGAAAATGAGCCGTTTTCCCATTCCGAGGGATTTCTGTGCGACCCTAACAGCACCGTGACCCAGAAGAGAGACATCACCGCCAATTTCTAGCATTTGACGGGGTCTATCCGTGAAAAATATTAAAGTTTTTGAGTGCACATGCATTTCTGCTGCAAATGCCTCTGGAAGTTTCATGCCGTTCGTATGCAATGTGGCAACACGAAAATGACCCGTTTTCCAATTCCCAGGGATTTCTGTGCGACCCGAACAGCCCCGTGACCCACAAGAGAGACATCCCCTCCAATTTCTAGCGTTTGACGGGGTCTATCCGTGAAAAATATCAATTTTTTTGAGTGCACATGCATTTCTGCTGCAAATGCCTCTGGAAGTTTCATGCGGTTCGTCTGCAATGTGGCAACACGAAAATGACCCGTTTGCCCATTCCGAGGGATTTCTGTGCGACCCTAACAACCCGTGACCCACAAGAGAGACATCCCCGCCAACTTCTAGCCTTTGACGGGGTCTATCCGTGAAAAATATCAAATTTTTTGAATGCACATGCATTTGTGCTGCAAATGCCTCTGGAAGTTTCATGCGGTTCGTATGCAATGTGGCAACACGAAAATGACCCGTTTTCCCATTCCGAGGGATTTCTGTGCGACCCTAACAGCCCCGTGACCCAAAAGAGAGACATCCCCGCCAATTTCTAGCGTTTGACGTGGTCTATCCGTGAAAAATATTAAAGTTTTTGAGTGCACATGCATTTCTGCTGCAAATGCCTGTGGAAGTTTCATGCCGTTCGTATGCAATGTGGCAACACGAAAATGACCCGTTTTCCCATTCCGAGGGATTTCTGTGCGACCATAACAGCACCGTGACCCAGAAGAGAGACATCACCGCCAATTTCTAACGTTTGACGGGGTCTATCCGTGAAAAATATTAATTTTTTTGAGTGCACATGCATTTCTGCTGCAAATGCCTCTGGAAGTTTCATGCGGTTCGTATGCAATGTGGCAACACGAAAATGAGCCGTTTTCCCATTCCGAGGGATTTCTGTGCGACCCTAACAGCCCCGTGACCCACAAGAGAGACTTCCCCTCCAATTTCTAGCGTTTGACGGAGTCTATCCGTGAAAATGAACAATTTTTTTGAGTGAACATGCATTTCTGCTGCAAATGCCTCTGGAAGTTTCATGCCGTTCGTATGCAATGTGGCAACACGAAAATGACCCGTTTTCCCATTCCGAGGGATTTCTGTGCGACCCTAACAGCACCGTGACCCAGAAGAGAGACATCACCGCCAATTTCTAGCATTTGACGGGGTCTATCCGTGAAAAATATTAAAGTTTTTGACTGCACATGCATTTCTGCTGCAAATGCCTCTGGAAGTTTCATGCCGTTCGTATGCAATGTGGAAACACGAAAATGACCCGTTTTCCCATTCCGAGGGATTTCTGTGCGACCCTAACAGCCTCGTGACCCACAAGAGAGATATCCCGGCAAACTTCTAGCGTTTGACGGGGTCTATGCGTGAAAAATATTACATTTTTTGAGTGCACATGCATTTCTGCTGCAAATGCCTCTGGAAGTTTCATGCGGTTCGTATGCAATGTGGCAACACGAAAATGAGCCGTTTTCCCATTCCGAGGGATTTCTGTGCGACCCTAACAGCACCGTGACCCAGAAGAGAGACATCACCGCCAATTTCTAGCATTTGACGGGGTCTATCCGTGAAAAATATTAAAGTTTTTGACTGCACATGCATTTCTGCTGCAAATGCCTCTGGAAGTTTCATGCCGTTCGTATGCAATGTGGCAACACGAAAATGACCCGTTTTCCAATTCCCAGGGATTTCTGTGCGACCCGAACAGCCCCGTGACCCACAAGAGAGACATCCCCTCCAATTTCTAGCGTTTGACGGGGTCTATCCGTGAAAAATATCAATTTTTTTGAGTGCACATGCATTTCTGCTGCAAATGCCTCTGGAAGTTTCATGCGGTTCGTCTGCAATGTGGCAACACGAAAATGACCCGTTTGCCCATTCCGAGGGATTTCTGTGCGACCCTAACAACCCGTGACCCACAAGTGAGACATCCCCGCCAACTTCTAGCCTTTGACGGGGTCTATCCGTGAAAGATATCAAATTTTTTGAATGCACATGCATTTGTGCTGCAAATGCCTCTGGAAGTTTCATGCGGTTCGTATGCAATGTGGCAACACGAAAATGACCCGTTTTCCCATTCCGAGGGATTTATGTGCGACCCTAACAGCCCCGTGACCCAAAAGAGAGACATCTCCGCCAATTTCTAGCGTTTGACGTGGTCTATCCGTGAAAAATATTAAAGTTTTTGAGTGCACATGCATTTCTGCTGCAAATGCCTGTGGAAGTTTCATGCCGTTCGTATGCAATGTGGCAACACGAACATGACCCGTTTTCCCATTCCGAGGGATTTCTGTGCGACCCTAACAGCACCGTGACCCAGAAGAGAGACATCACCGCCAATTTCTAACGTTTGACGGGGTCTATCCGTGAAAAATATTAATTTTTTTGAGTGCACATGCATTTCTGCTGCAAATGCCTCTGGAAGTTTCATGCGGTTCGTATGCAATGTGGCAACACGAAAATGAGCCGTTTTCCCATTCCGAGGGATTTCTGTGCGACCCTAACAGCCCCGTGACCCACAAGAGAGACTTCCCCTCCAATTTCTAGCGTTTGACGGAGTCTATCCGTGAAAATGAACAATTTTTTTGAGTGAACATGCATTTCTGCTGCAAATGCCTCTGGAAGTTTCATGCCGTTCGTATGCAATGTGGCAACACGAAAATGACCCGTTTTCCCATTCCGAGGGATTTCTGTGCGACCCTAACAGCACCGTGACCCTGAAGAGAGACATCACCTCCAATTTCTAGCATTTGACGGGGTCTATCCGTGAAAAATATTAAAGTTTTTGACTGCACATGCATTTCTGCTGCAAATGCCTCTGGAAGTTTCATGCCGTTCGTATGCAATGTGGAAACACGAAAATGACCCGTTTTCCCATTCCGAGGGATTTCTGTGCGACCCTAACAGCCTCGTGACCCACAAGAGAGATATCCCGGCAAACTTCTAGCGTTTGACGGGGTCTATGCGTGAAAAATATTACATTTTTTGAGTGCACATGCATTTCTGCTGCAAATGCCTCTGGAAGTTTCATGCGGTTCGTATGCAATGTGGCAACACGAAAATGAGCCGTTTTCCCATTCCGAGGGATTTCTGTGCGACCCTAACAGCACCGTGACCCAGAAGAGAGACATCACCGCCAATTTCTAGCATTTGACGGGGTCTATCCGTGAAAAATATTAAAGTTTTTGACTGCACATGCATTTCTGCTGCAAATGCCTCTGGAAGTTTCATGCCGTTCGTATGCAATGTGGCAACACGAAAATGACCCGTTTTCCAATTCCCAGGGATTTCTGTGCGACCCGAACAGCCCCGTGACCCACAAGAGAGACATCCCCTCCAATTTCTAGCGTTTGACGGGGTCTATCCGTGAAAAATATCAATTTTTTTGAGTGCACATGCATTTCTGCTGCAAATGCCTCTGGAAGTTTCATGCGGTTCGTCTGCAATGTGGCAACACGAAAATGACCCGTTTGCCCATTCCGAGGGATTTCTGTGCGACCCTAACAACCCGTGACCCACAAGAGAGACATCCCCGCCAACTTCTAGCCTTTGACGGGGTCTATCCGTGAAAAATATCAAATTTTTTGAATGCACATGCATTTGTGCTGCAAATGCCTCTGGAAGTTTCATGCGGTTCGTATGCAATGTGGCAACACGAAAATGACCCGTTTTCCCATTCCGAGGGATTTCTGTGCGACCCTAACAGCCCCGTGACCCAAAAGAGAGACATCCCCGCCAATTTCTAGCGTTTGACATGGTCTATCCGTGAAAAATATTAAAGTTTTTGAGTGCACATGCATTTCTGCTGCAAATGCCTGTGGAAGTTTCATGCCATTCGTATGCAATGTGGCAACACGAAAATGACCCGTTTTCCCATTCCGAGGGATTTCTGTGCGACCCTAACAGCACCGTGACCCAGAAGAGAGACATCACCGCCAATTTCTAACGTTTGACGGGGTCTATCCGTGAAAAATATCAAATTTTTTGAGTGCAAATGCATTTCTGCTGCAAATGCTTCTGGAAGTTTCATACGGTTCGTATGCAATGTGTCAACACGAAAATGACCAGTTTTCCCATTCCGAGGGATTTCTGTGAGACCCTAACAGCCCGGTGACCCACAAGAGAGACATCCCCGCCAATTTCTAGTGTTTGACGGGGTCTATCCGTGATAAATATTAAAAAAATATTTAGTGCACATGCATTTCTGCTGCAAATGCCTCTGGAAGTTTCATGCCGTTCGTATGCAATGTGGCAACACGAAAATGACCCGTTTTCCCATTCTGAGGGATTTCTGTGCGACCCTAACAGCCCCGTGACCCAAAAGAGAGACATCCCCTCCAATTTCTAGTGTTTGACGGGGTCTATCCGTGAAAAATATTAAAGTTTTTGAGTGCACATGCATTTCTGCTGCAAATGCCTGTGGAAGTTTCATGCCGTTCGTATGCAATGTGGCAACACGAAAATGACCCGTTTTCCCATTCCGAGGGATTTCTGTGCGACCCTAACAGCCCCGTGACCCACAAGAGAGACATCCCCTCCAATTTCTAGCGTTTGACAGGGTCTATCCGTGAACAATATTAAAGTTTTTGAGTGCACATGCATTTCTGCTGCAAATGCCTCTGGAAGTTTCATGCCGTTCGTATGCAATGTGGCAACACGAAAATGACCCGTTTTCCCATTCCGAGGGATTTCTCTGCGTCCGTAACAGCCCCGTGACCCACAAAAGAGACATCCCCGCCAACTTCTAGCGTTTGACGGCCTCTATGCGTGAAAAATATTACAATTTTTGAGTGCACATGCATTTCTGCTGCAAATGCCTCTGGAAGTTTCATGCCGTTCGTATGCAATGTGGCAACACAAAAATGACCCGTTTTCCCATTCCGAGGAATTTCTGTGCGACCCTAACAGCCCCGTGACCCACAAGAGAGACATCCCCTCCAATTTCTAGCGTTTGACGGGGTCTATCCGTGAAAAATATCAATTTTTTTGAGTGCACATGCATTTCTGCTGCAAATGCCTCTGGAAGTTTCATGCGGTTCGTCTGCAATGTGGCAACACGAAAATGACCCGTTTGCCCATTCCGAGGGATTTCTGTGCGACCCTAACAACCCGTGACCCACAAGAGAGACATCCCCGCCAACTTCTAGCCTTTGACGGGGTCTATCCGTGAAAAATATCAAATTTTTTGAATGCACATGCATTTGTGCTGCAAATGCCTCTGGAAGTTTCATGCGGTTCGTATGCAATGTGGCAACACGAAAATGACCCGTTTTCCCATTCCGAGGGATTTCTGTGCGACCCTAACAGCCCCGTGACCCAAAAGAGAGACATCCCCGCCAATTTCTAGCGTTTGACGTGGTCTATCCGTGAAAAATATTAAAGTTTTTGAGTGCACATGCATTTCTGCTGCAAATGCCTGTGGAAGTTTCATGCCGTTCGTATGCAATGTGGCAACACGAAAATGACCCGTTTTCCCATTCCGAGGGATTTCTGTGCGACCCTAACAGCACCGTGACCCAGAAGAGAGACATCACCGCCAATTTCTAACGTTTGACGGGGTCTATCCGTGAAAAATATCAAATTTTTTGAGTGCAAATGCATTTCTGCTGCAAATGCTTCTGGAAGTTTCATACGGTTCGTATGCAATGTGTCAACACGAAAATGACCAGTTTTCCCATTCCGAGGGATTTCTGTGAGACCCTAACAGCCCCGTGACCCACAAGAGAGACATCCCCGCCAATTTCTAGCGTTTGACGGGGTCTATCCGTGATAAATATTAAAAAAATATTTAGTGCACATGCATTTCTGCTGCAAATGCCTCTGGAAGTTTCATGCCGTTCGTATGCAATGTGGCAACACGAAAATGACCCGTTTTCCCATTCTGAGGGATTTCTGTGCGACCCTAACAGCCCCGTGACCCAAAAGAGAGACATCCCCTCCAATTTCTAGTGTTTGACGGGGTCTATCCGTGAAAAATATTAAAGTTTTTGAGTGCACATGCATTTCTGCTGCAAATGCCTGTGGAAGTTTCATGCCGTTCGTATGCAATGTGGCAACACGAAAATGACCCGTTTTCCCATTCCGAGGGATTTCTGTGCGACCCTAACAGCCCCGTGACCCACAAGAGAGACATCCCCTCCAATTTCTAGCGTTTGACAGGGTCTATCCGTGAACAATATTAAAGTTTTTGAGTGCACATGCATTTCTGCTGCAAATGCCTCTGGAAGTTTCATGCCATTCGTATGCAATGTGGCAACACGAAAATGACCCGTTTTCCCATTCCGAGGGATTTCTCTGCGTCCGTAACAGCCCCGTGACCCACAAAAGAGACATCCCCGCCAACTTCTAGCGTTTGACGGCCTCTATGCGTGAAAAATATTACAATTTTTGAGTGCACATGCATTTCTGCTGCAAATGCCTCTGGAAGTTTCATGCCGTTCGTATGCAATGTGGCAACACGAAAATGACCCGTTTTCCCAATCCGAGGAATTTCTGTGCGACCCTAACAGCCCCGTGACCCACAAGAGAGACGTCCCCTCCAATTTTTCGCGTTTGACGGGGTCTATCCGTGAACAATATTAAAGTTTTTGAGTGCACATGCATTTCTGCTGCGAATGCCTCTGGAAGTTTCATGCCGTTCGTATGCAATGTGGCAACACGAAAATGACCCGTTTTCCCATTCCCAGGGATTTCTGTGCAACCCGAACAGCCCCCTGACCCACAAGAGAGACATCCCCGCCAATTTCTGGCGTTTGATGGGGTCTATCCGTGAAAAATATCACATTTTTTGACTGCACATGCATTTCTGCTGCAAATGCCTCTGGAAGTTTCATGCCGTTCGTATGCAATGTGGCAACACAAAAATGACTCGTTTTCCCATTCTGAGGGATTTCTGTGCGACCATAACAGCCCCGTGACCCACAAGAGAGACATCCCCGCCAATTTCTAGCGTTTGACGGGGTCTATCCGTGAACAATATTAAAGTTTTTGAGTGCACATGCATTTCTGCTGCAAATGCCTCTGGAAGTTTCATGCCGTTCGTATGCAATGTGGCAACACAAAAATGACCCGTTTTCCCATTCCGAGGGATTTCTGTGAGACCCTAACAGCCCCGTGACCCACAAGAGAGACATCCCCGCCAATTTCTAGCGTTTGACGGGGTCTATCCGTTAAAATATCAAATTTTTTGAGTGCAAATGCATTTCTGCTGCAAATGCCTCTGGAAGTTTCATACGGTTCGTATGCAATGTGGCAACACGAAAATGACCCGTTTTCCCATTTCGAGGGATTTCTGTGTGACCCTAACAGCCCCGTGACCCACAAGAGAGACTACCCCGCCAACTTCTAGCGTTTGGCGGGGTCTATGCGTGAAAAATATTAAAATTTTTGAGTGCACATGCATTTCTGCTGCAAATGCCTCTGGAAGTTTCATGCCGTTCGTATGCAATGTGGCAACACGAAAATGACCCGTTTTCCCATTCCGAGGGATTTCTGTGCGTCCGTAACAGCCCCGTGACCCACAAAAGAGACATCCCCGCCAACTTCTAGCGTTTGACGGCCTCTATGCGTGAAAAATATTAAATTTTTTGAGTGCACATGCATTTCTGCTGCAAATGCCTCTGGAAGTTTCATGCCGTTCGTATGCAATGTGGCAACACGAAAATGACCCGTTTTCCCATTCCCAGGGATTTCTGTGCAACCCGAACAGCCCCCTGACCCACAAGAGAGACATCCCCGCCAATTTCTGGCGTTTGATGGGGTCTATCCGTGAAAATATCAAATTTTTTGACTGCACATGCATTTCTGATGCAAATGCCTCTGGAAGTTTCATGCGGTTCGTATGCAATGTGGCAACACGAAAATGACCCGTTTTCCCATTCCCAGGGATTTCTGTGCAACCCGAACAGCCCCCTGACCCACAAGAGAGACATCCCCTCCAATTTCTGGCGTTTGATGGGGTCTATCCGTGAAAATATCAAATTTTTTGACTGCACATGCATTTCTGATGCAAATGGCTCTGGAAGTTTCATGCGGTTCGTATGCAATGTGGCAACACGAAAATTACCCGTTTTCCCATTTCGAGGGATTTCTGTGTGACCCTAACAGCCCCGTGACCCACAAGAGAGACTACCCCGCCAACTTCTAGCGTTTGGCGGGGTCTATGCGTGAACAATATTAAAATTTTTGAGTGCACATGCATTTCTGCTGCAAATGCCTCTGGAAGTTTCATGCCGTTCGTATGCAATGTGGCAACACGAAAATGACCCGTTTTCGCATTCCGAGATATTTCTGTGCGTCCGTAACAGCCCCGTGACCCACAAAAGAGACATCCCCGCCAACTTCTAGCGTTTGACGGCCTCTATGCGTGAAAAATATTAAATTTTTTGAGTGCACATGCATTTCTGCTGCAAATGCCTCTGGAAGTTTCATGCCGTTCGTATGCAATGTGGCAACACGAAAATGACCCGTTTTCCCATTCCCAGGGATTTCTGTGCAACCCGAACAGCCCCCTGACCCACAAGAGAGACATCCCCGCCAATTTCTGGCGTTTGATGGGGTCTATCCGTGAAAATATCAATTTTTTTGACTGCACATGCATTTCTGATGCAAATGCCTCTGGAAGTTTCATGCGGTTCGTATGCAATGTGGCAACACGAAAATGACCCGTTTTCCCATTCCCAGGGATTTCTGTGCAACCCGAACAGCCCCCTGACCCACAAGAGAGACATCCCCGCCAATTTCTGGCGTTTGATGGGGTCTATCCGTGAAAATATCAAATTTTTTGACTGCACATGCATTTCTGATGCAAATGCCTCTGGAAGTTTCATGCGGTTCGTATGCAATGTGGCAACACGAAAATGACCCGTTTTTCCATTTCGAGGGATTTCTGTGCGACCCTAACAGCCCCGTGACCCACAAGAGAGACATCCCCGCCAACTTCTAGCGTTTGGCGGGGTCTATGCGTGAAAAATATTAAAATTTTTGAGTGCACATGCATTTCTGCTGGAAATGCCTCTGGAAGTTTCATGCCGTTCGTATGCAATGTGGCAACACGAAAATGAACCGTTTTCCCATTCCGAGGGATTTCTGTGCGTCCCTAACAGCCCCGTGACCCACAAGAGAGACATCCCCTCCAATTTCTAGCGTTTGACGGGGTCTATCCGTGAAAAATATCAAATTTTTGGAGTGCAAATGCTTTTCTGCTGCAAATGCCTCTGGAAGTTTCATACGGTTCGTATGCAATGTGGCAACACGAAAATGACCCGTTTTCCCATTCCCAGGGATTTCTGTGCGACCCGAACAGCCCCAGTGACCCACAAGAGAGACATCCCCGCTAATTTCTAGCGTTTGACGGGGTCTATCCGTGAAAAATATTAAAACATTTTAGTGCACATGCATTTCTGCTGCAAATGCCTCTGGAAGTTTCATGCCGTTCGTATGCAATGTGGCAACACGAAAATGACCTGTTTTCCCATTCCGAGGGATTTCTCTGCGTCCGTAACAGCCCCGTGACCCACAAAAGAGACATCCCCGCCAACTTCTAGCGTTTGACGGCCTCTATGCGTGAAAAATATTACAATTTTTGAGTGCACATGCATTTCTGCTGCAAATGCCTCTGGAAGTTTCATGCCGTTCGTATGCAATGTGGCAACACGAAAATGACCCGTTTTCCCATTCCGAGGAATTTCTGTGCGACCCTAACAGCCCCGTGACCCACAAGAGAGACGTCCCCTCCAATTTTTCGCGTTTGACGGGGTCTATCCGTGAACAATATTAAAGTTTTTGAGTGCACATGCATTTCTGCTGCAAATGCCTCTGGAAGTTTCATGCCGTTCGTATGCAATGTGGCAACACAAAAATGACCCGTTTTCCCATTCCGAGGGATTTCTGTGAGACCCTAACAGCCCCGTGACCCACAAGAGAGACATCCCCGCCAATTTCTAGCGTTTGACGGGGTCTATCCGTTAAAATATCAAATTTTTTGAGTGCAAATGCATTTCTGCTGCAAATGCCTCTGGAAGTTTCATACGGTTCGTATGCAATGTGGCAACACGAAAATGACCCGTTTTCCCATTTCGAGGGATTTCTGTGTGACCCTAACAGCCCCGTGACCCACAAGAGAGACTAACCCGCCAACTTCTAGCGTTTGGCGGGGTCTATGCGTGAAAAATATTAAAATTTTTGAGTGCACATGCATTTCTGCTGCAAATGCCTCTGGAAGTTTCATGCCGTTCGTATGCAATGTGGCAACACGAAAATGACCCGTTTTCCCATTCCGAGGGATTTCTGTGCGTCCGTAACAGCCCCGTGACCCACAAAAGAGACATCCCCGCCAACTTCTAGCGTTTGACGGCCTCTATGCGTGAAAAATATTAAATTTTTTGAGTGCACATGCATTTCTGCTGCAAATGCCTCTGGAAGTTTCATGCCGTTCGTATGCAATGTGGCAACACGAAAATGACCCGTTTTCCCATTCCCAGGGATTTCTGTGCAACCCGAACAGCCCCCTGACCCACAAGAGAGACATCCCCGCCAATTTCTGGCGTTTGATGGGGTCTATCCGTGAAAATATCAAATTTTTTGACTGCACATGCATTTCTGATGCAAATGCCTCTGGAAGTTTCATGCGGTTCGTATGCAATGTGGCAACACGAAAATGACCCGTTTTCCCATTCCCAGGGATTTCTGTGCAACCCGAACAGCCCCCTGACCCACAAGAGAGACATCCCCTCCAATTTCTGGCGTTTGATGGGGTCTATCCGTGAAAATATCAATTTTTTTGACTGCACATGCATTTCTGATGCAAATGGCTCTGGAAGTTTCATGCGGTTCGTATGCAATGTGGCAACACGAAAATGACCCGTTTTCCCATTTCGAGGGATTTCTGTGTGACCCTAACAGCCCCGTGACCCACAAGAGAGACTACCCCGCCAACTTCTAGCGTTTGGCGGGGTCTATGCGTGAACAATATTAAAATTTTTGAGTGCACATGCATTTCTGCTGCAAATGCCTCTGGAAGTTTCATGCCGTTCGTATGCAATGTGGCAACACGAAAATGACCCGTTTTCGCATTCCGAGATATTTCTGTGCGTCCGTAACAGATCCCGTGACCCACAAAAGAGACATCCCCGCCAACTTCTAGCGTTTGACGGCCTCTATGCGTGAAAAATATTAAATTTTTTGAGTGCACATGCATTTCTGCTGCAAATGCCTCTGGAAGTTTCATGCCGTTCGTATGCAATGTGGCAACACGAAAATGACCCGTTTTCCCATTCCCAGGGATTTCTGTGCAACCCGAACAGCCCCCTGACCCACAAGAGAGACATCCCCGCCAATTTCTGGCGTTTGTTGGGGTCTATCCGTGAAAATATCAATTTTTTTGACTGCACATGCATTTCTGATGCAAATGCCTCTGGAAGTTTCATGCGGTTCGTATGCAATGTGGCAACACGAAAATGACCCGTTTTCCCATTCCCAGGGATTTCTGTGCAACCCGAACAGCCCCCTGACCCACAAGAGAGACATCCCCGCCAATTTCTGGCGTTTGATGGGGTCTATCCGTGAAAATATCAAATTTTTTGACTGCACATGCATTTCTGATGCAAATGCCTCTGGAAGTTTCATGCGGTTCGTATGCAATGTGGCAACACGAAAATGACCCGTTTTTCCATTTCGAGGGATTTCTGTGCGACCCTAACAGCCCCGTGACCCACAAGAGAGACATCCCCGCCAACTTCTAGCGTTTGGCAGGGTCTATGCGTGAAAAATATTAAAATTTTTGAGTGCACATGCATTTCTGCTGGAAATGCCTCTGGAAGTTTCATGCCGTTCGTATGCAATGTGGCAACACGAAAATGACCCGTTTTTCCATTCCGAGGGATTTCTGTGCGTCCCTAACAGCCCCGTGACCCACAAGAGAGACATCCCCTCCAATTTCTAGCGTTTGACGGGGTCTATCCGTGAAAAATATCAAATTTTTGGAGTGCAAATGCTTTTCTGCTGCAAATGCCTCTGGAAGTTTCATACGGTTCGTATGCAATGTGGCAACACGAAAATGACCCGTTTTCCCATTCCCAGGGATTTCTGTGCGACCCGAACAGCCCCAGTGACCCACAAGAGAGACATCCCCGCTAATTTCTAGCGTTTGACGGGGTCTATCCGTGAAAAATATTAAAACATTTTAGTGCACATGCATTTCTGCTGCAAATGCCTCTGGAAGTTTCATGCCGTTCGTATGCAATGTGGCAACACGAAAATGACCCGTTTTCCCATTCTGAGGGATTTCTGTGCGACCCTAACAGCCCCGTGACCCACAAGAGAGACATCCCCGCCAATTTCTAGCATTTGACGGGGTCTATCCGTGAAAAATATTAAAGTTTTTGAGTGCAAATGCATTTCTGCTGCAAATGCCTCTGGAAGTTTCATGCCGTTCGTATGCAATGTGGCAACACGAAAATGACCCGTTTTCCCATTCCGAGGGATTTCTGTGCGACCCTAACAGCCCCGTGACCCACAAGAGAGACATCCCCGCCAAATTCTAGCGTTTGACGGGGTCTATCCGTGAAAATATTAAAGTTTTTGAGTGCACATGCATTTCAGCTGCAAAGGCCTCTGGAAGTTTCATGCCGTTCGTATACAATGTGGCAACACGAAAATGACCCGTTTTCCCATTCCGAGGGATTTCTGTGCGACCCTAACAGCCCCGTGACCCACAAGAGAGACATCCTCTCCAACTTCTAGCGTTTGACGCGGTCGATGCGTGAAAAATATTACATTTTTTGAGTGCACATGCATTTCTGCTGCAAATGCCTCTGGAAGTTTCATGCCGTTCCTATGCAATTTGGCAACACGAAAATTACCCGTTTTCCCATTCCCAGGGATTTCTGTGCGACCCGAACAGCCCCGTGACCCACAAGAGAGACATCCGCTAAAATTTCTAGCCTTTGACGGGGTCTATCCGTGAAAAATATCAAATTTTTTGACTGCACATGCATTTCTGCTGCAAATGCCTCCGGAAGTTTCATGCGGTTCGTATGCAATGTGGCAACACGAAAATGACCCGTTTTCCCATTCCGAGGGATTTCTGTGCGACCCTAACAGCCCCGTGACCCACAAGAGAGACATCCCCTCCAATTTCTAGCGTTTGACGGGGTCTATCCGTGAAAATATTAAAGTTTTTGAGTGCACATGCATTTCTGCTGCAAAGGCCTCTGGAAGTTTCATGCCGTTCGTATGCAATGTGGCAACAGGAAAATGACCCGTTTTCCCATTCTGAGGGATTTCTGTGCGACCCTAACAGCCCCGTGACCCACAAGAGAGACATCCTCTACAACTTCTAGCGTTTGACGTGGTCTATGCGTGAAAAATATTACATTTTTTGAGTGCACATGCATTTCTGCTGCAAATGCCTCTGGAAGTTTCATGCGGTTCGTATGCAATGTGGCAACACGAAAATGACCCGTTTTCCCATTCCCAGGGATTTCTGTGCGACCCGAACAGCCCCGTGACCCACAAGAGAGACATCCGCTCCAATTTCTAGCCTTTGACGGGGTCTATCCGTGAAAAATATCAAATTTTTTGACTGCACATGCATTTCTGCTGCAAATGCCTCCGGAAGTTTCATGCGGTTCGTATGCAATGTGGCAACACGAAAATGACCCGTTTTCCCATTCCGAGGGATTTCTGTGCGACCCTAACAGCCCCGTAACCCACAAGAGAGACATCCCCTCCAATTTCTAGCGTTTGACGTGGTCTATCCGTGAAAATATTAAAGTTTTTGAGTGCACATGCATTTCTGCTGCAAAGGCCTCTGGAAGTTTCATGCCGTTCGTATGCAATGTGGCAACACGAAAATGACCCGTTTTCCCATTCTGAGGGATTTCTGTGCGACCCTAACAGCCCCGTGACCCACAAGAGAGACATCCTCTACAACTTCTAGCGTTTGACGCGGTCTATGCGTGAAAAATATTACATTTTTTGAGTGCACATGCATTTCTGTTGCAAATGCCTCTGGAAGTTTCATGCGGTTCGTATGCAATGTGGCAACACGAAAATGACCCGTTTTCCCATTCCCAGGGATTTCTGTGCGACCCGAACAGCCCCGTGACCCACAAGAGAGACATCCCCTCCAATTTCTAGCGTTTGACGGGGTCTATCCGTGAAAAATATTTAAAAAATTTAGTGCACATGCATTTCTGCTGCAAATGCCTCTGGAAGTTTCATGCAGTTCGTATGCAATGTGGCAACACGAAAATGACCCGTTTTCCCATTCTGAGGGATTTCTGTGCGACCCTAACAGCCCCGTGACCCACAAGAGAGACATCCCCGCCAATTTCTAGCGTTTGACGGGGTCTATCCGTGAAAAATATTAAAGTTTTTGAGTGGAAATGCATTTCTGCTGCAAATGCCTCGTTCGTATGCAATGTGGCAACACGAAAATGACCCGTTTTCCCATTCTGAGGGATTTCTGTGCGACCCTAACAGCCCTGTGACCCACAAGAGAGACATCCCAGCCAATTTCTAGCGTTTGACGGGGTCTATCCGTGAAAAATATTAAAGTTTTTGAATGCACATGCATTTCAGCTGCAAAGGCCTCTGGAAGTTTCATGCCGTTCGTATACAATGTGGCAACACGAAAATGACCCGTTTTCCCATTCCGAGGGATTTCTGTGCGACCCTAACAGCCCCGTGACCCACAAGAGAGACATCCTCTCCAACTTCTAGCGTTTGACGCGGTCGATGCGTGAAAAATATTACATTTTTTGAGTGCACATGCATTTCTGCTGCAAATGCCTCTGGAAGTTTCATGCCGTTCCTATGCAATTTGGCAACACGAAAATTACCCGTTTTCCCATTCCCAGGGATTTCTGTGCGACCCGAACAGCCCCGTGACCCACAAGAGAGACATCCGCTCCAATTTCTAGCCTTTGACGGGGTCTATCCGTGAAAAATATCAAATTTTTTGACTGCACATGCATTTCTGCTGCAAATGCCTCCGGAAGTTTCATGCGGTTCGTATGCAATGTGGCAACACGAAAATGACCCGTTTTCCCATTCCGAGGGATTTCTGTGCGACCCTAACAGCCCCGTGACCCACAAGAGAGACATCCCCTCCAATTTCTAGCGTTTGACGGGGTCTATCCGTGAAAATATTAAAGTTTTTGAGTGCACATGCATTTCTGCTGCAAAGGCCTCTGGAAGTTTCATGCCGTTTGTATGCAATGTGGCAACACGAAAATGACCCGTTTTTCCATTCCGAGGGATTTCTGTGCGTCCCTAACAGCCCCGTGACCCACAAGAGAGACATCCCCTCCAATTTCTAGCGTTTGACGGGGTCTATCCGTGAAAAATATCAAATTTTTGGAGTGCAAATGCTTTTCTGCTGCAAATGCCTCTGGAAGTTTCATACGGTTCGTATGCAATGTGGCAACACGAAAATGACCCGTTTTCCCATTCCCAGGGATTTCTGTGCGACCCGAACAGCCCCAGTGACCCACAAGAGAGACATCCCCGCTAATTTCTAGCGTTTGACGGGGTCTATCCGTGAAAAATATTAAAACATTTTAGTGCACATGCATTTCTGCTGCAAATGCCTCTGGAAGTTTCATGCCGTTCGTATGCAATGTGGCAACACGAAAATGACCCGTTTTCCCATTCTGAGGGATTTCTGTGCGACCCTAACAGCCCCGTGACCCACAAGAGAGACATCCCCGCCAATTTCTAGCATTTGACGGGGTCTATCCGTGAAAATATTAAAGTTTTTGAGTGCAAATGCATTTCTGCTGCAAATGCCTCTGGAAGTTTCATGCCGTTCGTATGCAATGTGGCAACACGAAAATGACCCGTTTTCCCATTCCGAGGGATTTCTGTGCGACCCGAACAGCCCCGTGACCCACAAGAGAGACATCCGCTCCAATTTCTAGCCTTTGACGGGGTCTATCCGTGAAAAATATCAAATTTTTTGACTGAACATGCATTTCTGCTGCAAATGCCTCCGGAAGTTTCATGCGGTTCGTATGCAATGTGGCAACACGAAAATGACCCGTTTTCCCATTCCGAGGGATTTCTGTGCGACCCTAACAGCCCCGTAACCCACAAGAGAGACATCCCCTCCAATTTCTAGCGTTTGACGTGGTCTATCCGTGAAAATATTAAAGTTTTTGAGTGCACATGCATTTCTGCTGCAAAGGCCTCTGGAAGTTTCATGCCGTTCGTATGCAATGTGGCAACACGAAAATGACCCGTTTTCCCATTCTGAGGGATTTCTGTGCGACCCTAACAGCCCCGTGACCCAGAAGAGAGACATCCTCTACAACTTCTAGCGTTTGACGCGGTCTATGCGTGAAAAATATTACATTTTTTGAGTGCACATGCATTTCTGTTGCAAATGCCTCTGGAAGTTTCATGCGGTTCGTATGCAATGTGGCAACACGAAAATGACCCGTTTTCCCATTCCCAGGGATTTCTCTGCGACCCGAACAGCCCCGTGACCCACAAGAGAGACATCCCCTCCAATTTCTAGCGTTTGACGGGGTCTATCCGTGAAAAATATTTAAAAAATTTAGTGCACATGCATTTCTGCTGCAAATGCCTCTGGAAGTTTCATGCAGTTCGTATGCAATGTGGCAACACGAAAATGACCCGTTTTCCCATTCTGAGGGATTTCTGTGCGACCCTAACAGCCCCGTGACCCACAAGAGAGACATCCCCGCCAATTTCTAGCGTTTGACGGGGTCTATCCGTGAAAAATATTAAAGTTTTTGAGTGGAAATGCATTTCTGCTGCAAATGCCTCGTTCGTATGCAATGTGGCAACACGAAAATGACCCGTTTTCCCATTCTGAGGGATTTCTGTGCGACCCTAACAGCCCTGTGACCCACAAGAGAGACATCCCAGCCAATTTCTAGCGTTTGACGGGGTCTATCCGTGAAAAATATTAAAGTTTTTGAATGCACATGCATTTCAGCTGCAAAGGCCTCTGGAAGTTTCATGCCGTTCGTATACAATGTGGCAACACGAAAATGACCCGTTTTCCCATTCCGAGGGATTTCTGTGCGACCCTAACAGCCCCGTGACCCACAAGAGAGACATCCTCTCCAACTTCTAGCGTTTGACGCGGTCGATGCGTGAAAAATATTACATTTTTTGAGTGCACATGCATTTCTGCTGCAAATGCCTCTGGAAGTTTCATGCCGTTCCTATGCAATTTGGCAACACGAAAATTACCCGTTTTCCCATTCCCAGGGATTTCTGTGCGACCCGAACAGCCCCGTGACCCACAAGAGAGACATCCGCTCCAATTTCTAGCCTTTGACGGGGTCTATCCGTGAAAAATATCAAATTTTTTGACTGCACATGCATTTCTGCTGCAAATGCCTCCGGAAGTTTCATGCGGTTCGTATGCAATGTGGCAACACGAAAATGACCCGTTTTCCCATTCCGAGGGATTTCTGTGCGACCCTAACAGCCCCGTGACCCACAAGAGAGACATCCCCTCCAATTTCTAGCGTTTGACGGGGTCTATCCGTGAAAATATTAAAGTTTTTGAGTGCACATGCATTTCTGCTGCAAAGGCCTCTGGAAGTTTCATGCCGTTTGTATGCAATGTGGCAACACGAAAATGACCCGTTTTTCCATTCCGAGGGATTTCTGTGCGTCCCTAACAGCCCCGTGACCCACAAGAGAGACATCCCCTCCAATTTCTAGCGTTTGACGGGGTCTATCCGTGAAAAATATCAAATTTTTGGAGTGCAAATGCTTTTCTGCTGCAAATGCCTCTGGAAGTTTCATACGGTTCGTATGCAATGTGGCAACACGAAAATGACCCGTTTTCCCATTCCCAGGGATTTCTGTGCGACCCGAACAGCCCCAGTGACCCACAAGAGAGACATCCCCGCTAATTTCTAGCGTTTGACGGGGTCTATCCGTGAAAAATATTAAAACATTTTAGTGCACATGCATTTCTGCTGCAAATGCCTCTGGAAGTTTCATGCCGTTCGTATGCAATGTGGCAACACGAAAATGACCCGTTTTCCCATTCTGAGGGATTTCTGTGCGACCCTAACAGCCCCGTGACCCACAAGAGAGACATCCCCGCCAATTTCTAGCATTTGACGGGGTCTATCCGTGAAAAATATTAAAGTTTTTGAGTGCAAATGCATTTCTGCTGCAAATGCCTCTGGAAGTTTCATGCCGTTCGTATGCAATGTGGCAACACGAAAATGACCCGTTTTCCCATTCCGAGGGATTTCTGTGCGACCCTAACAGCCCCGTGACCCACAAGAGAGACATCCCCGCCAAATTCTAGCGTTTGACGGGGTCTATCCGTGAAAATATTAAAGTTTTTGAGTGCACATGCATTTCAGCTGCAAAGGCCTCTGGAAGTTTCATGCCGTTCGTATACAATGTGGCAACACGAAAATGACCCGTTTTCCCATTCCGAGGGATTTCTGTGCGACCCTAACAGCCCCGTGACCCACAAGAGAGACATCCTCTCCAACTTCTAGCGTTTGACGCGGTCGATGCGTGAAAAATATTACATTTTTTGAGTGCACATGCATTTCTGCTGCAAATGCCTCTGGAAGTTTCATGCCGTTCCTATGCAATTTGGCAACACGAAAATGACCCGTTTTCCCATTCCCAGGGATTTCTGTGCGACCCGAACAGCCCCGTGACCCACAAGAGAGACATCCCCTCCAATTTCTAGCGTTTGACGGGGTCTATCCGTGAAAAATATTTAAAAAATTTAGTGCACATGCATTTCTGCTGCAAATGCCTCTGGAAGTTTCATGCAGTTCGTATGCAATGTGGCAACACGAAAATGACCCGTTTTCCCATTCTGAGGGATTTCTGTGCGACCCTAACAGCCCCGTGACCCACAAGAGAGACATCCCCGCCAATTTCTAGCGTTTGACGGGGTCTATCCGTGAAAAATATTAAAGTTTTTGAGTGGAAATGCATTTCTGCTGCAAATGCCTCGTTCGTATGCAATGTGGCAACACGAAAATGACCCGTTTTCCCATTCTGAGGGATTTCTGTGCGACCCTAACAGCCCTGTGACCCACAAGAGAGACATCCCAGCCAATTTCTAGCGTTTGACGGGGTCTATCCGTGAAAAATATTAAAGTTTTTGAATGCACATGCATTTCAGCTGCAAAGGCCTCTGGAAGTTTCATGCCGTTCGTATACAATGTGGCAACACGAAAATGACCCGTTTTCCCATTCCGAGGGATTTCTGTGCGACCCTAACAGCCCCGTGACCCACAAGAGAGACATCCTCTCCAACTTCTAGCGTTTGACGCGGTCGATGCGTGAAAAATATTACATTTTTTTAGTGCACATGCATTTCTGCTGCAAATGCCTCTGGAAGTTTCATGCCGTTCCTATGCAATTTGGCAACACGAAAATTACCCGTTTTCCCATTCCCAGGGATTTCTGTGCGACCCGAACAGCCCCGTGACCCACAAGAGAGACATCCGCTCCAATATCTAGCCTTTGACGGGGTCTATCCGTGAAAAATATCAAATTTTTTGACTGCACATGCATTTCTGCTGCAAATGCCTCCGGAAGTTTCATGCGGTTCGTATGCAATGTGGCAACACGAAAATGACCCGTTTTCCCATTCCGAGGGATTTCTGTGCGACCCTAACAGCCCCGTGACCCACAAGAGAGACATCCCCTCCAATTTCTAGCGTTTGACGGGGTCTATCCGTGAAAATATTAAAGTTTTTGAGTGCACATGCATTTCTGCTGCAAAGGCCTCTGGAAGTTTCATGCCGTTCGTATGCAATGTGGCAACACGAAAATGACCCGTTTTTCCATTCCGAGGGATTTCTGTGCGTCCCTAACAGCCCCGTGACCCACAAGAGAGACATCCCCTCCAATTTCTAGCGTTTGACGGGGTCTATCCGTGAAAAATATCAAATTTTTGGAGTGCAAATGCTTTTCTGCTGCAAATGCCTCTGGAAGTTTCATACGGTTCGTATGCAATGTGGCAACACGAAAATGACCCGTTTTCCCATTCCCAGGGATTTCTGTGCGACCCGAACAGCCCCAGTGACCCACAAGAGAGACATCCCCGCTAATTTCTAGCGTTTGACGGGGTCTATCCGTGAAAAATATTAAAACATTTTAGTGCACATGCATTTCTGCTGCAAATGCCTCTGGAAGTTTCATGCCGTTCGTATGCAATGTGGCAACACGAAAATGACCCGTTTTCCCATTCTGAGGGATTTCTGTGCGACCCTAACAGCCCCGTGACCCACAAGAGAGACATCCCCGCCAATTTCTAGCATTTGACGGGGTCTATCCGTGAAAATATTAAAGTTTTTGAGTGCAAATGCATTTCTGCTGCAAATGCCTCTGGAAGTTTCATGCCGTTCGTATGCAATGTGGCAACACGAAAATGACCCGTTTTCCCATTCCGAGGGATTTCTGTGCGACCCTAACAGCCCCGTGACCCACAAGAGAGACATCCCCGCCAAATTCTAGCGTTTGACGGGGTCTATCCGTGAAAATATTAAAGTTTTTGAGTGCACATGCATTTCAGCTGCAAAGGCCTCTGGAAGTTTCATGCCGTTCGTATACAATGTGGCAACACGAAAATGACCCGTTTTCCCATTCCGAGGGATTTCTGTGCGACCCTAACAGCCCCGTGACCCACAAGAGAGACATCCTCTCCAACTTCTAGCGTTTGACGCGGTCGATGCGTGAAAAATATTACATTTTTTGAGTGCACATGCATTTCTGCTGCAAATGCCTCTGGAAGTTTCATGCCGTTCCTATGCAATTTGGCAACACGAAAATTACCCGTTTTCCCATTCCCAGGGATTTCTGTGCGACCCGAACAGCCCCGTGACCCACAAGAGAGACATCCGCTCCAATTTCTAGCCTTTGACGGGGTCTATCCGTGAAAAATATCAAATTTTTTGACTGCACATGCATTTCTGCTGCAAATGCCTCCGGAAGTTTCATGCGGTTCGTATGCAATGTGGCAACACGAAAATGACCCGTTTTCCCATTCCGAGGGATTTCTGTGCGACCCTAACAGCCCCGTGACCCACAAGAGAGACATCCCCTCCAATTTCTAGCGTTTGACGGGGTCTATCCGTGAAAATATTAAAGTTTTTGAGTGCACATGCATTTCTGCTGCAAAGGCCTCTGGAAGTTTCATGCCGTTCGTATGCAATGTGGCAACACGAAAATGACCCGTTTTCCCATTCTGAGGGATTTCTGTGCGACCCTAACAGCCCCGTGACCCACAAGAGAGACATCCTCTACAACTTCTAGCGTTTGACGTGGTCTATGCGTGAAAAATATTACATTTTTTGAGTGCACATGCATTTCTGCTGCAAATGCCTCTGGAAGTTTCATGCGGTTCGTATGCAATGTGGCAACACGAAAATGACCCGTTTTCCCATTCCCAGGGATTTCTGTGCGACCCGAACAGCCCCGTGACCCACAAGAGAGACATCCGCTCCAATTTCTAGCCTTTGACGGGGTCTATCCGTGAAAAATATCAAATTTTTTGACTGCACATGCATTTCTGCTGCAAATGCCTCCGGAAGTTTCATGCGGTTCGTATGCAATGTGGCAACACGAAAATGACCCGTTTTCCCATTCCGAGGGATTTCTGTGCGACCCTAACAGCCCCGTGACCCACAAGAGAGACATCCCCTCCAATTTCTAGCGTTTGACGTGGTCTATCCGTGAAAATATTAAAGTTTTTGAGTGCACATGCATTTCTGCTGCAAAGGCCTCTGGAAGTTTCATGCCGTTCGTATGCAATGTGGCAACACGAAAATGACCCGTTTTCCCATTCTGAGGGATTTCTGTGCGACCCTAACAGCCCCGTGACCCACAAGAGAGACATCCTCTACAACTTCTAGCGTTTGACGCGGTCTATGCGTGAAAAATATTACATTTTTTGAGTGCACATGCATTTCTGTTGCAAATGCCTCTGGAAGTTTCATGCGGTTCGTATGCAATGTGGCAACACGAAAATGACCCGTTTTCCCATTCCCAGGGATTTCTGTGCGACCCGAACAGCCCCGTGACCCACAAGAGAGACATCCCCTCCAATTTCTAGCGTTTGACGGGGTCTATCCGTGAAAAATATTTAAAAAATTTAGTGCACATGCATTTCTGCTGCAAATGCCTCTGGAAGATTCATGCAGTTCGTATGCAATGTGGCAACACGAAAATGACCCGTTTTCCCATTCTGAGGGATTTCTGTGCGACCCTAACAGCCCCGTGACCCACAAGAGAGACATCCCCGCCAATTTCTAGCGTTTGACGGGGTCTATCCGTGAAAAATATTAAAGTTTTTGAGTGGAAATGCATTTCTGCTGCAAATGCCTCGTTCGTATGCAATGTGGCAACACGAAAATGACCCGTTTTCCCATTCTGAGGGATTTCTGTGCGACCCTAACAGCCCTGTGACCCACAAGAGAGACATCCCAGCCAATTTCTAGCGTTTGACGGGGTCTATCCGTGAAAAATATTAAAGTTTTTGAATGCACATGCATTTCAGCTGCAAAGGCCTCTGGAAGTTTCATGCCGTTCGTATACAATGTGGCAACACGAAAATGACCCGTTTTCCCATTCCGAGGGATTTCTGTGCGACCCTAACAGCCCCGTGACCCACAAGAGAGACATCCTCTCCAACTTCTAGCGTTTGACGCGGTCGATGCGTGAAAAATATTACATTTTTTGAGTGCACATGCATTTCTGCTGCAAATGCCTCTGGAAGTTTCATGCCGTTCCTATGCAATTTGGCAACACGAAAATTACCCGTTTTCCCATTCCCAGGGATTTCTGTGCGACCCGAACAGCCCCGTGACCCACAAGAGAGACATCCGCTCCAATTTCTAGCCTTTGACGGGGTCTATCCGTGAAAAATATCAAATTTTTTGACTGCACATGCATTTCTGCTGCAAATGCCTCCGGAAGTTTCATGCGGTTCGTATGCAATGTGGCAACACGAAAATGACCCGTTTTCCCATTCCGAGGGATTTCTGTGCGACCCTAACAGCCCCGTGACCCACAAGAGAGACATCCCCTCCAATTTCTAGCGTTTGACGGGGTCTATCCGTGAAAATATTAAAGTTTTTGAGTGCACATGCATTTCTGCTGCAAAGGCCTCTGGAAGTTTCATGCCGTTCGTATGCAATGTGGCAACACGAAAATGACCCGTTTTCCCATTCTGAGGGATTTCTGTGCGACCCTAACAGCCCCGTGACCCACAAGAGAGACATCCTCTACAACTTCTAGCGTTTGACGCGGTCTATGCGTGAAAAATATTACATTTTTTGAGTGCACATGCATTTCTGTTGCAAATGCCTCTGGAAGTTTCATGCGGTTCGTATGCAATGAGGCAACACGAAAATGACCCGTTTTCCCATTCCCAGGGATTTCTGTGCGACCCGAACAGCCCCGTGACCCACAAGAGAGACATCCCCTCCAATTTCTAGCGTTTGACGGGGTCTATCCGTGAAAAATATTTAAAAAATTTAGTGCACATGCATTTCTGCTGCAAATGCCTCTGGAAGTTTCATGCAGTTCGTATGCAATGTGGCAACACGAAAATGACCCGTTTTCCCATTCTGAGGGATTTCTGTGCGACCCTAACAGCCCCGTGACCCACAAGAGAGACATCCCCGCCAATTTCTAGCGTTTGACGGGGTATATCCGTGAAAAATATTAAAGTTTTTGAGTGGAAATGCATTTCTGCTGCAAATGCCTCGTTCGTATGCAATGTGGCAACACGAAAATGACCCGTTTTCCCATTCTGAGGGATTTCTGTGCGACCCTAACAGCCCTGTGACCCACAAGAGAGACATCCCAGCCAATTTCTAGCGTTTGACGGGGTCTATCCGTGAAAAATATTAAAGTTTTTGAATGCACATGCATTTCAGCTGCAAAGGCCTCTGGAAGTTTCATGCCGTTCGTATACAATGTGGCAACACGAAAATGACCCGTTTTCCCATTCCGAGGGATTTCTGTGCGACCCTAACAGCCCCGTGACCCACAAGAGAGACATCCTCTCCAACTTCTAGCGTTTGACGCGGTCGATGCGTGAAAAATATTACATTTTTTGAGTGCACATGCATTTCTGCTGCAAATACCTCTGGAAGTTTCATGCCGTTCCTATGCAATTTGGCAACACGAAAATTACCCGTTTTCCCATTCCCAGGGATTTCTGTGCGACCCGAACAGCCCCGTGACCCACAAGAGAGACATCCGCTCCAATTTCTAGCCTTTGACGGGGTCTATCCGTGAAAAATATCAAATTTTTTGACTGCACATGCATTTCTGCTGCAAATGCCTCCGGAAGTTTCATGCGGTTCGTATGCAATGTGGCAACACGAAAATGACCCGTTTTCCCATTCCGAGGGATTTCTGTGCGACCCTAACAGCCCCGTGACCCACAAGAGAGACATCCCCTCCAATTTCTAGCGTTTGACGGGGTCTATCCGTGAAAATATTAAAGTTTTTGAGTGCACATGCATTTCTGCTGCAAAGGCCTCTGGAAGTTTCATGCCGTTCGTATGCAATGTGGCAACACGAAAATGACCCGTTTTCCCATTATGAGGGATTTCTGTGCGACCCTAACAGCCCCGTGACCCACAAGAGAGACATCCTCTACAACTTCTAGCGTTTGACGCGGTCTATGCGTGAAAAATATTACATTTTTTGAGTGACATGCATTTCTGCTGCAAATGCCTCTGGAAGTTTCATGCGGTTCGTATGCAATGTGGCAACACCAAAATGACCCGTTTTCCCATTCCGAGGGATTTCTGTGCGACCCTAACAGCCCCGTGACCCACAAGAGAGACATCCCCGCCAACTTCTAGCGTTTGACGGGGTCTATCCGTGAAAATATCAATTTTTTTGAGTGCACATGCATTTCTGCTGCAAATGCCTCTGGAAGTTTCATGCCGTTCGTATGCAATGTGGCAACACGAAAATGACCCGTTTTCCCATTCCGAGGGATTTCTGTGCGACCCTAACAGCCCCGTGACCCACAAGAGAGACTTCCCCTCCAATTTCTAGCGTTTGACGGGGTCTATCCGTGAAAATTATCAATTTTTTTGAGTGAACATGCATTTCTGCTGCAAATGCCTCTGGAAGTTTCATGCGGTTCGTATGCAATGTGGCAACACGAAAATGACCCGTTTTCCCATTCCGAGGGATTTCTGTGCGACCCTAACAGGCCCGTGACCCACAAGAGAAACATCCCCGCACACTTCTAGCATTTGACGGGGTCTATCTGTGAAAATTATTCAATTTTTTGAGTGCACATGCATTTCTGCTGCAAATGCCTCTGGAAGTTTCATGCCGTTCGTATGCAATTTGGCAACACGAAAAAGAAGCGTTTTCCCATTCCGAGGGATTTCTTTGCGACCCTAACAGCCCCGTGACCCACAAGAGAGACATCCCCGCCAATTTCTAGCGTTTGACGGGGTCTATCCGTGAAAAATATTAAAGTTTTTGAGTGGAAATGCATTTCTGCTGCAAATGCCTCGTTCGTATGCAATGTGGCAACACGAAAATGACCCGTTTTCCCATTCTGAGGGATTTCTGTGCGACCCTAACAGCCCTGTGACCCACAAGAGAGACATCCCAGCCAATTTCTAGCGTTTGACGGGGTCTATCCGTGAAAAATATTAAAGTTTTTGAATGCACATGCATTTCAGCTGCAAAGGCCTCTGGAAGTTTCATGCCGTTCGTATACAATGTGGCAACACGAAAATGACCCGTTTTCCCATTCCGAGGGATTTCTGTGCGACCCTAACAGCCCCGTGACCCACAAGAGAGACATCCTCTCCAACTTCTAGCGTTTGACGCGGTCGATGCGTGAAAAATATTACATTTTTTGAGTGCACATGCATTTCTGCTGCAAATGCCTCTGGAAGTTTCATGCCGTTCCTATGCAATTTGGCAACACGAAAATTACCCGTTTTCCCATTCCCAGGGATTTCTGTGCGACCCGAACAGCCCCGTGACCCACAAGAGAGACATCCGCTCCAATTTCTAGCCTTTGACGGGGTCTATCCGTGAAAAATATCAAATTTTTTGACTGCACATGCATTTCTGCTGCAAATGCCTCCGGAAGTTTCATGCGGTTCGTATGCAATGTGGCAACACGAAAATGACCCGTTTTCCCATTCCGAGGGATTTCTGTGCGACCCTAACAGCCCCGTGACCCACAAGAGAGACATCCCCTCCAATTTCTAGCGTTTGACGGGGTCTATCCGTGAAAATATTAAAGTTTTTGAGTGCACATGCATTTCTGCTGCAAAGGCCTCTGGAAGTTTCATGCCGTTCGTATGCAATGTGGCAACACGAAAATGACCCGTTTTCCCATTCTGAGGGATTTCTGTGCGACCCTAACAGCCCCGTGACCCACAAGAGAGACATCCTCTACAACTTCTAGCGTTTGACGCGGTCTATGCGTGAAAAATATTACATTTTTTGAGTGCACATGCATTTCTGTTGCAAATGCCTCTGGAAGTTTCATGCGGTTCGTATGCAATGTGGCAACACGAAAATGACCCGTTTTCCCATTCCCAGGGATTTCTGTGCGACCCGAACAGCCCCGTGACCCACAAGAGAGACATCCCCTCCAATTTCTAGCGTTTGACGGGGTCTATCCGTGAAAAATATTTAAAAAATTTAGTGCACATGCATTTCTGCTGCAAATGCCTCTGGAAGTTTCATGCAGTTCGTATGCAATGTGGCAACACGAAAATGACCCGTTTTCCCATTCTGAGGGATTTCTGTGCGACCCTAACAGCCCCGTGACCCACAAGAGAGACATCCCCGCCAATTTCTAGCGTTTGACGGGGTCTATCCGTGAAAAATATTAAAGTTTTTGAGTGGAAATGCATTTCTGCTGCAAATGCCTCGTTCGTATGCAATGTGGCAACACGAAAATGACCCGTTTTCCCATTCTGAGGGATTTCTGTGCGACCCTAACAGCCCTGTGACCCAAAAGAGAGACATCCCAGCCAATTTCTAGCGTTTGACGGGGTCTATCCGTGAAAAATATTAAAGTTTTTGAATGCACATGCATTTCAGCTGCAAAGGCCTCTGGAAGTTTCATGCCGTTCGTATACAATGTGGCAACACGAAAATGACCCGTTTTCCCATTCCGAGGGATTTCTGTGCGACCCTAACAGCCCCGTGACCCACAAGAGAGACATCCTCTCCAACTTCTAGCGTTTGACGCGGTCGATGCGTGAAAAATATTACATTTTTTGAGTGCACATGCATTTCTGCTGCAAATGCCTCTGGAAGTTTCATGCCGTTCCTATGCAATTTGGCAACACGAAAATTACCCGTTTTCCCATTCCCAGGGATTTCTGTGCGACCCGAACAGCCCCGTGACCCACAAGAGAGACATCCGCTCCAATTTCTAGCCTTTGACGGGGTCTATCCGTGAAAAATATCAAATTTTTTGACTGCACATGCATTTCTGCTGCAAATGCCTCCGGAAGTTTCATGCGGTTCGTATGCAATGTGGCAACACGAAAATGACCCGTTTTCCCATTCCGAGGGATTTCTGTGCGACCCTAACAGCCCCGTGACCCACAAGAGAGACATCCCCTCCAATTTCTAGCGTTTGACGGGGTCTATCCGTGAAAATATTAAAGTTTTTGAGTGCACATGCATTTCTGCTGCAAAGACCTCTGGAAGTTTCATGCCGTTCGTATGCAATGTGGCAACACGAAAATGACCCGTTTTCCCATTATGAGGGATTTCTGTGCGACCCTAACAGCCCCGTGACCCACAAGAGAGACATCCTCTACAACTTCTAGCGTTTGACGCGGTCTATGCGTGAAAAATATTACATTTTTTGAGTGACATGCATTTCTGCTGCAAATGCCTCTGGAAGTTTCATGCGGTTCGTATGCAATGTGGCAACACCAAAATGACCCGTTTTCCCATTCCGAGGGATTTCTGTGCGACCCTAACAGCCCCGTGACCCACAAGAGAGACATCCCCGCCAACTTCTAGCGTTTGACGGGGTCTATTCGTGAAAATATCAATTTTTTTGAGTGCACATGCATTTCTGCTGCAAATGCCTCTGGAAGTTTCATGCCGTTCGTATGCAATGTGGCAACACGAAAATGACCCGTTTTCCCATTCCGAGGGATTTCTGTGCGACCCTAACAGCCCCGTGACCCACAAGAGAGACTTCCCCTCCAATTTCTAGCGTTTGACGGGGTCTATCCGTGAAAATTATCAATTTTTTTGAGTGAACATGCATTTCTGCTGCAAATGCCTCTGGAAGTTTCATGCGGTTCGTATGCAATGTGGCAACACGAAAATGACCCGTTTTCCCATTCCGAGGGATTTCTGTGCGACCCTAACAGGCCCGTGACCCACAAGAGAGACATCCCCGCACACTTCTAGCATTTGACGGGGTCTATCTGTGAAAATTATTCAATTTTTTGAGTGCACATGCATTTCTGCTGCAAATGCCTCTGGAAGTTTCATGCCGTTCGTATGCAATTTGGCAACACGAAAATGAAGCGTTTTCCCATTCCGAGGGATTTCTTTGCGACCCTAACAGCCCCGTGACCCCAAGAGAGACATCCCCGCCAATTTCAAGCGTTTGACGGGGTCTATCCGTGAAAAATATTAAAGTTTTTGAGTGCACATGCATTTCTGCTGCAAATGCCTCTCGAAGTTTCATGCGGTTCGTATCCAATGTGGCAACACGAAAATGACCCGTTTTCCCATTCCCAGGGATTTCTGTGCGACCCGAACAGCCCCGTGACCCACAAGAGAGACATCCCCACCAATTTCTAGCCTTTGACGAGGTCTATCCGTGAAAAATATTAAAGTTTTTGAGTGCACATGCATTTCTGCTGCAAATGCCTCTGGAAGTTTCATGCGGTTCGTATGCAATGTGGCAACACGAAAATGACCCGTTTTCCAATTCCCAGGGATTTCTGTGCGACCCGAACAGCCCCGTGACCCACAAGAGAGACATCCCCTCCAATTTCTAGCGTTTGACGGGGTCTATCCGTGAAAAATATCAATTTTTTTGAGTGCACATGCATTTCTGCTGCAAATGCCTCTGGAAGCTTCATGCGGTTCGTCTGCAATGTGGCAACACGAAAATGACCCGTTTGCCCATTCCGAGGGATTTCTGTGCGACCCTAACAACCCGTGACCCACAAGAGAGACATCCCCGCCAACTTCTAGCCTTTGACGGGGTCTATCCGTGAAAAATATCAAATTTTTTGAATGCACATGCATTTCTGCTGCAAATGCCTCTGGAAGTTTCATGCGGTTCGTATGCAATGTGGCAACACGAAAATGACCCGTTTTCCCATTCCGAGGGATTTCTGTGCGACCCTAACAGCCCCGTGATCCAAAAGAGAGACATCCCCGCCAATTTCTAGCATTTGACAGGGTCTATCCGTGAAAAATATTAAAGTTTTTGAGTGCACATGCATTTCTGCTGCAAATGCCTCTGGAAGTTTCATGCCGTTCGTATGCAATGTGGCAACACGAAAATGACCCGTTTTCCCATTCCGAGGGATTTCTGTGCGACCCTAACAGCCTCGTGACCCACAAGAGAGATATCCCGGCCAACTTCTAGCGTTTGACGGGGTCTATGCGTGAAAAATATTAAATTTTTTGAGTGCACATGCATTTCTGCTGCAAATGCCTCTAGAAGTTTCATGCGGTTCGTATGCAATGTGGCAACACGAAAATGAGCAGTTTTCCCATTCCGAGGGATTTCTGTGCGACCCTAACAGCCCCGTGACCCACAAGAGAGACTTCCCCTCCAATTTCTAGCGTTTGACGGAGTCTATCCGTAAAAATTATCAATTTTTTTGAGTGAACATGCATTTCTGCTGCAAATGCCTCTGGAAGTTTCATGCCGTTCGTATGCAATGTGGCAACACGAAAATGACCCGTTTTCCCATTCCGAGGGATTTCTGTGCGACCCTAACAGCACCGTGACCCAGAAGAGAGACATCACCGCCAATTTCTAGCATTTGACGGGGTCTATCCGTGAAAAATATTAAAGTTTTTGACTGCACATGCATTTCTGCTGCAAATGCCTCTGGAAGTTTCATACGGTTCGTATGCAATGTGGCAACACGAAAATGACCCGTTTTCCCATTCCCAGGGATTTCTGTGCGACCCGAACAGCCCCAGTGACCCACAAGAGAGACATCCCCGCCAACTTCTAGCGTTTGACGGGGTCTATTCGTGAAAATATCAATTTTTTTGAGTGCACATGCATTTCTGCTGCAAATGCCTCTGGAAGTTTCATGCCGTTCGTATGCAATGTGGCAACACGAAAATGACCCGTTTTCCCATTCCGAGGGATTTCTGTGCGACCCTAACAGCCCCGTGACCCACAAGAGAGACTTCCCCTCCAATTTCTAGCGTTTGACGGGGTCTATCCGTGAAAATTATCAATTTTTTTGAGTGAACATGCATTTCTGCTGCAAATGCCTCTGGAAGTTTCATGCGGTTCGTATGCAATGTGGCAACACGAAAATGACCCGTTTTCCCATTCCGAGGGATTTCTGTGCGACCCTAACAGGCCCGTGACCCACAAGAGAGACATCCCCGCACACTTCTAGCATTTGACGGGGTCTATCTGTGAAAATTATTCAATTTTTTGAGTGCACATGCATTTCTGCTGCAAATGCCTCTGGAAGTTTCATGCCGTTCGTATGCAATTTGGCAACACGAAAATGAAGCGTTTTCCCATTCCGAGGGATTTCTTTGCGACCCTAACAGCCCCGTGACCCCAAGAGAGACATCCCCGCCAATTTCAAGCGTTTGACGGGGTCTATCCGTGAAAAATATTAAAGTTTTTGAGTGCACATGCATTTCTGCTGCAAATGCCTCTCGAAGTTTCATGCGGTTCGTATCCAATGTGGCAACACGAAAATGACCCGTTTTCCCATTCCCAGGGATTTCTGTGCGACCCGAACAGCCCCGTGACCCACAAGAGAGACATCCCCACCAATTTCTAGCCTTTGACGAGGTCTATCCGTGAAAAATATTAAAGTTTTTGAGTGCACATGCATTTCTGCTGCAAATGCCTCTGGAAGTTTCATGCGGTTCGTATGCAATGTGGCAACACGAAAATGACCCGTTTTCCAATTCCCAGGGATTTCTGTGCGACCCGAACAGCCCCGTGACCCACAAGAGAGACATCCCCTCCAATTTCTAGTGTTTGACGGGGTCTATCCGTGAAAAATATCAATTTTTTTGAGTGCACATGCATTTCTGCTGCAAATGCCTCTGGAAGCTTCATGCGGTTCGTCTGCAATGTGGCAACACGAAAATGACCCGTTTGCCCATTCCGAGGGATTTCTGTGCGACCCTAACAACCCGTGACCCACAAGAGAGACATCCCCGCCAACTTCTAGCCTTTGACGGGGTCTATCCGTGAAAAATATCAAATTTTTTGAATGCACATGCATTTCTGCTGCAAATGCCTCTGGAAGTTTCATGCGGTTCGTATGCAATGTGGCAACACGAAAATGACCCGTTTTCCCATTCCGAGGGATTTCTGTGCGACCCTAACAGCCCCGTGATCCAAAAGAGAGACATCCCCGCCAATTTCTAGCATTTGACAGGGTCTATCCGTGAAAAATATTAAAGTTTTTGAGTGCACATGCATTTCTGCTGCAAATGCCTCTGGAAGTTTCATGCCGTTCGTATGCAATGTGGCAACACGAAAATGACCCGTTTTCCCATTCCGAGGGATTTCTGTGCGACCCTAACAGCCTCGTGACCCACAAGAGAGATATCCCGGCCAACTTCTAGCGTTTGACGGGGTCTATGCGTGAAAAATATTAAATTTTTTGAGTGCACATGCATTTCTGCTGCAAATGCCTCTAGAAGTTTCATGCGGTTCGTATGCAATGTGGCAACACGAAAATGAGCAGTTTTCCCATTCCGAGGGATTTCTGTGCGACCCTAACAGCCCCGTGACCCACAAGAGAGACTTCCCCTCCAATTTCTAGCGTTTGACGGAGTCTATCCGTAAAAATTATCAATTTTTTTGAGTGAACATGCATTTCTGCTGCAAATGCCTCTGGAAGTTTCATGCCGTTCGTATGCAATGTGGCAACACGAAAATGACCCGTTTTCCCATTCCGAGGGATTTCTGTGCGACCCTAACAGCACCGTGACCCAGAAGAGAGACATCACCGCCAATTTCTAGCATTTGACGGGGTCTATCCGTGAAAAATATTAAAGTTTTTGACTGCACATGCATTTCTGCTGCAAATGCCTCTGGAAGTTTCATGCCGTTCGTATGCAATGTGGAAACACGAAAATGACCCGTTTTCCCATTCCGAGGGATTTCTGTGCGACCCTAACAGCCCCGTGACCCACAAGAGAGATATCCCGGCAAACTTCTAGCGTTTGACGGGGTCTATGCGTGAAAAATATTACATTTTTTGAGTGCACATGCATTTATGCTGCAAATGCCTCTGGAAGTTTCATGCGGTTCGTATGCAATGTGGCAACACGAAAATGAGCCGTTTTCCCATTCCGAGGGATTTCTGTGCGACCCTAACAGCACCGTGACCCAGAAGAGAGACATCACCGCCAATTTCTAGCATTTGAGGGGGTCTATCCGTGAAAAATATTAAAGTTTTTGACTGCACATGCATTTCTGCTGCAAATGCCTCTGGAAGTTTCATGCCGTTCGTATGCAATGTGGCAACACGAAAATGACTTGTTTTCCCATTCCGAGGGATTTCTGTGCGACCCTAACAGCCCCGTGACCCACAAGAGAGACATCCCCTCCAATTTCCAGCGTTTGACGTGGTCTATCCGTGAAAAATATCAAACTTTTTGAGTGCACATGCATTTCTGCTGCAAATGCCTCTGGAAGTTTCATGCGGTTCGTATGCAATGTGGCAACACGAAAATGAGCCGTTTTCCCATTCCGAGGGATTTCTGTGCGACCCTAACAGCCCCGTGACCCACAAGAGAGACTTCCCCTCCAATTTCTAGCGTTTGACGGGGTCTATCCGTGAAAATTATAAAAAAATTTGAGTGAACATGCATTTCTGCTGCAAATGCCTCTGGAAGTTTCATGCCGTTCGTATGCAATGTGGCAACACGAAAATGACCCGTTTTCCAATTCCCAGGGATTTCTGTGCGACCCGAACAGCCCCGTGACCCACAAGAGAGACATCCCCTCCAATTTCTAGCGTTTGACGGGGTCTATCCGTGAAAAATATCAATTTTTTTGAGTGCACATGCATTTCTGCTGCAAATGCCTCTGGAAGTTTCATGCGGTTCGTCTGCAATGTGGCAACACGAAAATGACCCGTTTGCCCATTCCGAGGGATTTCTGTGCGACCCTAACAACCCGTGACCCACAAGAGAGACATCCCCGCCAACTTCTAGCCTTTGACGGGGTCTATCCGTGAAAAATATCAAATTTTTTGAATGCACATGCATTTCTGCTGCAAATGCCTCTGGAAGTTTCATGCGGTTCGTATGCAATGTGGCAACACGAAAATGACCCGTTTTCCCATTCCGAGGGATTTCTGTGCGACCCTAACAGCACCGTGACCCAGAAGAGAGACATCACCGCCAATTTCTAGCATTTGACGGGGTCTATCCGTGAAAAATATTAAAGTTTTTGACTGCACATGCATTTCTGCTGCAAATGCCTCTGGAAGTTTCATGCCGTTCGTATGCAATGTGGAAACACGAAAATGACCCGTTTTCCCATTCCGAGGGATTTCTGTGCGAACCTAACAGCCTCGTGACCCACAAGAGAGATATCCCGGCAAACTTCTAGCGTTTGACGGGGTCTATGCGTGAAAAATATTACATTTTTTGAGTGCACATGCATTTCTGCTGCAAATGCCTCTGGAAGTTTCATGCGGTTCGTATGCAATGTGGCAACACGAAAATGAGCCGTTTTCCCATTCCGAGGGATTTCTGTGCGACCCTAACAGCACCGTGACCCAGAAGAGAGACATCACCGCCAATTTCTAGCATTTGACGGGGTCTATCCGTGAAAAATATTAAAGTTTTTGACTGCACATGCATTTCTGCTGCAAATGCCTCTGGAAGTTTCATGTCGTTCGTATGCAATGTGGCAACACGAAAATGACCCGTTTTCCAATTCCCAGGGATTTCTGTGCGACCCGAACAGCCCCGTGACCCACAAGAGAGACATCCCCTCCAATTTCTAGCGTTTGACGGGGTCTATCCGTGAAAAATATCAATTTTTTTGAGTGCACATGCATTTCTGCTGCAAATGCCTCTGGAAGTTTTATGCGGTTCGTCTGCAATGTGGCAACACGAAAATGACCTGTTTGCCCATTCCGAGGGATTTCTGTGCGACCCTAACAACCCGTGACCCACAAGAGAGACATCCCCGCCAATTTCTAGCATTTGACGGGGTCTATCCGTGAAAAATATTAAAGTTTTTGAGTGCACATGCATTTCTGCTGCAAATGCCTGTGGAAGTTTCATGCCGTTCGTATGCAATGTGGCAACACGAAAATGACCCGTTTTCCCATTCCGAGGGATTTCTGTGCGACCCTAACAGCACCGTGACCCAGAAGAGAGACATCACCGCCAATTTCTAGCATTTGACGGGGTCTATCCGTGAAAAATATTAAAGTTTTTGAGTGCACATGCATTTCTGCTGCAAATGCCTCTGGAAGTTTCATGCCGTTCGTATGCAATGTGGCAACACGAAAATGACCCGTTTTCCCATTCCGAGGGATTTCTGTGCGACCCTAACAGCCCCGTGACCCACAAGAGAGATATTCCGTCCAACTTCTAGCCTTTGACGGGGTCTATCCGTGAAAAATATAAAAATTTTTGAATGCACATGCATTTCTGCTGCAAATGCATCTGGAAGTTTCATGCGGTTCGTATGCAATGTGGCAACACGAAAATGACCCGTTTTCCCATTCCGAGGGATTTCTGTGCGACCCTAACAGCACCGTGACCCAGAAGAGAGACATCACCGCCAATTTCTAGCATTTGACGGGGTCTATCCGTGAAAAATATTAAAGTTTTTGACTGCACATGCATTTCTGCTGCAAATGCCTCTGGAAGTTTCATGCCGTTCGTATGCAATGTGGAAACACGAAAATGACCCGTTTTCCCATTCCGAGGGATTTCTGTGCGAACCTAACAGCCTCGTGACCCACAAGAGAGATATCCCGGCAAACTTCTAGCGTTTGACGGGGTCTCTGCGTGAAAAATATTACATTTTTTGAGTGCACATGCATTTCTGCTGCAAATGCCTCTGGAAGTTTCATGCGGTTCGTATGCAATGTGGCAACACGAAAATGAGCCGTTTTCCCATTCCGAGGGATTTCTGTGCGACCCTAACAGCACCGTGACCCAGAAGAGAGACATCACCGCCAATTTCTAGCATTTGACGGGGTCTATCCGTGAAAAATATTAAAGTTTTTGACTGCACATGCATTTCTGCTGCAAATGCCTCTGGAAGTTTCATGTCGTTCGTATGCAATGTGGCAACACGAAAATGACCCGTTTTCCAATTCCCAGGGATTTCTGTGCGACCCGAACAGCCCCGTGACCCACAAGAGAGACATCCCCTCCAATTTCTAGCGTTTGACGGGGTCTATCCGTGAAAAATATCAATTTTTTTGAGTGCACATGCATTTCTGCTGCAAATGCCTCTGGAAGTTTTATGCGGTTCGTCTGCAATGTGGCAACACGAAAATGACCTGTTTGCCCATTCCGAGGGATTTCTGTGCGACCCTAACAACCCGTGACCCACAAGAGAGACATCCCCGCCAATTTCTAGCATTTGACGGGGTCTATCCGTGAAAAATATTAAAGTTTTTGAGTGCACATGCATTTCTGCTGCAAATGCCTGTGGAAGTTTCATGCCGTTCGTATGCAATGTGGCAACACGAAAATGACCCGTTTTCCCATTCCGAGGGATTTCTGTGCGACCCTAACAGCACCGTGACCCAGAAGAGAGACATCACCGCCAATTTCTAGCATTTGACGGGGTCTATCCGTGAAAAATATTAAAGTTTTTGAGTGCACATGCATTTCTGCTGCAAATGCCTCTGGAAGTTTCATGCCGTTCGTATGCAATGTGGCAACACGAAAATGACCCGTTTTCCCATTCCGAGGGATTTCTGTGCGACCCTAACAGCCCCGTGACCCACAAGAGAGATATTCCGTCCAACTTCTAGCCTTTGACGGGGTCTATCCGTGAAAAATATAAAAATTTTTGAATGCACATGCATTTCTGCTGCAAATGCATCTGGAAGTTTCATGCGGTTCGTATGCAATGTGGCAACACGAAAATGACCCGTTTTCCCATTCCGAGGGATTTCTGTGCGACCCTAACAGCCCCGTGACCCAAAAGAGAGACATCCCCGCCAATTTCTAGCGTTTGACGTGGTCTATCCGTGAAAAATATTAAAGTTTTTGAGTGCACATGCATTTCTGCTGCAAATGCCTCTCGAAGTTTCATGCGGTTCGTATCCAATGTGGCAACACGAAAATGACCCGTTTTCCCATTCCCAGGGATTTCTGTGCGACCCGAACAGCCCTGCGACCCACAAGAGAGACATCCCCACCAATTTTTAGCCTTTGACGAGGTCTATCCGTGAAAAATATTAAAGTTTTTGAGTGCACATGCATTTCTGCTGCAAATGCCTCTGGAAGTTTCATGCGGTTCGTATGCAATGTGGCAACACGAAAATGACCCGTTTTACAATTCCCAGGGATTTCTGTGCGACCCGAACAGCCCCGTGACCCACAAGAGAGACATCCCCTCCAATTTCTAGCGTTTGACGGGGTCTATCCGTGAAAAATATCAATTTTTTTGAGTGCACATGCATTTCTGCTGCAAATGCCTCTGGAAGTTTCATGCGGTTCGTCTGCAATGTGGCAACACGAAAATGACCCGTTTGCCCATTCCGAGGGATTTCTGTGCGACCCTAACAACCCGTGACCCACAAGAGAGACATCCCCGCCAACTTCTAGCCTTTGACGGGGTCTATCCGTGAAAAATATCAAATTTTTTGAATGCACATGCATTTCTGCTGCAAATGCCTCTGGAAGTTTCATGCGGTTCGTATGCAATGTGGCAACACGAAAATGACCCGTTTTCCCATTCCGAGGGATTTCTGTGCGACCCTAACAGCCCTGTGACCCAAAAGAGAGACATCCCCGCCAATTTCTAGCGTTTGACGTGGTCTATCCGTGAAAAATATTAAAGTTTTTGAGTGCACATGCATTTCTGCTGCAAATGCCTCTGGAAGTTTCATGCCGTTCGTATGCAATGTGGCAACACGAAAATGACCTGTTTTCCCATTCCGAGGGATTTCTGTGCGACCCTAACAGCACCGTGACCCAGAAGAGAGACATCACCGCCAATTTCTAGCATTTGACGGGGTCTATCCGTGAAAAATATTAAAGTTTTTGAGTGCACATGCATTTCTGCTGCAAATGCCTCTGGAAGTTTCATGCCGTTCGTATGCAATGTGGCAACACGAAAATGACCCGTTTGCCCATTCCGAGGGATTTCTGTGCGACCCTAACAACCCGTGACCCACAAGAGAGACATCCCCGCCAACTTCTAGCCTTTGACGGGGTCTATCCGTGAAAAATATCAAATTTTTTGAATGCACATGCATTTCTGCTGCAAATACCTCTGGAAGTTTCATGCGGTTCGTATGCAATGTGGCAACACGAAAATGAGCCGTTTTCCCATTCCGAGGGATTTCTGTGCGACCCTAACAGCCCCGTGACCCAAAAGAGAGAGATCCCCGCCAATTTCTAGCGTTTGACGTGGTCTATCCGTGAAAAATATTAAAGTTTTTGAGAGCACATGCATTTCTGCTGCAAATGCCTGTGGAAGTTTCATGCCGTTCGTATGCAATGTGGCAACACGAAAATGACCTGTTTTCCCATTCCGAGGGATTTCTGTGCGACCCTAACAGCACCGTCACCCAGAAGAGAGACATCACCGCCAATTTCTAGCATTTGACGGGGTCTATCCGTGAAAAATATTAAAGTTTTTGAGTGCACATGCATTTCTGCTGCAAATGCCTCTGGAAGTTTCATGTCGTTCGAATGCAATGTGGCAACACGAAAATGACCCGTTTTCCCATTCCGAGGGATTTCTGTGCGACCCTAACAACCCGTGACCCACAAGAGAGACATCCCCGCCAACTTCTAGCCTTTGACGGGGTCTATCCGTGAAAAATATCAAATTTTTTGAATGCACATGCATTTCTGCTGCAAATGCCTCTGGAAGTTTCATGCGGTTCGTATGCAATGTGGCAACACGAAAATGACCCGTTTTCTCATTCCGAGGGATTTTTGTGCGACCCTAACAGCCCCGTGACCCAAAAGAGAGACATCCCCGCCAATTTCTAGCGTTTGACGTGGTCTATCCGTGAAAAATATTAAAGTTTTTGAGTGCACATGCATTTCTGCTGCAAATGCCTCTGGAAGTTTCATGCCGTTCGTATGCAATGTGGCAACACGAAAATGACCTGTTTTCCCATTCCGAGGGATTTCTGTGCGACCCTAACAGCACCGTGACCCAGAAGAGAGACATCACCGCCAATTTCTAGCATTTGACGGGGTCTATCCGTGAAAAATATTAAAGTTTTTGAGTGCACATGCATTTCTGCTGCAAATGCCTCTGGAAGTTTCATGCCGTTCGTATGCAATGTGGCAACACGAAAATGACCCGTTTTCCCATTCCGAGGGATTTCTGTGCGACCCTAACAGCCCCGTGACCCACAAGAGAGATATCCCGGCCAACTTCTAGCATTTGACGGGGTCTATGCGTGAAAAATATTACATTTTTTGAATGCACATGCATTTCTGCTGCAAATGCCTCTGGAAGTTTCATGCCGTTCGTATGCAATGTGGCAACACGAAAATGACCCGTTTTCCCATTCCGAGGGATTTCTGTGCGACCCTAACAGCCCCGTGACCCACAAGAGAGACATCCCCACCAATTTCTAGCGTTTGACAGGGTCTATCCGTGAAAAATATTAAAGTTTTTGAGTGCCCATGCATTTCTGCTGCAAATGCCTCTGGAAGTTTCATACCGTTCGTATGCCAATGTGGCAACACGAAAATGACCCGTTTTCCCATTCCGAGGGATTTCTGTGCGATCCTAACAGCCCCGTGACCCACAAGAGAGACATCCCCGCCAACTTCTAGCGTTTGACGGGGTCTATCCGTAAAATATTAAATTTTTTGAGTGCACATGCATTTCTGCTGCAAATGCCTCTGGAAGTTTCATGCCGTTCGTATGCAATGTGGCAACACGAAAATGACCCGTTTTCCCATTCTGAGGGATTTCTGTGGGACCCTAACAGCCCCATGACCCACAAGAGAGACATCCCTGCCAACTTCTAGCATTTGACGGGGTCTATCCGTGAAAAATATTAAAGTTTTTGAGTGCACATGCATTTCTGCCACAAATGCCTCTGGAAGTTTCATGCCGTTCGTATGCAATGTGGCAACACGAAAATGACCCGTTTTCCCATTCCTAGGGATTTCTGTGTGAACCTAACAGCCCCGTGACCCACAAGAGAGACATCCCCGCCAACTTCTAGCGTTTGACGGGGTCTATCCGTGAAAAAAAAAAAAAAATGTAGTGCACATGCATTTCTGCTGCAAATGCCTCTGGAAGTTTCATGCCGTTCGTATGCCAATGTGGCAACACGAAAATGACCCGTTTTCCCATTCCGAAGGATTTCTGTGCGACCCTAACAGCCCCGTGACCCACAAGAGAGACATCCCCGCCAATTTATAGCGTTTGACGGGGTCTATCCGTGAAAAATATTAAAATTTTTGAGTGCACATGCATTTCTGCTGCAAATGCCTCTGGAAGTTTCATGCCGTTCGTATGCAATGTGGCAACACGAAAATGACCCATTTTTCCATTCTGAGGGATTTATGTGCGATCCTAACAGCCCCGTGACCCACAAGAGAGACATCCCCGCCAACTTCTGGCATTTGACGGGGTCTACCGTGAAGAATATGACATTTTTTGAGTGCACATGCATTTCTGCTGCAAATGCCTCTGGAAGTTTCATGCCGTTCGTATGCAATGTGGCAACACGAAAATGACCCGTTTTCCCATTCCGAGGGATTTCTGTGCGACCCTAACAGCCCCTGACCCATAAGAGAGACATCCCCGCCAATTTCTAGCGTTTGACGGGGTCTCTCTGTGAAAAAATATTAAAGTTTTTGAGTGCACATGCATTTCTGCTGCAAATGCCTCTGGAAGTTTCATGCCGTTCGTATGCCAATGTGGCAACACGAAAATTACCCGTTTTCCCATTCCGAGGGATTTCTGTGCGACCCTAACAGCCCCGTGACCCACAAGAGAGACATCCCCGCTAATTTATAGCGTTTTACGGGGTCTATCCGTGAAAAATATTAAACAATTTTAGTGCACATACATTTCTGCTGCAAATGCCTCTGGAAGTTTCATACCGTTCGTATGCAATGTGGCAACACGAAAATGACCCGTTTTCCCATTCCGAGGGATTTCTGTGCGAACCTAACAGCCCCGTGACCCACAAGAGAGACATCCCCGCCAATTTCTAGCGTTTGACAGGGTCTATCAGTGAAAAATATTAATTTGTTTGAGTGCACATGCATTTCTGCTGCAAATGCCTCTGGAAGTTTTATGCCGTTCGTATGCAATGTGGCAACACGAAAATGACCCGTTTTCCCATTCTGAGGGATTTCTGTGCGACCCTAACAGCCCCGTGACCCACAAGAGAGACATCCCCGCCAACTTCTAGCGTTTGACGGGGTCTATCCGTAAAATATTAAATTTTTTGAGTGCACATGCATTTCTGCTGCAAATGCCTCTGGAAGTTTCATGCCGTTTGTATGCAATGTGGCAACACGAAAATGACCCGTTTTCCCATTCTGAGGGATTTCTGTGGGACCCTAACAGCCCCATGACCCACAAGAGAGACATCCCTGCCAACTTCTAGCATTTGACGGGGTCTATCCGTGAAAAATATTAAAGTTTTTGAGTGCACATGCATTTCTGCTGCAAATGCCTCTGGAAGTTTCATGCCGTTCGTATGCAATGTGGCAACACGAAAATGACCCGTTTTCCCATTCCGAGGGATTTCTGTGCGACCCTAACAGCCCCGTGACCCACAAGAGAGACATCCCCACCAATTTCTAGCGTTTGACAGGGTCTATCCGTGAAAAATATTAAAGTTTTTGAGTGCACATGCATTTCTGCTGCAAATGCCTCTGGAAGTTTCATACCGTTCGTATGCCAATGTGGCAACACGAAAATGACCCGTTTTCCCATTCCGAGGGATTTCTGTGCGATCCTAACAGCCCCGTGACCCACAAGAGAGACATCCCCGCCAACTTCTAGCGTTTGACGGGGTCTATCCGTAAAATATTAAATTTTTTGAGTGCACATGCATTTCTGCTGCAAATGCCTCTGGAAGTTTCATGCCGTTCGTATGCAATGTGGCAACACGAAAATGACCCGTTTTCCCATTCCGAGGGATTTCTGTGCGACCCTAACAGCCCCTGACCCATAAGAGAGACATCCCCACCAATTTCTAGCGTTTGACGGGGTCTCTCTGTGAAAAAATATTAAAGTTTTTGAGTGCACATGCATTTCTGCCGCAAATGCCTCTGGAAGTTTCATGCCGTTCGTATGCCAATGTGGCAACACGAAAATTACCCGTTTTCCCATTCCGAGGGATTTCTGTGCGACCCTAACAGCCCCGTGACCCACAAGAGAGACATCCCCGCTAATTTATAGCGTTTGACGGGGTCTATCCGTGAAAAATATTAAACAATTTTAGTGCACATACATTTCTGCTGCAAATGCCTCTGGAAGTTTCATACCGTTCGTATGCAATGTGGCAACACGAAAATGACCCGTTTTCCCATTCCGAGGGATTTCTGTGCGAACCTAACAGCCCCGTGACCCACAAGAGAGACATCCCCGCCAATTTCTAGCGTTTGACGGGGTCTATCAGTGAAAAATATTAATTTGTTTGAGTGCACATGCATTTCTGCTGCAAATGCCTCTGGAAGTTTTATGCCGTTCGTATGCAATGTGGCAACACGAAAATGACCCGTTTTCCCATTCTGAGGGATTTCTGTGCGACCCTAACAGCCCCGTGACCCACAAGAGAGACATCCCCGCCAACTTCTAGCGTTTGACGGGGTCTATCCGTAAAATATTAAATTTTTTGAGTGCACATGCATTTCTGCTGCAAATGCCTCTGGAAGTTTCATGCCGTTCGTATGCAATGTGGCAACACGAAAATGACCCGTTTTCCCATTCTGAGGGATTTCTGTGGGACCCTAACAGCCCCATGACCCACAAGAGAGACATCCCTGCCAACTTCTAGCATTTGACGGGGTCTATCCGTGAAAAATATTAAAGTTTTTGAGTGCACATGCATTTCTGCTGCAAATGCCTCTGGAAGTTTCATGCCGTTCGTATGCAATGTGGCAACACGAAAATGACCCGTTTTCCCATTCCTAGGGATTTCTGTGTGAACCTAACAGCCCCGTGACCCACAAGAGAGACATCCCCGCCAACTTCTAGCGTTTGACGGGGTCTATCCGTGAAAAAAAAAAAATGTAGTGCACATGCATTTCTGCTGCAAATGCCTCTGGAAGTTTCATGCCGTTCGTATGCCAATGTAGCAACACGAAAATGACCCGTTTTCCCATTCCGAAGGATTTCTGTGCGACCCTAACAGCCCCGTGACCCACAAGAGAGACATCCCCGCCAATTTATAGCGTTTGACGGGGTCTATCCGTGAAAAATATTAAAATTTTTGAGTGCACATGCATTTCTGCTGCAAATGCCTCTGGAAGTTTCATGCCGTTCGTATGCAATGTGGCAACACGAAAATGACCCATTTTTCCATTCTGAGGGATTTATGTGCGATCCTAACAGCCCCGTGACCCACAAGAGAGACATCCCCGCCAACTTCTGGCATTTGACGGGGTCTACCGTGAAGAATATGACATTTTTTGAGTGCACATGCATTTCTGCTGCAAATGCCTCTGGAAGTTTCATGCCGTTCGTATGCAATGTGGCAACACGAAAATGACCCGTTTTCCCATTCCGAGGGATTTCTGTGCGACCCTAACAGCCCCTGACCCATAAGAGAGACATCCCCGCCAATTTCTAGCGTTTGACGGGGTCTCTCTGTGAAAAAATATTAAAGTTTTTGAGTGCACATGCATTTCTGCTGCAAATGCCTCTGGAAGTTTCATGCCGTTCGTATGCCAATGTGGCAACACGAAAATTACCCGTTTTCCCATTCCGAGGGATTTCTGTGCGACCCTAACAGCCCCGTGACCCACAAGAGAGACATCCCCGCTAATTTATAGCGTTTGACGGGGTCTATCCGTGAAAAATATTAAACAATTTTAGTGCACATACATTTCTGCTGCAAATGCCTCTGGAAGTTTCATACCGTTCGTATGCAATGTGGCAACACGAAAATGACCCGTTTTCCCATTCCGAGGGATTTCTGTGCGAACCTAACAGCCCCGTGACCCACAAGAGAGACATCCCCGCCAATTTCTAGCGTTTGACGGGGTCTATCAGTGAAAAATATTAATTTGTTTGAGTGCACATGCATTTCTGCTGCAAATGCCTCTGGAAGTTTTATGCCGTTCGTATGCAATGTGGCAACACGAAAATGACCCGTTTTCCCATTCTGAGGGATTTCTGTGCGACCCTAACAGCCCCGTGACCCACAAGAGAGACATCTCCGCCAATTTCTAGCGTTTGACAGGGTCTATCCGTGAAAAATATAAAAAAAAAATGTAGTGCACATGCATTTCTGCTGCAAATGCCTCTGGAAGTTTCATGCCGTTCGTATGCAATGTGGCAACACGAAAATGACCCATTTTTCCATTCCGAGGGATTTCTGTGCGATCCTAACAGCCCCGTGACCCACAAGAGAGACATCCCCGCCAACTTCTGGCGTTTGACGGGGTCTATCCGTGAAGAATATGACATTTTTTGAGTGCACATGCATTTCTGCTGCAAATGCCTCTCGAAGTTTCATGCCGTTCGTATGCAATGTGACAACACGAAAATGACCCGTTTTCCCATTCCGAGGGATTTCTGTGGGACCCTAACAGCCCCTGACCCATAAGAGAGACATCCCCGCCAATTTCTAGCGTTTGACGGGGTCTCTCCGTGAAAAATATTAAAGTTTTTGAGTGCACATGCATTTCTGCTGCAAATGCCTCTGGAAGTTTCATGCCGTTCGTATGCCAATGTGGCAACACGAAAATTACCCGTTTTCCCATTCCGAGGGAGTTCTGTGCGACCCTAACAGCCCTGTGACCCACAAGAGAGACATCCCCGCTAATTTATAGCGTTTGACGGGGTCTATCCGTGAAAAATATTAAACAATTTTAGTGCACATGCATTTCTGCTGCAAATGCCTCTGGAAGTTTCATACCGTTCGTATGCAATGTTGCAACACGAAAATGACCCGTTTTCCCATTCCGAGGGATTTCTGTGTGAACCTAACAGCCCAGTGACCCACAAGAGAGACATCCCCGCCAATTTCTAGCGTTTGACGGGGTCTATCCGTGAAAATATTAATTTGTTTGAGTGCACATGCATTTCTGCTGCAAATGCCTCTGGAAGTTTTATGCCGTTCGTATGCAATGTGGCAACACGAAAATGACCCGTTTTCTCCATTCTGAGGGATTTCTGTGCGACCCTAACAGCCCCGTGACCCACAAGAGAGACATCTCCGCCAATTTCTAGCGTTTGACAGGGTCTATCCGTGAAAAAATTAATTTGTTTGAGTGCAGATGCATTTCTGCTGCAAATGCCTGTGGAAGTTTCATGCCGTTCGTATGCAATGTGGCAACACAAAAATGACCCGTTTTCCCTATCCGAGGGATTTCTGTGCGACCCTAACAGCCCCGTGACCCACAAGAGAGACATCCCTTCCAACTTCTAGCGTTTGACGGGGTCTATCCGTGAAAAATATTACATTTTTTGAATGCACATGCATTTCTGCTGCAAATGCCTCTGGAAGTTTCATGCCGTTCGTATGCAATGTGGCAACACGAAAATGACCCGTTTTCCCATTCCGAGGGATTTCTGTGCGACCCTAACAGCCCCGTGACCCACAAGAGAGACATCCCCGCCAATTTCTAGCGCTTGACGGGGTCTATCCGTGAAAAATATTAAAGTTTTTGAGTGCACATGCATTTCTGCTGCAAATGCCTCTGGAAGTTTCATGCCGTTCGTATGCCAATGTGGCAACACGAAAATGACCCGTTTTCCCATTCCGAGGGATTTCTGTGTGACCCTAACAGCCCCGTGACCCACAAGAGAGACATCCCCTCCAACTTCTGGCGTTTGACGGGGTCTATCCGTGAAGAATATGACATTTTTTGAGTGCACATGCATTTCTGCTGCAAATGCCTCTGGAAGTTTCATGCCGTTCGTATGCAATGTGGCAACACGAAAATGACCCGTTTTCCCATTCCGAGGGATTTCTGTGCGACCCTAACAGCTCCTGACCCACAAGAGAGACATCCCCGCCAATTTCTAGCGTTTGACGGGGTCTCTCCGTGAAAAATATTAAAGTTTTTGAGTGCATATGCATTTCTGCTGCAAATGCCTCTGGAAGTTTCATACCGTTCATATGCCAATGTGGCAACACGAAAATGACACGTTTTCCCATTCCGAGGGATATCTTTCCAAACTTAACAGCCCAGTGACACACAAGAGAGACATCCCCGCCAATTTCTAGCGTTTGACGGGGTCTCTCCGTGAAAAATATTAAAGTTTTTGAGTGCATATGCATTTCTGCTGCAAATGCCTCTGGAAGTTTCATGCCGTTCATATGCCAATGTGGCAACACGAAAATGACCCGTTTTCCCATTCCGAGGGATTTCTGTGCGACCCTAACAGCCCCGTGACCCACAAGAGAGACATCCCCGCTAATTTATAGCGTTTGACGGGGTCTATCCGTGAAAAATATTAAACAATTTTACTGCACATGCATTTCTGCTGCAAATGCCTCTGGAAGTTTCATACCGTTCGTATGCAATGTGGCAACACGAAAATGACACGTTTTCCCATTCCGAGGGATTTCTTTCCAAACCTAACAGCCCCGTTACCCACAAGAGAGACATCCCCGCCAATTTCTAGCGTTTGACGGGGTCTATCCGTGAACAATATTAAAGTTTTTGAGTGCACATGCATTTCTGCTGCAAATGCCTCTGGAAGTTTCATGCCGTTCGTATGCCAATGTGGCAACACGAAAATGACCCGTTTTCCCATTCCGAGGGATTTCTGTGTGACCCTAACAGCCCCGTGACCCACAAGAGAGACATCCCCGCCAACTTCTGGCGTTTGACGGGGTCTATCCGTGAAGAATATGAAATTTTTTGAGTGCACATGCATTTCTGCTGCAAATGCCTCTGGAAGTTTCATGCCGTTCGTATGCAATGTGGCAACACGAAAATGACCCGTTTTCCCATTCCGAGGGATTTCTGTGCGACCCTAACAGTCCCTGACCCACAAGAGAGACATCCCCGCCAATTTCTAGCGTTTGACGGGGTCTCTCCGTGAAAAATATTAAAGTTTTTGAGTGCATATGCATTTCTGCTGCAAATGCCTCTGGAAGTTTCATGCCGTTCATATGCCAATGTGGCAACACGAAAATGACCCGTTTTCCCATTCCGAGGGATTTCTGTGCGACCCTAACAGCCCCGTGACCCACAAGAGAGACATCCCCGCTAATTTATAGCGTTTGACGGGGTCTATCCGTGAAAAATATTAAACAATTTTAGTGCACATGCATTTCTGCTGCAAATGCCTCTGGAAGTTTCATGCCGTTCGTATACAATGTGGCAACACGAAAATGACCCGTTTTCCCATTCCGAGGGATTTCTGTGCGACACTAACAGCCCCTGACCCACAAGAGAGACATCCCCGCCAATTTCTAGCGTTTGACGGGGTCTCTCCGTGAAAAATATTAAGGTTTTTGAGTGCATATGCATTTCTGCTGCAAATGCCTCTGGAAGTTTCATGCCGTTCGTATGCCAATGTGGCAACACGAAAATTACCCGTTTTCCCATTCCGTGGGATTTCTGTGCGACCCTAACAGCCCCGTGACCCACAAGAGAGACATCCCCGCTAATTTATAGCGTTTGACGGGGTCTATTCGTGAAAAATATTAAACAATTTAAGTGCACATGCATTTCCGCTGCAAATGCCTCTGGAAGATTCATACCGTTCGTGTGCAATGTGGCAACACGAAAATGACCCGTTTTCCCATTCCGAGGGATTTCTGTCCGAACCTAACAGCCCCGTGACTCACAAGAGAGACATCCCCGCCAATTTCTAGCGTTTGACGGGGTCTATCCGTGAAAATATTAATTTGTTTGAGTGCACATGCATTTCTGCTGCAAATGCCTCTGGAAGTTTCATGCCGTTCGTATGCAATGTGGCAACACGATAATGACCCGTTTTCCCATTCTGAGGGATTTCTGTGCGACCCTAACAGCCCCGTGACCCACAAGAGAGACATCCCCGCCAATTTCTAGCGTTTGACGGGGCCTATCCGTGAAAATATTAATTTGTTTGAGTGCAGATGCATTTCTGCTGCAAATGCCTGTGGAAGTTTCATGCCATTCGTATGCAATGTGGCAACACGAAAATGACCCGTTTTCCCTATCCGAGGGATTTCTGTGCGACCTTAACAGCCCCGTGACCCACAAGAGAGACATCCCTTCCAACTTCTAGCGTTTGACGGGGTCTATCCGTGAAAAATATTACATTTTTTGAATGCACATGCATTTCTGCTGCAAATGCCTCTGGAAGTTTCATGCCATTCGTATGCAATGTGGCAACACGAAAATGACCCGTTTTCCCATTCCGAGGGATTTCTGTGCGACCCTAACAGCCCAGTGACCCACAAGAGAGACATCCCCACCAATTTCTAGCGTTTGACGGGGTCTATCCGTGAAAAATATTAAAGTTTTTGAGTGCACATGCATTTCTGCTGCAAATGCCTCTGGAAGTTTCATGCCGTTCGTATGCCAATGTGGCAACACGAAAATGACCCGTTTTTCCATTCCGAGGGATTTCTGTGCGATCCTAAAAGCCCCGTGACCCACAAGAGAGACATCCCCGCGAACTTCTAGCGTTTGACGGGGTCTATCCGTGAAAAATATTAAAATGTTTTAGTGCACATGCATTTCTGCTGCAAATGCCTCTGGAAGTTTCATGCCGTACGTATGCAATGTGGCAACACGAAAATGACCCGTTTTCCCATTCCGAGGGATTTCTGTGCGATCCTAACAGCCCCGTGACCCACAAGAGAGACATCCCCGCCAACTTCTAGCGTTTGACGGGGTCTATCCGTAAAATATTAAATTTTTTGAGTGCACATGCATTTCTGCTGCAAATGCCTCTGGAAGTTTCATGCCGTTCGTATGCAATGTGGCAACACGAAAATGACCCGTTTTCCCATTCCGAGGGATTTCTGTGGGACCCTAACAGCCCCATGACCCACAAGAGAGACATCCCTGCCAACTTCTAGCATTTGACGGGGTCTATCCGTGAAAAATATTAAAGTTTTTGAGTGCGCATGCATTTCTGCTGCAAATGCCTCTGGAAGTTTCATGCCGTTCGTATGCAATGTGGCAACACGAAAATGACCCGTTTTCCCATTCCTAGGGATTTCTGTGTGAACCTAACAGCCCCGTGACCCACAAGAGAGACATCCCCGCCAACTTCTAGCGTTTGACGGGGTCTATCCGTGAAAAATATTTAAAAAAAATGTAGTGCACATGCATTTCTGCTGCAAATGCCTCTGGAAGTTTCATGCCGTTCGTATGCCAATGTGGCAACACGAAAATGACCCGTTTTCCCATTCCGAAGGATTTCTGTGCGACCCTAACAGCCCCGTGACCCACAAGAGAGACATCCCCGCCAACTTCTGGCATTTGACGGGGTCTACCGTGAAGAATATTACATTTTTTGAGTGCACATGCATTTCTGCTGCAAATGCCTCTGGAAGTTTCATGCCGTTCGTATGCAATGTGGCAACACGAAAATGACCCGTTTTCCCATTCCGAGGGATTTCTGTGCGACCCTAACAGCCCCTGACCCATAAGAGAGACATCCCCGCCAATTTCTAGCGTTTGACGGGGTCTATCCGTGAAAAATATTAAACAATTTTAGTGCACATACATTTCTGCTGCAAATGCCTCTGGAAGTTTCATACCGTTCGTATGCAATGTGGCAACACGAAAATGACCCGTTTTCCCATTCCGAGGGATTTCTGTGCGAACCTAACAGCCCCGTGACCCACAAGAGAGACATCCCCGCCAATTTCTAGCGTTTGACGGGGTCTATCATTGAAAAATATTAATTTGTTTGAGTGCACATGCATTTCTGCTGCAAATGCCTCTGGAAGTTTTATGCCGTTCGTATGCAATGTGGCAACACGAAAATGACCCGTTTTCCCATTCTGAGGGATTTCTGTGCGACCCTAACAGCCCCGTGACCCACAAGAGAGACATCTCCGCCAATTTCTAGCGTTTGACAGGGTCTATCCGTGAAAAATATAAAAAAAAATGTAGTGCACATGCATTTCTGCTGCAAATGCCTCTGGAAGTTTCATGCCGTTCGTATGCAATGTGGCAACACGAAAATGACCCATTTTTCCATTCCGAGGGATTTCTGTGCGATCCTAACAGCCCCGTGACCCACAAGAGAGACATCCCCGCCAACTTCTGGCATTTGACGGGGTCTATCCGTGAAGAATATGACATTTATTGAGTGCACATGCATTTCTGCTGCAAATGCCTCTGGAAGTTTCATGCCGTTCGTATGCCAATGTGGCAACACGAAAATTACCCGTTTTCCCATTCCGAGGGATTTCTGTGCGACCCTAACAGCCCCGTGACCCACAAGAGAGACATCCCCGCTAATTTATAGCGTTTGACGGGGTCTATCCGTGAAAAATATTAAACAATTTTAGTGCACATGCATTTCTTCTGCAAATGCCTCTGGAAGTTTCATACCGTTCGTATGCAATGTGGCAACACGAAAATGACCCGTTTTCCCATTCCGAGGGATTTCTGTGCGAACCTAACAGCCCCGTGACCCACAAGAGAGACATCCCCGCCAATTTCTAGCGTTTGACGGGGTCTATCCGTGAAAATATTAATTTGTTTGAGTGCACATGCATTTCTGCTGCAAATGCCTCTGGAAGTTTTATGCCTTTCGTATGCAATGTGGCAACACGAAAATGACCCGTTTTCCCATTCTGAGGGATTTCTGTGCGACCCTAACAGCCCCGTGACCCACAAGAGAGACATCTCCGCCAATTTCTAGCGTTTGACAGGGTCTATCCGTGAAAAAATTTATTTGTTTGAGTGCAGATGCATTTCTGCTGCAAATGCCTGTGGAAGTTTCATGCCGTTCGTATGCAATGTGGCAACACGAAAATGACCCGTTTTCCCTATCCGAGGGATTTCTGTGCGAACCTAACAGCCCCGTGACCCACAAGAGAGACATCCCTGCCAACTTCTAGCGTTTGATGTGGTCTATCCGTGAAAAATATTACATTTTTTGAATGCACATGCATTTCTGCTGCAAATGCCTCTGGAAGTTTCATGCCGTTCGTATGAAATGTGGCAACACGAAAATGACCCGTTTTCCCATTCCGAGGGATTTCTGTGCGACCCTAACAGCCCCGTGACCTACAAGAGAGACATCCCCGCCAATTTCTAGCGTTTGACGGGGTCTATCCGTGAAAAATATTCAATTCGTTTGAGTGCACATGCATTTCTGCTGCAAATGCCTCTGGAAGTTTTATGCCTTTCGTATGCAATGTGGCAACACGAAAATGACCCGTTTTCCCATTCTGAGGGATTTATGTGCGACCCTAACAGCCCCGTGACCCACAAGAGAGACATCTCCGCCAATTTCTAGCGTTTGACAGGGTCTATCCGTGAAAAAATTTATTTGTTTGAGTGCAGATGCATTTCTGCTGCATATGCCTGTGGAAGTTTCATGTCGTTCGTATGCAATGTGGCAACACGAAAATGACCCGTTTTCCCTATCCGAGGGATTTCTGTGCGACCCTAACAGCCCCGTGACCCACAAGAGAAACATCCCTGCCAACTTCTAGCGTTTGACGGGGTCTATCCGTGAAAAATTTTACATTTTTTGAATGCACATGCATTTCTGCTGCAAATGCCTCTGGAAGTTTCATGCCGTTCGTATGCAATGTGGCAACACGAAAATGACCCGTTTTCCCATTCCGAGGGATTTCTGTGCGACCCTAACAGCCCCGTGACCTACAAGAGAGACATCCCCGCCAATTTCTAGCGTTTGACGGGGTCTATCCGTGAAAAATATTAAAGTTTTTGAGTGCACATGCATTTCTGCTGCAAATGCCTCTGGAAGTTTAATGCCGTTCGTTTGCCAATGTGGCAACACGAAAATGACCCGTTTTCCCATTCCGAGGGATTTCTGTGTGACCCTAACAGCCCCGTGACCCACAAGAGAGACATCCCCGCCAACTTCTGGCGTTTGACGGGGCCTATCCGTGAAGAATATGACATTTTTTTGAGTGCACATGCATTTCTGCTGCAAATGCCTCTGGAAGTTTCATGCCGTTCGTATGCAATGTGGCAACACGAAAATGACCCGTTTTCCCATTCTGAGGGATTTCTGTGCGACCCTAACAGCCCCTGACCCACAAAAGAGACATCCCCGCCAATTTCTAGCGTTTGACGGGGTCTCTCCGTGAAAAATATTAAAGTTTTTGAGTGCATATGCATTTCTGCTGCAAATGCCTCTGGAAGTTTCATGTCGTTCGTATGCCAATGTGGCAACACGAAAATGACCCGTTTTCCCAATCCGAGGGATTTTTGTGCGACCCTAACAGCCCCGTGACCCACAAGAGAGACATCCCCTCTAATTTATAGCGTTTGACGGGGTCTATCCGTGAAAAATATTAAACAATTTTAGTGCACATGCATTTCTGCTGCAAATGCCTCTGGAAGTTTCATACCGTTCGTATGCAATGTGGCAACACGAAAATGACCCGTTTTCCCATTCCGAGGGATTTCTGTGGGACCCTAACAGCCCCATGACCCACAAGAGAGACATCCCTGCCAACTTCTAGCATTTGACGGGGTCTATCCGTGAAAAATATTAAAGTTTTTGAGTGCGCATGCATTTCTGCTGCAAATGCCTCTGGAAGTTTCATGCCGTTCGTATGCAATGTGGCAACACGAAAATGACCCGTTTTCCCATTCCTAGGGATTTCTGTGTGAACCTAACAGCCCCGTGACCCATAAGAGAGACATCCCCGCCAACTTCTAGCGTTTGACGGGGTCTATCCGTGAAAAATATAAAAAAAAAATGTAGTGCACATGCATTTCTGCTGCAAATGCCTCTGGAAGTTTCATGCCGTTCGTATGCCAATGTGGCAACACGAAAATGACCCGTTTTCCCATTCCCAAGGATTTCTGTGCGACCCTAACAGCCCCGTGACCCACAAGAGAGACATCCCCGCCAATTTATAGCGTTTGACGGGGTCTATCCGTGAAAAATATTAAAATTTTTGAGTGCACATGCATTTCTGCTGCAAATGCCTCTGGAAGTTTCATGCCGTTCGTATGCAATGTGGCAACACGAAAATGACCCATTTTTCCATTCCGAGGTATTTCTGTGCGATCCTAACAGCCCCGTGATCCACAAGAGAGACATCCCCGCCAACTTCTGGCATTTGACGGGGTCTACCGTGAAGAATATGACATTTTTTGAGTGCACATGCATTTCTGCTGCAAATGCCTCTGGAAGTTTCATGTCGTTCGTATGCCAATGTGGCAACACGAAAATGACCCGTTTTCCCAATCCGAGGGATTTTTGTGCGACCCTAACAGCCCCGTGACCCACAAGAGAGACATCCCCGCTAATTTATAGCGTTTGACGGGGTCTATCCGTGAAAAATATTAAACAATTTTAGTGCACATGCATTTCTGCTGCAAATGCCTCTGGAAGTTTCATACCGTTCGTATGCAATGTGGCAACACGAAAATGACCCGTTTTCCCATTCCGAGGGATTTCTGTGGGACCCTAACAGCCCCATGACCCACAAGAGAGACATCCCTGCCAACTTCTAGCATTTGACGGGGTCTATTCGTGAAAAATATTAAAGTTTTTGAGTGCGCATGCATTTCTGCTGCAAATGCCTCTGGAAGTTTCATGCCGTTCGTATGCAATGCATAAACACGAAAATGACCCGTTTTCCCATTCCTAGGGATTTCTGTGTGAACCTAACAGCCCCGTGACCCATAAGAGAGACATCCCCGCCAACTTCTAGCGTTTGACGGGGTCTATCCGTGAAAAATATAAAAAAAAAATGTAGTGCACATGCATTTCTGCTGCAAATGCCTCTGGAAGTTTCATGCCGTTCGTATGCCAATGTGGCAACACGAAAATGACCCGTTTTCCCATTCCGAAGGATTTCTGTGCGACCCTAACAGCCCCGTGACCCACAAGAGAGACATCCCTGCCAATTTATAGCGTTTGACGGGGTCTATCCGTGAAAAATATTAAAATTTTTGAGTGCACATGCATTTCTGCTGCAAATGCCTCTGGAAGTTTCATGCCGTTCGTATGCAATGTGGCAACACGAAAATGACCCATTTTTCCATTCCGAGGGATTTCTGTGCGATCCTAACAGCCCCGTGATCCACAAGAGAGACATCCCCGCCAACTTCTGGCATTTGACGGGGTCTACCGTGAAGAATATGACATTTTTTGAGTGCACATGCATTTCTGCTGCAAATGCCTCTGGAAGTTTCATGCCGTTCGTATGCAATGTGGCAACACGACAATGACCCGTTTTCCCATTCCGAGGGATTTCTGTGCGACCCTAACAGCCCCTGACCCATAAGAGAGACATCCCCGCCAAATTCTAGCGTTTGACGGGGTCTCTCCCTGAAAAATATTAAAGTTTTTGAGTGCACATGCATTTCTGCTGCAAATGCCTCTGGAAGTTTCATGCCGTTCGTATGCCAATGTGGCAACACGAAAATTACCCGTTTTCCCATTCCGAGGGATTTCTGTGCGACCCTAACAGCCCTGTGACCCACAAGAGAGACATCCCCGCTAATTTATAGCGTTTGACGGGGTCTATCCGTGAAAAATATTAAACAATTTTAGTGCACATACATTTCTGCTGCAAATGCCTCTGGAAGTTTCATACCGTTCGTATGCAATGTGGCAACACGAAAATGACCCGTTTTCCCATTCCGAGGGATTTCTGTGCGAACCTAACAGCCCCGTGACCCACAAGAGAGACATCCCCGCCAATTTCTAGCGTTTGACGGGGTCTATCATTGAAAAATATTAATTTGTTTGAGTGCACATGCATTTCTGCTGCAAATGCCTCTGGAAGTTTTATGCCGTTCGTATGCAATGTGGCAACACGAAAATGACCCGTTTTCCCATTCTGAGGGATTTCTGTGCGACCCTAACAGCCCCGTGACCCACAAGAGAGACATCTCCGCCAATTTCTAGCGTTTGACAGGGTCTATCCGTGAAAAATATATAAAAAAAATGTAGTTCACATGCATTTCTGCTGCAAATGCCTCTGGAAGTTTCATGCCGTTCGTATGCAATGTGGCAACACGAAAATGACCCATTTTTCCATTCTGAGGGATTTCTGTGCGATCCTAACAGCCCCGTGACCCACAAGAGAGACATCCCCGCCAACTTCTGGCATTTGACGGGGTCTATCCGTGAAGAATATGACATTTTTTGAGTGCACATGCATTTCTGCTGCAAATGCCTCAGGAAGTTTCATGCCGTTCGTATTCCAATGTGGCAACACGAAAATTACCCGTTTTCCCATTCCGAGGGATTTCTGTGCGACCCTAACAGCCCCGTGACCCACAAGAGAGACATCCCCGCTAATTTATAGCGTTTGACGGGGTCTATCCATGAAAAATATTAAACAATTTTAGTGCACATGCATTTCTTCTGCAAATGCCTCTGGAAGTTTCATACCGTTCGTATGCAATGTGGCAACACGAAAATGACCCGTTTTCCCATTCCGAGGGATTTCTGTGCGAACCTAACAGCCCTGTGACCCACAAGAGAGACATCCCCGCCAATTTCTAGCGTTTGACGGGGTCTATCCGTGAAAATATTAATTTGTTTGAGTGCACATGCATTTCTGCTGCAAATGCCTCTGGAAGTTTATGCCTTTCGTATGCAATGTGGCAACACGAAAATGACCCGTTTTCCCATTCTGAGGGATTTCTGTGCGACCCTAACAGCCCCGTGACCCACAAGAGAGACAACTCCGCCAATTTCTAGCGTTTGACAGGGTCTATCCGTGAAAAAATTTATTTGTTTGAGTGCAGATGCATTTCTGCTGCAAATGCCTGTGGAAGGTTCATGCCGTTCGTATGCAATGTGGCAACACGAAAATGACCCGTTTTCCCTATCCGAGGGATTTCTGTGCGACCCTAACAGCCCCGTGACCCACAAGAGAGACATCCCTGCAAACTTCTAGCGTTTGACGGGGTCTATCCGTGAAAAATATTACATTTTTTGAATGCACATGCATTTCTGCTGCAAATGCCTCTGGAAGTTTCATGCCGTTCGTATGCAATGTGGCAACACGAAAATGACCCGTTTTCCCATTCCGAGGGATTTCTGTGCGACCCTAACAGCCCCGTGACCTACAAGAGAGACATCCCCGCCAATTTCTAGCGTTTGACGGGGTCTATCCGTGAAAAATATTAAAGTTTTTGAGTGCACATGCATTTCTGCTGCAAATGCCTCTGGAAGTTTAATGCCGTTCGTATGCCAATGTGGCAACACGAAAATGACCCGTTTTCCCATTCCGAGGGATTTCTGTGTGACCCTAACAGCCCCGTGACCCACAAGAGAGACATCCCCGCCAACTTCTGGCGTTTGACGGGGCCTATCCATGAATAATATGACATTTTTTTGAGTGCACATGCATTTCTGCTGCAAATGCCTCTGGAAGTTTCATGCCGTTCGTATGCAATGTGGCAACACGAAAATGACCCGTTTTCCCATTCCGAGGGATTTCTGTGCGACCCTAACAGCCCCTGACCCAAAAAAGAGACATCCCCGCCAATTTCTAGCGTTTGACGGGGTCTCTCCGTGAAAAATATTAAAGTTTTTGAGTGCATATGCATTTCTGCTGCAAATGCCTCTTGAAGTTTCATGTCGTTCGTATGCCAATGTGGCAACACGAAAATGACCCGTTTTCCCAATCCGAGGGATTTTTGTGCGACCCTAACAGCCCCGTGACCCACAAGAGAGACATCCCCGCTAATTTATAGCGTTTGACGGGGTCTATCCGTGAAAAATATTAAACAATTTTAGTGCACATGCATTTCTGCTGCAAATACCTCTGGAAGTTTCATACCGTTCGTATGCAATGTGGCAACACGAAAATGACACGTTTTCCCATTCCGAGGGATTTCTGTCCAAACCTAACTGCCCCGTGACCCACAAGAGAGACATCCCCGCCAATTTCTAGCGTTTGACGGGGTCTATCCGTGAAAAATATTAATTTGTTTGAGTGCACATGCATTTCTGCTGCAAATGCCTCTGGAAGTTTCATGCCGTTCGTATGCAATGTGGCAACACGAAAATGACCCGTTTTCCCATTCTGAGGGATTTCTGTGCGACCCTAACAGCCCCGTGACCCACAAGAGAGACATCCCCGCCAATTTCTAGCGTTTGACGGGGTCTATCCGTGAAAAATATTAAAGTTTTTGAGTGCACATGCATTTCTGCTGCAAATGCCTCTGAAAGTTTCATGCCGTTCGTATGCCAATGTGGCAACACGAAAATGACCCATTTTTCCATTCCGAGGGATTTCTGTGCGATCCTAACAGCCCCGTGACCCACAACAGAGACATCCCCGCCAACTTCTAGCGTTTGATGGGGTCTATCTGTGAAGAATATTAATTTTTTTGAGTGCACATGCATTTCTGCTGCAATTGCCTCTGGAAGTTTCATGCCGTTCGTATGCAATGTGGCAACACGAAAATGACCCGTTTTCCCATTCCGAGGGATTTCTGTGCGACCCTAACAGCCCCTGACCCACAAGAGAGACATCCCCGCCAATTTCTAGCGTTTGACGGGGTCTCTCCGTGAAAAATATTAAAGTTTTTGAGTGCACATGCATTTCTGCTGCAAATGCCTCTGGAAGTTTCATGACATTCGTATGCAATGTGGCAATACGAAAATGACCCGTTTTCCCATTCCGATGGATTTCTGTGCGACCCTAACAGCCCCGTGACCCACAAGAGAGACATCCCCGCCAATTTGTAGCGTTTGACGGGGTCTATTCGTGAAAAATATTAAATTTTTGAGTGCACATGCATTTCTGCTGCAAATGCCTCTGGAAGTTTCATGCCGTTCGTATGCAATGTGGCAACACGAAAATGACCCGTTTTCCCATTCCGAGGGATTTCTGTGCGACCCTAACAGCCCCTTGACCCACAAGAGAGACATCCCCGCCAATTTCTAGCGTTTGACGGGGTCTATCCGTGAAAAATATCAAATTTTTTGAGTGCACATGCATTCTGCTGCAAATGCCTCTGGAAGTTTCATGCCGTTCGTATGCAATGTGGCAACACGAAAATGACCCGTTTTACCATTCCGAGGGATTTCTGTGCGACCCTAACAGCCCGTTGACCCACAAGAGAGACATCTCCGCCAATTTCTAGCGTTTGACGGGGTCTATCCGTGAAAAATATCAAATTTTTTGAGTGCACATGCATTCTGCTGCAAATGCCTCTGGAAGTTTCATGCCGTTCGTATGCAATGTGGCAACACGAAAATGACCCGTTTTTCCATTCCGAGGGATTTCTGTGCGATCCTAACAGCCCCGTGACCCACAAGAGAGACATCCCCGCCAACTTCTAGCGTTTGACGGGGTCTATCCGTGAAGAATATTACATTTTTTGAGTGCACATGCATTTCTGCTGCAAATGCCTCTGGAAGTTTCATGCCGTTCGTATGCAATGTGGCAACACGAAAATGACCCATTTTTCCATTCTGAGGGATTTCTGTGCGATCCTAACAGCCCCGTGACCCACAAGAGAGACATCCCCGCCAACTTCTGGCATTTGACGGGGTCTATCCGTGAAGAATATGACATTTTTTGAGTGCACATGCATTTCTGCTGCAAATGCCTCAGGAAGTTTCATGCCGTTCGTATTCCAATGTGGCAACACGAAAATTACCCGTTTTCCCATTCCGAGGGATTTCTGTGCGACCCTAACAGCCCCGTGACCCACAAGAGAGACATCCCCGCTAATTTATAGCGTTTGACGGGGTCTATCCATGAAAAATATTAAACAATTTTAGTGCACATGCATTTCTTCTGCAAATGCCTCTGGAAGTTTCATACCGTTCGTATGCAATGTGGCAGCACGAAAATGACCCGTTTTCCCATTCCGAGGGATTTCTGTGCGAACCTAACAGCCCTGTGACCCACAAGAGAGACATCCCCGCCAATTTCTAGCGTTTGACGGGGTCTATCCGTGAAAATATTAATTTGTTTGAGTGCACATGCATTTCTGCTGCAAATGCCTCTGGAAGTTTATGCCTTTCGTATGCAATGTGGCAACACGAAAATGACCCGTTTTCCCATTCTGAGGGATTTCTGTGCGACCCTAACAGCCCCGTGACCCACAAGAGAGACAACTCCGCCAATTTCTAGCGTTTGACAGGGTCTATCCGTGAAAAAATTTATTTGTTTGAGTGCAGATGCATTTCTGCTGCAAATGCCTGTGGAAGGTTCATGCCGTTCGTATGCAATGTGGCAACACGAAAATGACCCGTTTTCCCTATCCGAGGGATTTCTGTGCGACCCTAACAGCCCCGTGACCCACAAGAGAGACATCCCTGCAAACTTCTAGCGTTTGACGGGGTCTATCCGTGAAAAATATTACATTTTTTGAATGCACATGCATTTCTGCTGCAAATGCCTCTGGAAGTTTCATGCCGTTCGTATGCAATGTGGCAACACGAAAATGACCCGTTTTCCCATTCCGAGGGATTTCTGTGCGACCCTAACAGCCCCGTGACCTACAAGAGAGACATCCCCGCCAATTTCTAGCGTTTGACGGGGTCTATCCGTGAAAAATATTAAAGTTTTTGAGTGCACATGCATTTCTGCTGCAAATGCCTCTGGAAGTTTAATGCCGTTCGTATGCCAATGTGGCAACACGAAAATGACCCGTTTTCCCATTCCGAGGGATTTCTGTGTGACCCTAACAGCCCCGTGACCCACAAGAGAGACATCCCCGCCAACTTCTGGCGTTTGACGGGGCCTATCCATGAATAATATGACATTTTTTTGAGTGCACATGCATTTCTGCTGCAAATGCCTCTGGAAGTTTCATGCCGTTCGTATGCAATGTGGCAACACGAAAATGACCCGTTTTCCCATTCCGAGGGATTTCTGTGCGACCCTAACAGCCCCTGACCCAAAAAAGAGACATCCTCGCCAATTTCTAGCGTTTGACGGGGTCTCTCCGTGAAAAATATTAAAGTTTTTGAGTGCATATGCATTTCTGCTGCAAATGCCTCTTGAAGTTTCATGTCGTTCGTATGCCAATGTGGCAACACGAAAATGACCCGTTTTCCCAATCCGAGGGATTTTTGTGCGACCCTAACAGCCCCGTGACCCACAAGAGAGACATCCCCGCTAATTTATAGCGTTTGACGGGGTCTATCCGTGAAAAATATTAAACAATTTTAGTGCACATGCATTTCTGCTGCAAATGCCTCTGGAAGTTTCATACCGTTCGTATGCAATGTGGCAACACGAAAATGACACGTTTTCCCATTCCGAGGGATTTCTGTCCAAACCTAACTGCCCCGTGACCCACAAGAGAGACATCCCCGCCAATTTCTAGCGTTTGACGGGGTCTATCCGTGAAAAATATTAATTTGTTTGAGTGCACATGCATTTCTGCTGCAAATGCCTCTGGAAGTTTCATGCCGTTCGTATGCAATGTGGCAACACGAAAATGACCCGTTTTCCCATTCTGAGGGATTTCTGTGCGACCCTAACAGCCCCGTGACCCACAAGAGAGACATCCCCGCCAATTTCTAGCGTTTGACGGGGTCTATCCGTGAAAAATATTAAAGTTTTTGAGTGCACATGCATTTCTGCTGCAAATGCCTCTGAAAGTTTCATGCCGTTCGTATGCCAATGTGGCAACACGAAAATGACCCATTTTTCCATTCCGAGGGATTTCTGTGCGATCCTAACAGCCCCGTGACCCACAACAGAGACATCCCCGCCAACTTCTAGCGTTTGATGGGGTCTATCTGTGAAGAATATTAATTTTTTTGAGTGCACATGCATTTCTGCTGCAATTGCCTCTGGAAGTTTCATGCCGTTCGTATGCAATGTGGCAACACGAAAATGACCCGTTTTCCCATTCCGAGGGATTTCTGTGCGACCCTAACAGCCCCTGACCCACAAGAGAGACATCCCCGCCAATTTCTAGCGTTTGACGGGGTCTCTCCGTGAAAAATATTAAAGTTTTTGAGTGCACATGCATTTCTGCTGCAAATGCCTCTGGAAGTTTCATGACATTCGTATGCAATGTGGCAATACGAAAATGACCCGTTTTCCCATTCCGATGGATTTCTGTGCGACCCTAACAGCCCCGTGACCCACAAGAGAGACATCCCCGCCAATTTGTAGCGTTTGACGGGGTCTATTCGTGAAAAATATTAAATTTTTGAGTGCACATGCATTTCTGCTGCAAATGCCTCTGGAAGTTTCATGCCGTTCGTATGCAATGTGGCAACACGAAAATGACCCGTTTTCCCATTCCGAGGGATTTCTGTGCGACCCTAACAGCCCCTTGACCCACAAGAGAGACATCCCCGCCAATTTCTAGCGTTTGACGGGGTCTATCCGTGAAAAATATCAAATTTTTTGAGTGCACATGCATTCTGCTGCAAATGCCTCTGGAAGTTTCATGCCGTTCGTATGCAATGTGGCAACACGAAAATGACCCGTTTTACCATTCCGAGGGATTTCTGTGCGACCCTAACAGCCCGTTGACCCACAAGAGAGACATCTCCGCCAATTTCTAGCGTTTGACGGGGTCTATCCGTGAAAAATATCAAATTTTTTGAGTGCACATGCATTCTGCTGCAAATGCCTCTGGAAGTTTCATGCCGTTCGTATGCAATGTGGCAACACGAAAATGACCCGTTTTTCCATTCCGAGGGATTTCTGTGCGATCCTAACAGCCCCGTGACCCACAAGAGAGACATCCCCGCCAACTTCTAGCGTTTGACGGGGTCTATCCGTGAAGAATATTACATTTTTTGAGTGCACATGCATTTCTGCTGCAAATGCCTCTGGAAGTTTCATGCCGTTCGTATGCAATGTGGCAACACGAAAATGACCCGTTTTCCCATTCCGAGGGATTTCTGTGCGACCCTAACAGCCCCGTGACCCACAAGAGAGACATCCCCGCCAATTTAGAGCGTTTGACGGGGTCTATCCGTGAAAATATCAAATTTTTTGAGTGCACATGCATTCTGCTGCAAATGCCTCTGGAAGTTTCATGCCGTTCGTATGCAATGTGGCAACACGAAAATGACCCGTTTTCCCATTCCGAGGGATTTCTGTGCGACCCTAACAGCCCCTGACCCACAAGAGAGACATCCCCGCCAATTTCTAGCGTTTGACGGGGTCTCTCCGTGAAAAATATGAAAGTTTTTGAGTGCACATGCATTTCTGCTGCAAATGCCTCTGGAAGTTTCATGCCGTTCGTATGCAATGTGGCAACACGAAAATGACCCGTTTTCCCATTCCGAGGGATTTCTGTGCGACCCTAACAGCCCCATGACCCACAAAAGAGACATCCCCCCAATTTCTAGCGTTTGACGGGGTCTATCCGTGAAAAATATTAAAATGTTTTAGTGCACATGCATTCTGCTGCAAATGCCTCTGGAAGTTTCATGCCGTACGTATGCAATGTGGCAACACGAAAATGACCCGTTTTCCCATTCCGAGGGATTTCTGTGCGATCCTAACAGCCCCGTGTCCCACAAGAGAGACATCCCCGCCAATTTCTAGCGTTTGACGGGGTCTATCCGTGAAAAATATCAAATTTTTTGAGTGCACATGCATTCTGCTGCAAATGCCTCTGGAAGTTTCATGCCGTTCGTATGCAATGTGGCAACACGAAAATGACCCGTTTTTCCATTCCGAGGGATTTCTGTGCGATCCTAACAGCCCCGTGACCCACAAGAGAGACATCCCCGCCAACTTCTAGCGTTTGACGGGGTCTATCCGTAAAGAATATTAAATTTTTTGAGTGCACATGCATTTCTGCTGCAAATGCCTCTGGAAGTTTCATGCCGTTCGTATGCAATGTGGCAACACGAAAATGACCCGTTTTCCCATTCCGAGGGATTTCTGTGCGACCCTAACAGCCCCGTGACCCACAAGAGAGACATCCCCGCCAATTTAGAGCGTTTGACGGGGTCTATCCGTGAAAAATATCAAATTTTTTCAGTGCACATGCATTCTGCTGCAAATGCCTCTGGAAGTTTCATGCCGTTCGTATGCAATGTGGCAACACGAAAATGACCCGTTTTCCCATTCCGAGGGATTTCTGTGCGACCCTAACAGCCCCTGACCCACAAGAGAGACATCCCCGCCAATTTTTAGCGTTTGACGGGGTCTCTCCGTGAAAAATATGAAAGTTTTTGAGTGCACATGCATTTCTGCTGCAAATGCCCCTGGAAGTTTCATGCCGTTCGTATGCAATGTGGCAACACGAAAATGACCCGTTTTCCCATTCCGAGGGATTTCTGTGCGACCCTAACAGCCCCATGACCCACAAAAGAGACATCCCCCCAATTTCTAGCGTTTGACGGGGTCTATCCGTGAAAAATATTAAAATGTTTTAGTGCACATGCATTCTGCTGCAAATGCCTCTGGAAGTTTCATGCCGTACGTATGCAATGTGGCAACACGAAAATGACCCGTTTTCCCATTCTGAGGGATTTCTGTGCGATCCTAACAGCCCCGTGTCCCACAAGAGAGACATCCCCGCCAATTTCTAGCGTTTGACGGGGTCTATCAGTGAAAAATATTAAATTTTTTGAGTGCACATGCATTTCTGCTGCAAATGCCTCTGGAAGTTTCATGCCATTCGTATGCCAATGTGGCAACACGAAAATGACCCGTTTTCCCATTCCGAGGGATTCCTGTGCGACCCTAACAGCCCCGTGACCCACAAGAGAGACATACCCGCCAATTTCTAGCGTTTGACGGGGTCTATCCGTGAAAAATATTAAATTTTTTGAGTGCACATGCATTTCTGCTGCAAATGCCTCTGGAAGTTTCATGCCGTTCGTATGCAATGTGGCAACACGAAAATGACCCGTTTTCCCATTCCGAGGGATTTCTGTGCGACCCTAACAGCCCCGTGACCCACAAGAGAGACATCCCCGCCAATTTCTAGCGTTTGACGGGGTCTATCAGTGAAAAATATCAAATTTTTTGAGTGCACATGCATTTCTGCTGCAAATGCCTCTGGAAGTTTCATGCCATTCGTATGCCAATGTGGCAACACGAAAATGACCTGTTTTCCCATTCCGAGGGATTCCTGTGCGACCCTAACAGCCCCTGACCCACAAGAGAGACATCCCCGCCAATTTCTAGCGTTTGACGGGGTCTCTCCGTGAAAAATATTAAAGTTTTTGAGTGCACATGCATTTCTGCTGCAAATGCCTCTGGAAGTTTCATGACATTCGTATGCAATGTGGCAATACGAAAATGACCCGTTTTCCCATTCCGATGGATTTCTGTGCGACCCTAACAGCCCCGTGACCCACAAGAGAGACATCCCCGCCAATTTGTAGCGTTTGACGGGGTCTATTCGTGAAAAATATTAAATTTTTTGAGTGCACATGCATTTCTGCTGCAAATGCCTCTGGAAGTTTCATGCCGTTCGTATGCAATGTGGCAACACGAAAATGACCCGTTTTCCCATTCCGAGGGATTTCTGTGCGACCCTAACAGCCCCTTGACCCACAAGAGAGACATCCCCGCCAATTTCTAGCGTTTGACGGGGTCTATCCGTGAAAAATATCAAATTTTTTGAGTGCACATGCATTCTGCTGCAAATGCCTCTGGAAGTTTCATGCCGTTCGTATGCAATGTGGCAACACGAAAATGACCCGTTTTACCATTCCGAGGGATTTCTGTGCGACCCTAACAGCCCGTTGACCCACAAGAGAGACATCCCCGCCAATTTCTAGCGTTTGACGGGGTCTATCCGTGAAAAATATCAAATTTTTTGAGTGCACATGCATTCTGCTGCAAATGCCTCTGGAAGTTTCATGCCGTTCGTATGCAATGTGGCAACACGAAAATGACCCGTTTTTCCATTCCGAGGGATTTCTGTGCGATCCTAACAGCCCCGTGACCCACAAGAGAGACATCCCCGCCAACTTCTAGCGTTTGACGGGGTCTATCCGTGAAGAATATTAAATTTTTTGAGTGCACATGCATTTCTGCTGCAAATGCCTCTGGAAGTTTCATGCCGTTCGTATGCAATGTGGCAACACGAAAATGACCCGTTTTCCCATTCCGAGGGATTTCTGTGCGACCCTAACAGCCCCGTGACCCACAAGAGAGACATCCCCGCCAATTTAGAGCGTTTGACGGGGTCTATCCGTGAAAATATCAAATTTTTTGAGTGCACATGCATTCTGCTGCAAATGCCTCTGGAAGTTTCATGCCGTTCGTATGCAATGTGGCAACACGAAAATGACCCGTTTTCCCATTCCGAGGGATTTCTGTGCGACCCTAACAGCCCCTGACCCACAAGAGAGACATCCCCGCCAATTTCTAGCGTTTGACGGGGTCTCTCCGTGAAAAATATGAAAGTTTTTGAGTGCACATGCATTTCTGCTGCAAATGCCTCTGGAAGTTTCATGCCGTTCGTATGCAATGTGGCAACACGAAAATGACCCGTTTTCCCATTCCGAGGGATTTCTGTGCGACCCTAACAGCCCCATGACCCACAAAAGAGACATCCCCCCAATTTCTAGCGTTTGACGGGGTCTATCCGTGAAAAATATTAAAATGTTTTAGTGCACATGCATTCTGCTGCAAATGCCTCTGGAAGTTTCATGCCGTACGTATGCAATGTGGCAACACGAAAATGACCCGTTTTCCCATTCCGAGGGATTTCTGTGCGATCCTAACAGCCCCGTGTCCCACAAGAGAGACATCCCCGCCAATTTCTAGCGTTTGACGGGGTCTATCCGTGAAAAATATCAAATTTTTTGAGTGCACATGCATTCTGCTGCAAATGCCTCTGGAAGTTTCATGCCGTTCGTATGCAATGTGGCAACACGAAAATGACCCGTTTTCCCATTCCGAGGGATTTCTGTGCGACCCTAACAGCCCCTGACCCACAAGAGAGACATCCCCGCCAATTTCTAGCGTTTGACGGGGTCTCTCCGTGAAAAATATGAAAGTTTTTGAGTGCACATGCATTTCTGCTGCAAATGCCTCTGGAAGTTTCATGCCGTTCGTATGCAATGTGGCAACACGAAAATGACCCGTTTTCCCATTCCGAGGGATTTCTGTGCGACCCTAACAGCCCCATGACCCACAAAAGAGACATCCCCCCAATTTCTAGCGTTTGACGGGGTCTATCCGTGAAAAATATTAAAATGTTTTAGTGCACATGCATTCTGCTGCAAATGCCTCTGGAAGTTTCATGCCGTACGTATGCAATGTGGCAACACGAAAATGACCCGTTTTCCCATTCCGAGGGATTTCTGTGCGATCCTAACAGCCCCGTGTCCCACAAGAGAGACATCCCCGCCAATTTCTAGCGTTTGACGGGGTCTATCCGTGAAAAATATCAAATTTTTTGAGTGCACATGCATTCTGCTGCAAATGCCTCTGGAAGTTTCATGCCGTTCGTATGCAATGTGGCAACACGAAAATGACCCGTTTTTCCATTCCGAGGGATTTCTGTGCGATCCTAACAGCCCCGTGACCCACAAGAGAGACATCCCCGCCAACTTCTAGCGTTTGTCGGGGTCTATCCGTGAAGAATATTAAATTTTTTGAGTGCACATGCATTTCTGCTGCAAATGCCTCTGGAAGTTTCATGCCGTTCGTATGCAATGTGGCAACACGAAAATGACCCGTTTTCCCATTCCGAGGGATTTCTGTGCGACCCTAACAGCCCCGTGACCCACAAGAGAGACATCCCCGCCAATTTAGAGCGTTTGACGGGGTCTATCCGTGAAAAATATCAAATTTTTTGAGTGCACATGCATTCTGCTGCAAATGCCTCTGGAAGTTTCATGCCGTTCGTATGCAATGTGGCAACACGAAAATGACCCGTTTTCCCATTCCGAGGGATTTCTGTGCGACCCTAACAGCCCCTGACCCACAAGAGAGACATCCCCGCCAATTTCTAGCGTTTGACGGGGTCTCTCCGTGAAAAATATGAAAGTTTTTGAGTGCACATGCATTTCTGCTGCAAATGCCCCTGGAAGTTTCATGCCGTTCGTATGCAATGTGGCAACACGAAAATGACCCGTTTTCCCATTCCGAGGGATTTCTGTGCGACCCTAACAGCCCCATGACCCACAAAAGAGACATCCCCCCAATTTCTAGCGTTTGACGGGGTCTATCCGTGAAAAATATTAAAATGTTTTAGTGCACATGCATTCTGCTGCAAATGCCTCTGGAAGTTTCATGCCGTACGTATGCAATGTGGCAACACGAAAATGACCCGTTTTCCCATTCTGAGGGATTTCTGTGCGATCCTAACAGCCCCGTGTCCCACAAGAGAGACATCCCCGCCAATTTCTAGCGTTTGACGGGGTCTATCAGTGAAAAATATTAAAATTTTTGAGTGCACATGCATTTCTGCTGCAAATGCCTATGGAAGTTTCATGCCATTCGTATGCCAATGTGGCAACACGAAAATGACCCGTTTTCCCATTCCGAGGGATTCCTGTGCGACCCTAACAGCCCCGTGACCCACAAGAGAGACATACCCGCCAATTTCTAGCGTTTGACGGGGTCTATCCGTGAAAAATATTAAATTTTTTGAGTGCACATGCATTTCTGCTGCAAATGCCTCTGGAAGTTTCATGCCGTTCGTATGCAATGTGGCAACACGAAAATGACCCGTTTTCCCATTCCGAGGGATTTCTGTGCGACCCTAACAGCCCCGTGACCCACAAGAGAGACATCCCCGCCAATTTCTAGCGTTTGACGGGGTCTATCAGTGAAAAATATAAAATTTTTTGAGTGCACATGCATTTCTGCTGCAAATGCCTCTGGAAGTTTCATGCCATTCGTATGCCAATGTGGCAAAACGAAAATGACCCGTTTTCCCATTCCGAGGGATTCCTGTGCGACCCTAACAGCCCCGTGACCCACAAGAGAGACATACCCGCCAATTTCTAGCGTTTGACGGGGTCTATCCGTGAAAAATATTACATTTTTTGAGTGCACATGCATTTCTGCTGCAAATGCCTCTGGAAGTTTCATGCCGTTCGTATGCAATGTGGCAACACGAAAATGACCCGTTTTCCCATTCCGAGGGATTTCTGTGCGACCCTAACAGCCCCTTGACCCACAAGAGAGACATCCCCGCCAATTTCTAGCGTTTGACGGGGTCTATCAGTGAAAAATATCAAATTTTTTGAGTGCACATGCATTCTGCTGCAAATGCCTCTGGAAGTTTCATGCCGTTCGTATGCAATGTGGCAACACGAAAATGACCCGTTTTCCCATTCCGAGGGATTTCTGTGCGACCCTAACAGCCCCGTGACCCACAAGAGAGACATCCCCGCCAATTTAGAGCGTTTGACGGGGTCTATCCGTGAAAAATATCAAATTTTTTGAGTGCACATGCATTCTGCTGCAAATGCCTCTGGAAGTTTCATGCCGTTCGTATGCCAATGTGGCAACACGAAAATGACCCATTTTTCCATTCCGAGGGATTTCTGTGCGATCCTAACATCCCCGTGACCCACAAGAGAGACATCCCCGCCAACTTCTAGCGTTTGACGGGGTCTATCCGTGAAGAATATTAATTTTTTTGAGTGCACATGCATTTCTGCTGCAAATGCCTCTGGAAGTTTCATGCCGTTCGTATGCAATGTGGCAACACGAAATTGACCCGTTTTCCATTCCGAGGGATTTCTGTGCGACCCTAACTGCCCCTGACCCACAAGCGAGACATCCCCGCCAATTTCTAGCGTTTGACGGGGTCTCTCCGTGAAAAATATTAAAGTTTTTGAGTGCACATGCATTTCTGCTGCAAATGCCTCTGGAAGTTTCATGCCATTTGTATGCAATGTGGAAACACGAAAATGACCCGTTTTCCCATTCCGAGGGATTTCTGTGCGACCCTAACAGCCCCGTGACCCACAAGAGAGACATCCCCGCCAATTTATAGCGTTTGACGGGGTCTATCCGTGAAAAATATTAAATTTTTTGAGTGCACATGCATTTCTGCTGCAAATGCCTCTGGAAGTTTCATGCCGTTCGTATGCAATGTGGCAACACGAAAATGACCCGTTTTCCCATTCCGAGGGATTTCTGTGCGACCCTAACAGCCCTGTGACCCACAAGAGAGACATCCCTGCCAACTTCTAGCGTTTGACGGGGTCTATCCGTGAAAAATATTACATTTTTTGAATGCACATGTATTTCTGCTGCAAATGCCTCTGGAAGTTTCATGCCGTTCGTATGCAATGTGGCAACACGAAAATGACCCGTTTTCCCATTCCGAGGGATTTCTGTGCGACCCTAACAGCCCCTTGACCCACAAGAGAGACATCCCCGCCAATTTCTAGCGTTTGACGGGGTCTATCAGTGAAAAATATCAAATTTTTTGAGTGCACATGCATTCTGCTGCAAATGCCTCTGGAAGTTTCATGCCGTTCGTATGCAATGTGGCAACACGAAAATGACCCGTTTTCCCATTCCGAGGGATTTCTGTGCGACCCTAACAGCCCCTTGACCCACAAGAGAGACATCCCCGCCAATTTCTAGCGTTTGACGGGGTCTATCCGTGAAAAATATCAAATTTTTTGAGTGCACATGCATTCTGCTGCAAATGCCTCTGGAAGTTTCATGCCGTTCGTATGCAATGTGGCAACACGAAAATGACCCGTTTTTCCATTCCGAGGGATTTCTGTGCGATCCTAACAGCCCCGTGACCCACAAGAGAGACATCCCCGCCAACTTCTAGCGTTTGACGGGGTCTATCCGTGAAGAACATTAAATTTTTTGAGTGCACATGCATTTCTGCTGCAAATGCCTCTGGAAATTTCATGCCGTTCGTATGCAATGTGGCAACACGAAAATGACCCGTTTTCCCATTCCGAGGGATTTCTGTGCGACCCTAACAGCCCCGTGACCCACAAGAGAGACATCCCCGCCAATTTAGAGCGTTTGACGGGGTCTATCCGTGAAAAATATCAAATTTTTTGAGTGCACATGCATTCTGCTGCAAATGCCTCTGGAAGTTTCATGCCGTTCGTATGCCAATGTGGCAACACGAAAATGACCAATTTTCCATTCCGAGGGATTTCTGTGCGATCCTAACAGCCCCGTGACCCACAAGAGAGACATCCCCGCCAACTTCTAGCGTTTGACGGGGTCTATCCGTGAAGAATATTAATTTTTTTGAGTGCACATGCATTTCTGCTGCAAATGCCTCTGGAAGTTTCATGCCGTTCGTATGCAATGTGGCAACACGAAATTGACCCGTTTTCCATTCCGAGGGATTTCTGTGCGACCCTAACTGCCCCTGACCCACAAGAGAGACATCCCCGCCAATTTCTAGCGTTTGACGGGGTCTCTCCGTGAAAAATATTAAAGTTTTTGAGTGCACATGCATTTCTGCTGCAAATGCCTCTGGAAGTTTCATGCCATTTGTATGCAATGTGGAAACACGAAAATGACCCGTTTTCCCATTCCGAGGGATTTCTGTGCGACCCTAACAGCCCCGTGACCCACAAGAGAGACATCCCCGCCAATTTATAGCGTTTGACGGGGTCTATCCGTGAAAAATATTAAATTTTTTGAGTGCACATGCATTTCTGCTGCAAATGCCTCTGGAAGTTTCATGCCGTTCGTATGCAATGTGGCAACACGAAAATGACCCGTTTTCCCATTCCGAGGGATTTCTGTGCGACCCTAACAGCCCTGTGACCCACAAGAGAGACATCCCTGCCAACTTCTAGCGTTTGACGGGGTCTATCCGTGAAAAATATTACATTTTTTGAATGCACATGCATTTCTGCTGCAAATGCCTCTGGAAGTTTCATGCCGTTCGTATGCAATGTGGCAACACGAAAATGACCCGTTTTCCCATTCCGAGGGATTTCTGTGCGACCCTAACAGCCCCGTGACCCACAAGAGAGACATCCCCACCAATTTCTAGCGTTTGACGGGGTCTATCCGTGAAAAATTTTAAAGTTTTTGAGTGCACATGCATTTCTGCTGCAAATGCCTCTGAAAGTTTCATGCCGTTCGTATGCCAATGTGGCAACACGAAAATGACCCATTTTTCCATTCCGAGGGATTTCTGTGCGATCCTAACAGCCCCGTGACCCACAAGAGAGACATCCCCGCCAACTTCTAGCGTTTGACGGGGTCTATCTGTGAAGAATATTAATTTTTTTGAGTGCACATGCATTTCTGCTGCAAATGCCTCTGGAAGTTTCATGCCGTTCGTATGCAATGTGGCAACACGAAAATGACCCGTTTTCCCATTCCGAGGGATTTCTGTGCGACCCTAACAGCCCCTGACCCACAAGAGAGACATCCCCGCCAATTTCTAGCGTTTGACGGGGTCTCTCCGTGAAAAATATGAAAGTTTTTGAGTGCACATGCATTTCTGCTGCAAATGCCCCTGGAAGTTTCATGCCGTTCGTATGCAATGTGGCAACACGAAAATGACCCGTTTTCCCATTCCGAGGGATTTCTGTGCGACCCTAACAGCCCCATGACCCACAAAAGAGACATCCCCCCAATTTCTAGCGTTTGACGGGGTCTATCCGTGAAAAATATTAAAATGTTTTAGTGCACATGCATTCTGCTGCAAATGCCTCTGGAAGTTTCATGCCGTACGTATGCAATGTGGCAACACGAAAATGACCCGTTTTCCCATTCTGAGGGATTTCTGTGCGATCCTAACAGCCCCGTGTCCCACAAGAGAGACATCCCCGCCAATTTCTAGCGTTTGACGGGGTCTATCAGTGAAAAATATTAAAATTTTTGAGTGCACATGCATTTCTGCTGCAAATGCCTATGGAAGTTTCATGCCATTCGTATGCCAATGTGGCAACACGAAAATGACCCGTTTTCCCATTCCGAGGGATTCCTGTGCGACCCTAACAGCCCCGTGACCCACAAGAGAGACATACCCGCCAATTTCTAGCGTTTGACGGGGTCTATCCGTGAAAAATATTAAATTTTTTGAGTGCACATGCATTTCTGCTGCAAATGCCTCTGGAAGTTTCATGCCGTTCGTATGCAATGTGGCAACACGAAAATGACCCGTTTTCCCATTCCGAGGGATTTCTGTGCGACCCTAACAGCCCCGTGACCCACAAGAGAGACATCCCCGCCAATTTCTAGCGTTTGACGGGGTCTATCAGTGAAAAATATAAAATTTTTTGAGTGCACATGCATTTCTGCTGCAAATGCCTCTGGAAGTTTCATGCCATTCGTATGCCAATGTGGCAAAACGAAAATGACCCGTTTTCCCATTCCGAGGGATTCCTGTGCGACCCTAACAGCCCCGTGACCCACAAGAGAGACATACCCGCCAATTTCTAGCGTTTGACGGGGTCTATCCGTGAAAAATATTACATTTTTTGAGTGCACATGCATTTCTGCTGCAAATGCCTCTGGAAGTTTCATGCCGTTCGTATGCAATGTGGCAACACGAAAATGACCCGTTTTCCCATTCCGAGGGATTTCTGTGCGACCCTAACAGCCCCTTGACCCACAAGAGAGACATCCCCGCCAATTTCTAGCGTTTGACGGGGTCTATCAGTGAAAAATATCAAATTTTTTGAGTGCACATGCATTCTGCTGCAAATGCCTCTGGAAGTTTCATGCCGTTCGTATGCAATGTGGCAACACGAAAATGACCCGTTTTCCCATTCCGAGGGATTTCTGTGCGACCCTAACAGCCCCGTGACCCACAAGAGAGACATCCCCGCCAATTTAGAGCGTTTGACGGGGTCTATCCGTGAAAAATATCAAATTTTTTGAGTGCACATGCATTCTGCTGCAAATGCCTCTGGAAGTTTCATGCCGTTCGTATGCCAATGTGGCAACACGAAAATGACCCATTTTTCCATTCCGAGGGATTTCTGTGCGATCCTAACATCCCCGTGACCCACAAGAGAGACATCCCCGCCAACTTCTAGCGTTTGACGGGGTCTATCCGTGAAGAATATTAATTTTTTTGAGTGCACATGCATTTCTGCTGCAAATGCCTCTGGAAGTTTCATGCCGTTCGTATGCAATGTGGCAACACGAAATTGACCCGTTTTCCATTCCGAGGGATTTCTGTGCGACCCTAACTGCCCCTGACCCACAAGCGAGACATCCCCGCCAATTTCTAGCGTTTGACGGGGTCTCTCCGTGAAAAATATTAAAGTTTTTGAGTGCACATGCATTTCTGCTGCAAATGCCTCTGGAAGTTTCATGCCATTTGTATGCAATGTGGAAACACGAAAATGACCCGTTTTCCCATTCCGAGGGATTTCTGTGCGACCCTAACAGCCCCGTGACCCACAAGAGAGACATCCCCGCCAATTTATAGCGTTTGACGGGGTCTATCCGTGAAAAATATTAAATTTTTTGAGTGCACATGCATTTCTGCTGCAAATGCCTCTGGAAGTTTCATGCCGTTCGTATGCAATGTGGCAACACGAAAATGACCCGTTTTCCCATTCCGAGGGATTTCTGTGCGACCCTAACAGCCCTGTGACCCACAAGAGAGACATCCCTGCCAACTTCTAGCGTTTGACGGGGTCTATCCGTGAAAAATATTACATTTTTTGAATGCACATGTATTTCTGCTGCAAATGCCTCTGGAAGTTTCATGCCGTTCGTATGCAATGTGGCAACACGAAAATGACCCGTTTTCCCATTCCGAGGGATTTCTGTGCGACCCTAACAGCCCCTTGACCCACAAGAGAGACATCCCCGCCAATTTCTAGCGTTTGACGGGGTCTATCAGTGAAAAATATCAAATTTTTTGAGTGCACATGCATTCTGCTGCAAATGCCTCTGGAAGTTTCATGCCGTTCGTATGCAATGTGGCAACACGAAAATGACCCGTTTTCCCATTCCGAGGGATTTCTGTGCGACCCTAACAGCCCCTTGACCCACAAGAGAGACATCCCCGCCAATTTCTAGCGTTTGACGGGGTCTATCCGTGAAAAATATCAAATTTTTTGAGTGCACATGCATTCTGCTGCAAATGCCTCTGGAAGTTTCATGCCGTTCGTATGCAATGTGGCAACACGAAAATGACCCGTTTTTCCATTCCGAGGGATTTCTGTGCGATCCTAACAGCCCCGTGACCCACAAGAGAGACATCCCCGCCAACTTCTAGCGTTTGACGGGGTCTATCCGTGAAGAACATTAAATTTTTTGAGTGCACATGCATTTCTGCTGCAAATGCCTCTGGAAATTTCATGCCGTTCGTATGCAATGTGGCAACACGAAAATGACCCGTTTTCCCATTCCGAGGGATTTCTGTGCGACCCTAACAGCCCCGTGACCCACAAGAGAGACATCCCCGCCAATTTAGAGCGTTTGACGGGGTCTATCCGTGAAAAATATCAAATTTTTTGAGTGCACATGCATTCTGCTGCAAATGCCTCTGGAAGTTTCATGCCGTTCGTATGCCAATGTGGCAACACGAAAATGACCAATTTTCCATTCCGAGGGATTTCTGTGCGATCCTAACAGCCCCGTGACCCACAAGAGAGACATCCCCGCCAACTTCTAGCGTTTGACGGGGTCTATCCGTGAAGAATATTAATTTTTTTGAGTGCACATGCATTTCTGCTGCAAATGCCTCTGGAAGTTTCATGCCGTTCGTATGCAATGTGGCAACACGAAATTGACCCGTTTTCCATTCCGAGGGATTTCTGTGCGACCCTAACTGCCCCTGACCCACAAGAGAGACATCCCCGCCAATTTCTAGCGTTTGACGGGGTCTCTCCGTGAAAAATATTAAAGTTTTTGAGTGCACATGCATTTCTGCTGCAAATGCCTCTGGAAGTTTCATGCCATTTGTATGCAATGTGGAAACACGAAAATGACCCGTTTTCCCATTCCGAGGGATTTCTGTGCGACCCTAACAGCCCCGTGACCCACAAGAGAGACATCCCCGCCAATTTATAGCGTTTGACGGGGTCTATCCGTGAAAAATATTAAATTTTTTGAGTGCACATGCATTTCTGCTGCAAATGCCTCTGGAAGTTTCATGCCGTTCGTATGCAATGTGGCAACACGAAAATGACCCGTTTTCCCATTCCGAGGGATTTCTGTGCGACCCTAACAGCCCTGTGACCCACAAGAGAGACATCCCTGCCAACTTCTAGCGTTTGACGGGGTCTATCCGTGAAAAATATTACATTTTTTGAATGCACATGCATTTCTGCTGCAAATGCCTCTGGAAGTTTCATGCCGTTCGTATGCAATGTGGCAACACGAAAATGACCCGTTTTCCCATTCCGAGGGATTTCTGTGCGACCCTAACAGCCCCGTGACCCACAAGAGAGACATCCCCACCAATTTCTAGCGTTTGACGGGGTCTATCCGTGAAAAATTTTAAAGTTTTTGAGTGCACATGCATTTCTGCTGCAAATGCCTCTGAAAGTTTCATGCCGTTCGTATGCCAATGTGGCAACACGAAAATGACCCATTTTTCCATTCCGAGGGATTTCTGTGCGATCCTAACAGCCCCGTGACCCACAAGAGAGACATCCCCGCCAACTTCTAGCGTTTGACGGGGTCTATCTGTGAAGAATATTAATTTTTTTGAGTGCACATGCATTTCTGCTGCAAATGCCTCTGGAAGTTTCATGCCGTTCGTATGCAATGTGGCAACACGAAAATGACCCGTTTTCCCATTCCGAGGGATTTCTGTGCGACCCTAACAGCCCCGTGACCCACAAGAGAGACATCCCCGCCAATTTAGAGCGTTTGACGGGGTCTATCCGTGAAAAATATCAAATTTTTTGAGTGCACATGCATTCTGCTGCAAATGCCTCTGGAAGTTTCATGCCGTTCGTATGCCAATGTGGCAACACGAAAATGACCCATTTTTCCATTCCGAGGGATTTCTGTGCGATCCTAACAGCCCCGTGACCCACAAGAGAGACATCCCCGCCAACTTCTAGCGTTTGACGGGGTCTATCCGTGAAGAATATTAATTTTTTTGAGTGCACATGCATTTCTGCTGCAAATGCCTCTGGAAGTTTCATGCCGTTCGTATGCAATGTGGCAACACGAAATTGACCCGTTTTCCATTCCGAGGGATTTCTGTGCGACCCTAACAGCCCCTGACCCACAAGAGAGACATCCTCGCCAATTTATAGCGTTTGACGGGGTCTCTCCGTGAAAAATATTAAAGTTTTTGAGTGCACATGCATTTCTGCTGCAAATGCCTCTGGAAGTTTCATGCCATTTGTATGCAATGTGGAAACACGAAAATGACCCGTTTTCCCATTCCGAGGGATTTCTGTGCGACCCTAACAGCCCCGTGACCCACAAGAGAGACATCCCCGCCAATTTATAGCGTTTGACGGGGTCTATCCGTGAAAAATATTAAATTTTTTGAGTGCACATGCATTTCTGCTGCAAATGCCTCTGGAAGTTTCATGCCGTTCGTATGCAATGTGGCAACACGAAAATGATCCGTTTTCCCATTCCGAGGGATTTCTGTGCGACCCTAACAGCCCTGTGACCCACAAGAGAGACATCCCTGCCAACTTCTAGCGTTTGACGGGGTCTATCCGTGAAAAATATTACATTTTTTGAATGCACATGCATTTCTGCTGCAAATGCCTCTGGAAGTTTCATGCCGTTCGTATGCAATGTGGCAACACGAAAATGACCCGTTTTCCCATTCCGAGGGATTTCTGTGCGACCCTAACAGCCCCGTGACCCACAAGAGAGACATCCCCACCAATTTCTAGCGTTTGACGGGGTCTATCCGTGAAAAATATTAAAGTTTTTGAGTGCACATGCATTTCTGCTGCAAATGCCTCTGAAAGTTTCATGCCGTTCGTATGCCAATGTGGCAACACGAAAATGACCCATTTTTCCATTCCGAGGGATTTCTGTGCGATCCTAACAGCCCCGTGACCCACAAGAGAGACATCCCCGCCAACTTCTAGCGTTTGACGGGGTCTATCTGTGAAGAATATTAATTTTTTTGAGTGCACATGCATTTCTGCTGCAAATGCCTCTGGAAGTTTCATGCCGTTCGTATGCAATGTGGCAACACGAAAATGACCCGTTTTCCCATTCCGAGGGATTTCTGTGCGACCCTAACAGCCCCTGACCCACAAGAGAGACATCCCCGCCAATTTCTAGCGTTTGACGGGGTCTCTCCATGAAAAATATTAAAGTTTTTGAGTGCACATGCATTTCTGCTGCAAATGCCTCTGGAAGTTTCATGACATTCGTATGCAATGTGGCAATACGAAAATGACCCGTTTTCCCATTCCGAGGGATTTCTGTGCGACCCTAACAGCCCTGTGACCCACAAGAGAGACATCCCCGCCAATTTCTAGCGTTTGACGGGGTCTATCCGTGAAAAATATTAAATTTTTTGAGTGCACATGCATTTCTGCTGCAAATGCCTCTGGAAGTTTCATGCCGTTCGTATGCAATGTGGCAACACGAAAATGACCCGTTTTCCCATTCCGAGGGATTTCTGTGCGACCCTAACAGCCCCTTGACCCACAAAAGAGACATCCCCGCCAATTTCTAGCGTTTGACGGGGTCTATCCGTGAAAAATATCAAATTTTTTGAGTGCACATGCATTCTGCTGCAAATGCCTCTGGAAGTTTCATGCCGTTCGTATGCAATGTGGCAACACGAAAATGACCCGTTTTCCCATTCCGAGGGATTTCTGTGCGACCCTAACAGCCCCTTGACCCACAAGAGAGACATCCCCGCCAATTTCTAGCGTTTGACGGGGTCTATCCGTGAAAAATATCAAATTTTTTGAGTGCACATGCATTCTGCTGCAAATGCCTCTGGAAGTTTCATGCCGTTCGTATGCAATGTGGCAACACGAAAATGACCCGTTTTCCCATTCCGAGAGATTTCTGTGCGACCCTAACAGCCCCTTGACCCACAAGAGAGACATCCCCGCCAATTTCTAGCGTTTGACGGGGTCTATCCGTGAAAAATATCAAATTTTTTGAGTGCACATGCATTCTGCTGCAAATGCCTCTGGAAGTTTCATGCCATTCGTATGCAATGTGGCAACACGAAAATGACCCGTTTTTCCATTCCGAGGGATTTCTGTGCGATCCTAACAGCCCCGTGACCCACAAGAGAGACATCCCCGCCAACTTCTAGCGTTTGACAGGGTCTATCCGTGAAGAATATTAAATTTTTTTAGTGCACATGCATTTCTGCTGCAAATGCCTCTGGAAGTTTCATGCCATTCGTATGCAATGTGGCAACACGAAAATGACCCGTTTTCCCATTCCGAGGGATTTCTATGCGACCCTAACAGCCCCGTGACCCACAAGAGAGACATCCCCGCCAACTTCTAGCGTTTGACGGGGTCTATCTGTGAAGAATATTAATTTTTTTGAGTGCACATGCATTTCTGCTGCAAATGCCTCTGGAAGTTTCATGCCGTTCGTATGCAATGTGGCAACACGAAAATGACCCGTTTTCCCATTCCGAGGGATTTCTGTGCGACCCTAACAGCCCCTGACCCACAAGAGAGACATCCCCGCCAATTTCTAGCGTTTGACGGGGTCTCTCCATGAAAAATATTAAAGTTTTTGAGTGCACATGCATTTCTGCTGCAAATGCCTCTGGAAGTTTCATGACATTCGTATGCAATGTGGCAATACGAAAATGACCCGTTTTCCCATTCCGAGGGATTTCTGTGCGACCCTAACAGCCCCGTGACCCACAAGAGAGACATCCCCGCCAATTTCTAGCGTTTGACGGGGTCTATCCGTGAAAAATATTAAATTTTTTGAGTGCACATGCATTTCTGCTGCGAATGCCTCTGGAAGTTTCATGCCGTTCGTATGCAATGTGGCAACACGAAAATGACCCGTTTTCCCATTCCGAGGGATTTCTGTGCGACCCTAACAGCCCCTTGACCCACAAGAGAGACATCCCCGCCAATTTCTAGCGTTTGACGGGGTCTATCCGTGAAAAATATCAAATTTTTTGAGTGCACATGCATTCTGCTGCAAATGCCTCTGGAAGTTTCATGCCGTTCGTATGCAATGTGGCAACACGAAAATGACCCGTTTTCCCATTCCGAGGGATTTCTGTGCGACCCTAACAGCCCCTTGACCCACAAGAGAGACATCCCCGACAATTTCTAGCGTTTGACGGGGTCTATCCGTGAAAAATATCAAATTTTTTGAGTGCACATGCATTCTGCTGCAAATGCCTCTGGAAGTTTCATGCCGTTCGTATGCAATGTGGCAACACGAAAATGACCCGTTTTTCCATTCCGAGGGATTTCTGTGCGATCCTAACAGCCCCGTGACCCACAAGAGAGACATCCCCGCCAACTTCTAGCGTTTGACGGGGTCTATCCGTGACGAATATTAAATTTTTTGAGTGCACATGCATTTCTGCTGCAAATGCCTCTGGAAGTTTCATGCCGTTCGTATGCAATGTGGCAACACGAAAATGACCCGTTTTCCCATTCCGAGGGATTTCTATGCGACCCTAACAGCCCCGTGACCCACAAGAGAGACATCCCCGCCAATTTGGAGCGTTTGACGGGGTCTATCCGTGAAAAATATCAAATTTTTTGAGTGCACATGCATTCTGCTGCAAATACCTCTGGAAGTTTCATGCCGTTCGTATGCCAATGTGGCAACACGAAAATGACCCATTTTTCCATTCCGAGGGATTTCTGTGCGATCCTAACAGCCCCGTGATCCACAAGAGAGACATCCCCGCCAACTTCTAGCGTTTGACGGGGTCTATCCGTGAAGAATATTAATTTTTTTGAGTGCACATGCATTTCTGCTGCAAATGCCTCTGGAAGTTTCATGCCGTTCGTATGCAATGTGGCAACACGAAATTGACCCGTTTTCCATTCCGAGGGATTTCTGTGCGACCCTAACAGCCCCTGACCCACAAGAGAGACATCCCCGCCAATTTCTAGCGTTTGACGGGGTCTCTCCGTGAAAAATATTAAAGTTTTTGAGTGCACATGCATTTCTGCTGCAAATGCCTCTGGAAGTTTCATGCCATTTGTATGCAATGTGGAAACACGAAAATGACCCGTTTTCCCATTCCGAGGGATTTCTGTGCGACCCTAACAGCCCCGTGACCCACAAGAGAGACATCCCCGCCAATTTATAGCGTTTGACGGGGTCTATCCGTGAAAAATATTAAATTTTTTGAGTGCACATGCATTTCTGCTGCAAATGCCTCTGGAAGTTTCATGCCGTTCGTATGCAATGTGGCAACACGAAAATGACCCGTTTTCCCATTCCGAGGGATTTCTGTGCGACCCTAACAGCCCTGTAACCCACAAGAGAGACATCCCTGCCAACTTCTAGCGTTTGACGGGGTCTATCCGTGAAAAATATTACATTTTTTGAATGCACATCCATTTCTGCTGCAAATGCCTCTGGAAGTTTCATGCCGTTCGTATGCAATGTGGCAACACGAAAATGACCCGTTTTCCCATTCCGAGGGATTTCTGTGCGACCCTAACAGCCCCGTGACCCACAAGAGAGACATCCCCACCAATTTCTAGCGTTTGACGGGGTCTATCAGTGAAAAATATTAAAGTTTTTGAGTGCACATGCATTTCTGCTGCAAATGCCTCTGAAAGTTTCATGCCGTTCGTATGCCAATGTGGCAACACGAAAATGACCCATTTTTCCATTCCGAGGGATTTCTGTGCGATCCTAACAGCCCCGTGACCCACAAGAGAGACATCCCCGCCAACTTCTAGCGTTTGACGGGGTCTATCTGTGAAGAATATTAATTTTTTTGAGTGCACATGCATTTCTGCTGCAAATGCCTCTGGAAGTTTCATGCCGTTCGTATGCAATGTGGCAACACGAAAATGACCCGTTTTCCCATTCCGAGGGATTTCTGTGCGACCCTAACAGCCCCTGACCCACAAGAGAGACATCCCCGCCAATTTCTAGCGTTTGACGGGGTCTCTCCATGAAAAATATTAAAGTTTTTGAGTGCACATGCATTTCTGCTGCAAATGCCTCTGGAAGTTTCATGACATTCGTATGCAATGTGGCAATACGAAAATGACCCGTTTTCCCATTCCGAGGGATTTATGTGCGACCCTAACAGCCCCGTGACCCACAAGAGAGACATCCCCGCCAATTTCTAGCGTTTGACGGGGTCTATCCGTGAAAAATATTAAATTTTTTGAGTGCACATGCATTCTGCTGCAAATGCCTCTGGAAGTTTCATGCCGTTCGTATGCAATGTGGCAACACGACAATGACCCGTTTTCCCATTCCGAGGGATTTCTGTGCGACCCTAACAGCCCCTTGACCCACAAGAGAGACATCCCCGCCAATTTCTAGCGTTTGACGAGGTCTATCCGTGAAAAATATCAAATTTTTTGAGTGCACATGCATTCTGCTGCAAATGCCTCTGGAAGTTTCATGCCGTTCGTATGCAATGTGGCAACACGAAAATGACCCGTTTTTCCATTCCGAGGGATTTCTGTGCGATCCTAACAGCCCCGTGACCCACAAGAGAGACATCCCCGCCAACTTCTAGCGTTTGACGGGGTCTATCCGTGAAGAATATTAAAATTTTTTAGTGCACATGCATTTCTGCTGCAAATGCCTCTGGAAGTTTCATGCCGTTCGTATGCAATGTGGCAACACGAAAATGACCCGTTTTCCCATTCCGAGGGATTTCTATGCGACCCTAACAGCCCCGTGACCCACAAGAGAGACATCCCCGCCAACTTCTAGCGTTTGACGGGGTCTATCTGTGAAGAATATTAATTTTTTTGAGTGCACATGCATTTCTGCTGCAAATGCCTCTGGAAGTTTCATGCCGTTCGTATGCTATGTGGCAACACGAAAATGACCCATTTTCCCATTCCGAGGGATTTCTGTGCGACCCTAACAGCCCCTGACCCACAAGAGAGACATCCCCGCCAATTTCTAGCGTTTGACGGGGTCTCTCCATGAAAAATATTAAAGTTTTTGAGTGCACATGCATTTCTGCTGCAAATGCCTCTGGAAGTTTCATGACATTCGTATGCAATGTGGCAATACGAAAATGACCCGTTTTCCCATTCCGAGGGATTTCTGTGCGACCCTAACAGCCCCGTGACCCACAAGAGAGACATCCCCGCCAATTTCTAGCGTTTGACGGGGTCTATCCGTGAAAAATATTAAATTTTTTGAGTGCACATGCATTTCTGCTGCGAATGCCTCTGGAAGTTTCATGCCGTTCGTATGCAATGTGGCAACACGAAAATGACCCGTTTTCCCATTCCGAGGGATTTCTGTGCGACCCTAACAGCCCCTTGACCCACAAGAGAGACATCCCCTCCAATTTCTAGCGTTTGACGGGGTCTATCCGTGAAAAATATCAAATTTTTTGAGTGCACATGCATTCTGCTGCAAATGCCTCTGGAAGTTTCATGCCGTTCGTATGCAATGTGGCAACACGAAAATGACCCGTTTTCCCATTCCGAGGTATTTCTGTGCCACCCTAACAGCCCCTTGACCCACAAGAGAGACATCCCCGCCAATTTCTAGCGTTTGACGGGGTCTATCCGTGAAAAATATCAAATTTTTTGAGTGCACATGCATTCTGCTGCAAATGCCTCTGGAAGTTTCATGCCGTTCGTATGCAATGTGGCAACACGAAAATGACCCGTTTTTCCATTCCGAGGGATTTCTGTGCGATCCTAACAGCCCCGTGACCCACAAGAGAGACATCCCCGCCAACTTCTAGCGTTTGACGGGGTCTATCCGTGACGAATATTAAATTTTTTGAGTGCACATGCATTTCTGCTGCAAATGCCTCTGGAAGTTTCATGCCGTTCGTATGCAATGTGGCAACACGAAAATGACCCGTTTTCCCATTCCGAGGGATTTCTATGCGACCCTAACAGCCCCGTGACCCACAAGAGAGACATCCCCGCCAATTTAGAGCGTTTGACGGGGTCTATCCGTGAAAAATATCAAATTTTTTGAGTGCACATGCATTCTGCTGCAAATGCCTCTGGAAGTTTCATGCCGTTCGTATGCCAATGTGGCAACACGAAAATGACCCATTTTTCCATTCCGAGGGATTTCTGTGCGATCCTAACAGCCCTCTGACCCACAAGAGAGACATTCCCGTCAATTTCTAGCGTTTGACGGGGTCTATCCGTGAAAAATATCAAATTTTTTGAGTGCACATGCATTCTGCTGCAAATGCCTCTGGAAGTTTCATGCTGTTCGTATGCAATCTGGCAACACGAAAATGACCCGTTTTTCCATTCCGAGGGATTTATGTGCGACCCTAACAGCCCCGTGACCCACAAGAGAGACATCCCCGCCAACTTCTGGCGTTTGACGGGGTCTATCAGTGAAGAATATGACATTTTTTGAGTGCACATGCATTTCTGCTGCAAATGCCTCTGGAAGTTTCATGCCGTTCGTATGCAATGTGGCAACACGAAAATGACCCGTTTTCCCATTCCGAGGGATTTCTGTGCGACCCTAACAGCCCCTGACCCACAAGAGAGACATCCCCGCCAATTTCTAGCGTTTGACGGGGTCTCTCCGTGAAAAATATTAAAGTTTTTGAGTGCACATGCATTCTGCTGCAAATGCCTCTGGAAGTTTCATGCCGTTCGTATGCAAAGTGGCAACACGAAAATGACCCGTTTTCCCATTCCGAGGGATTTCTGTGCGACCCTAACAGCCCCTGACCCACAAGAGAGACATCCCCGCCAATTTCTAGCGTTTGACGGGGTCTCTCCGTGAAAAATATTAAAGTTTTTGAGTGCACATGCATTTCTGCTGCAAATGCCTCTGGAAGTTTCATGACATTCGTATGCAATGTGGCAATAAGAAAATGACCCGTTTTCCCATTCCGAGGGATTTCTGTGCGACCCTAACAGCCCCGTGACCCACAAGAGAGACATCCCCGCCAATTTCTAGCGTTTGACGGGGTCTATCTGTGAAAAATATTAAATTTTTTGAGTGCACATGCATTTCTGCTGCAAATGCCTCTGGAAGTTTCATGCCGTTCGTATGCAATGTGGCAACACGAAAATGACCCGTTTTCCCATTCCGAGGGATTTCTGTGCGACCCTAACAGCCCCTTGACCCACAAGAGAGACATCCCCTCCAATTTCTAGCGTTTGACGGGGTCTATCCGTAAAAAATATAAAATTTTTTGAGTGCACATGCATTCTGCTGCAAATGCCTCTGGAAGTTTCATGCCGTTCGTATGCAATGTGGCAACACGAAAATGACCCGTTTTCCCATTCTGAGGGATTTCTGTGCGACCCTAACAGCCCCGTGACCCACAAGAGAGACATCTCCGCCAATTTCTAGCGTTTGACAGGGTCTATCCGTGAAAAATATAAAAAAAAAATGTAGTGCACATGCATTTCTGCTGCAAATGCCTCTGGAAGTTTCATGCCGTTCGTATGCAATGTGGCAACACGAAAATGACCCATTTTTCCATTCCGAGGGATTTCTGTGCGATCCTAACAGCCCCGTGACCCACAAGAGAGACATCCCCGCCAACTTCTGGCATTTGACGGGGTCTATCCGTGAAGAATATGACATTTTTTGAGTGCACATGCATTTCTGCTGCAAATGCCTCTGGAAGTTTCATGCCGTTCGTATGCAATGTGGCAACACGAAAATGACCCGTTTTCCCATTCTGAGGGATTTCTGTGCGACCCTAACAGCCCCGTGACCCACAAGAGAGACATCTCCGCCAATTTCTAGCGTTTGACAGGGTCTATCCGTGAAAAATATAAAAAAAAAATGTAGTGCACATGCATTTCTGCTGCAAATGCCTCTGGAAGTTTCATGCCGTTCGTATGCAATGTGGCAACACGAAAATGACCCATTTTTCCATTCCGAGGGATTTCTGTGCGATCCTAACAGCCCCGTGACCCACAAGAGAGACATCCCCGCCAACTTCTGGCATTTGACGGGGTCTATCCGTGAAGAATATGACATTTTTTGAGTGCACATGCATTTCTGCTGCAAATGCCTCTGGAAGTTTCATGCCGTTCGTATGCAATGTGGCAACACGAAAATGACCCGGTTTCCCTTTCCGAGGGATTTCTGTGCGACCCTAACAGCCCCTGACCCATAAGAGAGACATCCCCGCCAATTTCTAGCGTTTGACGGGGTCTCTCCGTGAAAAATATTAAAGTTTTTGAGTGCACATGCATTTCTGCTGCAAATACCTCTGGAAGTTTCATGCCGTTCGTATGCCAATGTGGCAACACGAAAATTACCCGTTTTCCCCTTCCGAGGGATTTCTGTGCGACCCTAACAGCCCCGTGACCCACAAGAGAGACATCCCCGCTAATTTATAGCGTTTGACGGGGTCTATCCGTGAAAAATATTAAACAATTTTAGTGCACATGCATTTCTTCTGCAAATGCCTCTGGAAGTTTCATACCGTTCGTATGCAATGTGGCAACACGAAAATGACCCGTTTTCCCATTCCGAGGGATTTCTGTGCGAACCTAACAGCCCCGTGACCCACAAGAGAGACATCCCCGCCAATTTCTAGCGTTTGACGGGGTCTATCCGTGAAAATATTAATTTGTTTGAGTGCACATGCATTTCTGCTGCAAATGCCTCTGGAAGTTTTATGCCTTTCGTATGCAATGTGGCAACACGAAAATGACCCGTTTTCCCATTCTGAGGGATTTCTGTGCGACCCTAACAGCCCCGTGACCCACAAGAGAGACATCTCCGCCAATTTCTAGCGTTTGACAGGGTCTATCCGTGAAAAAATGTATTTGTTTGAGTGCAGATGCATTTCTGCTGCAAATGCCTGTGGAAGTTTCATGCCGTTCGTATGCAATGTGGCAACACGAAAATGACCCGTTTTCCCTATCCGAGGGATTTCTGTGCGACCCTAACAGCCCCGTGACCCACAAGAGAGACATCCCTGCCAACTTCTAGCGTTTGACGGGGTCTATCCGTGAAAAATATTACATTTTTTGAATGCACATGCATTTCTGCTGCAAATGCCTCTGGAAGTTTCATGCCGTTCGTATGCAATGTGGCAACACGAAAATGACCCGTTTTCCCATTCCGAGGGATTTCTTTGCGACCCTAACAGCCCCGTGACCTACAAGAGAGACATTTTCGCCAATTTCTAGCGTTTGACGGGGTCTATCCGTGAAAAATATTAAAGTTTTTGAGTGCACATGCATTTCTGCTGCAAATGCCTCTGGAAGTTTAATGCCGTTCGTATGCCAATGTGGCAACACGAAAATGACCCGTTTTCCCTATCCGAGGGATTTCTGTGCGACCCTAACAGCCCCGTGACCCACAAGAGAGACATCTCCGCCAATTTCTAGCGTTTGACAGGGTCTATCCGTGAAAAATATAAAAAAAAAATGTAGTGCACATGCATTTCTGCTGCAAATGCCTCTGGAAGTTTCATGCCGTTCGTATGCAATGTGGCAACACGAAAATTACCCATTTTTCCATTCCGAGGGATTTCTGTGCGATCCTAAAAGCCCCGTGACCCACAAGAGAGACATCCCCGCCAACTTCTGGCATTTGACGGGGTTTATCCGTGAAGAATATGACATTTTTTGAGTGCACATGCATTTCTGCTGCAAATGCCTCTGGAAGTTTCATGCCGTTCGTATGCAATGTGGCAACACGAAAATGACCCGTTTTCCCTTTCCGAGGGATTTCTGTGCGACCCTAACAGCCCCTGACCCATAAGAGAGACATCCCCGCCAATTTCTAGCGTTTGACGGGGTCTCTCCGTGAAAAATATTAAAGTTTTTGAGTGCACATGCATTTCTGCTGCAAATGCCTCTGGAAGTTTCATGCCGTTCGTATGCAATGTGGCAACACGAAAATGACCCGTTTTCCCATTCCGAGGGATTTCTGTGCGACCCTAACAGCCCCTTGACCCACAAGAGAGACATCCCCGCCAATTTCTAGCGTTTGACGGGGTCTATCCGTAAAAAATATCAAATTTTTTGAGTGCACATGCATTCTGCTGCAAATGCCTCTGGAAGTTTCATGCCGTTCGTATGCAATGTGGCAACACGAAAATGACCCGTTTTCCCATTCTGAGGGATTTCTGTGCGACCCTAACAGCCCCGTGACCCACAAGAGAGACATCTCCGCCAATTTCTAGCGTTTGACAGGGTGTATCCGTGAAAAATATAAAAAAAAAATGTAGTGCACATGCATTTCTGCTGCAAATGCCTCTGGAAGTTTCATGCCGTTCGTATGCAATGTGGCAAAACGAAAATTACCCATTTTTCCATTCCGAGGGATTTCTGTGCCATCCTAAAAGCCCCGTGACCCACAAGAGAGACATCCCCGCCAACTTCTGGCATTTGACGGGGTCTATCCGTGAAGAATATGACATTTTTTGAGTGCACATGCATTTCTGCTGCAAATGCCTCTGGAAGTTTCATGCCGTTCGTATGCAATGTGGCAACACGAAAATGACCCGTTTTCCCTTTCCGAGGGATTTCTGTGCGACCCTAACAGCCCCTGACCCATAAGAGAGACATCCCCGCCAATTTCTAGCGTTTGACGGGGTCTCTCCGTGAAAAATATTAAAGTTTTTGAGTGCACATGCATTTCTGCTGCAAATGCCTCTGGAAGTTTCATGCCGTTCGTATGCAATGTGGCAACACGAAAATGACCCGTTTTCCAATTCCGAGGGATTTCTGTGCGACCCTAACAGCCCCTTGACCCACAAGAGAGACATCCCCGCCAATTTCTAGCGTTTGACGGGGTCTATCCGTAAAAAATATCAAATTTTTTGAGTGCACATGCATTCTGCTGCAAATGCCTCTGGAAGTTTCATGCCGTTCGTATGCAATGTGGCAACACGAAAATGACCCGTTTTCCCATTCTGAGGGATTTCTGTGCGACCCTAACAGCCCCGTGACCCACAAGAGAGACATCTCCGCCAATTTCTAGCGTTTGACAGGGTCTATCCGTGAAAAATATAAAAAAAAAATGTAGTGCACATGCATTTCTGCTGCAAATGCCTCTGGAAGTTTCATGCCGTTCGTATGCAATGTGGCAACACGAAAATGACCCATTTTTCCATTCCGAGGGATTTCTGTGCGATCCTAACAGCCCCGTGACCCACAAGAGAGACATCCCCGCCAACTTCTGGCATTTGACGGGGTCTATCCGTGAAGAATATGACATTTTTTGAGTGCACATGCATTTCTGCTGCAAATGCCTCTGGAAGTTTCATGCCGTTCGTATGCAATGTGGCAACACGAAAATGACCCGGTTTCCCTTTCCGAGGGATTTCTGTGCGACCCTAACAGCCCCTGACCCATAAGAGAGACATCCCCGCCAATTTCTAGCGTTTGACGGGGTCTCTCCGTGAAAAATATTAAAGTTTTTGAGTGCACATGCATTTCTGCTGCAAATACCTCTGGAAGTTTCATGCCGTTCGTATGCCAATGTGGCAACACGAAAATTACCCGTTTTCCCATTCCGAGGGATTTCTGTGCGACCCTAACAGCCCCGTGACCCACAAGAGAGACATCCCCGCTAATTTATAGCGTTTGACGGGGTCTATCCGTGAAAAATATTAAACAATTTTAGTGCACATGCATTTCTTCTGCAAATGCCTCTGGAAGTTTCATACCGTTCGTATGCAATGTGGCAACACGAAAATGACCCGTTTTCCCATTCCGAGGGATTTCTGTGCGAACCTAACAGCCCCGTGACCCACAAGAGAGACATCCCCGCCAATTTCTAGCGTTTGACGGGGTCTATCCGTGAACATATTAATTTGTTTGAGTGCACATGCATTTCTGCTGCAAATGCCTCTGGAAGTTTTATGCCTTTCGTATGCAATGTGGCAACACGAAAATGACCCGTTTTCCCATTCTGAGGGATTTCTGTGCGACCCTAACAGCCCCGTGACCCACAAGAGAGACATCTCCGCCAATTTCTAGCGTTTGACAGGGTCTATCCGTGAAAAAATGTATTTGTTTGAGTGCAGATGCATTTCTGCTGCAAATGCCTGTGGAAGTTTCATGCCGTTCGTATGCAATGTGGCAACACGAAAATGACCCGTTTTCCCTATCCGAGGGATTTCTGTGCGACCCTAACAGCCCCGTGACCCACAAGAGAGACATCCCTGCCAACTTCTAGCGTTTGACGGGGTCTATCCGTGAAAAATATTACATTTTTTGAATGCACATGCATTTCTGCTGCAAATGCCTCTGGAAGTTTCATGCCGTTCGTATGCAATGTGGCAACACGAAAATGACCCGTTTTCCCATTCCGAGGGATTTCTGTGCGACCCTAACAGCCCCGTGACCTACAAGAGAGACATTTTCGCCAATTTCTAGCGTTTGACGGGGTCTATCCGTGAAAAATATTAAAGTTTTTGAGTGCACATGCATTTCTGCTGCAAATGCCTCTGGAAGTTTAATGCCGTTCGTATGCCAATGTGGCAACACGAAAATGACCCGTTTTCCCATTCCGAGGGATTTCTGTGTGACCCTAACAGCCCCGTGACCCACAAGAGAGACATCCCCGCCAACTTCTGGCGTTTGACGGGGCCTATCCGTGAAGAATATGACATTTTTTTGAGTGCACATGCATTTCTGCTGCAAATGCCTCTGGAAGTTTCATGCCGTTCGTATGCAATGTGGCAACACGAAAATGACCCGTTTTCCCATTCTGAGGGATTTCTGTGCGACCCTAACAGCCCCGTGACCCACAAGAGAGACATCTTCGCCAATTTCTAGCGTTTGACAGGGTCTATCCGTGAAAAATATAAAAAAAAAAATGTAGTGCACATGCATTTCTGCTGCAAATGCCTCTGGAAGTTTCATGCCATTCGTATGCAATGTGGCAACACGAAAATGACCCATTTTTCCATTCCGAGGGATTTCTGTGCGATCCTAACAGCCCCGTGACCCACAAGAGAGACATCCCCGCCAACTTCTGGCATTTGACGGGGTCTATCCGTGAAGAATATGACATTTTTTGAGTGCACATGCATTTCTGCTGCAAATGCCTCTGGAAGTTTCATGCCGTTCGTATGCAATGTGGCAACACGAAAATGACCCGGTTTCCCTTTCCGAGGGATTTCTGTGCGACCCTAACAGCCCCTGACCCATAAGAGAGACATCCCCGCCAATTTCTAGCATTTGACGGGGTCTCTCCGTGAAAAATATTAAAGTTTTTGAGTGCACATGCATTTCTGCTGCAAATACCTCTGGAAGTTTCATGCCGTTCGTATGCCAATGTGGCAACACGAAAATTACCCGTTTTCCCATTCCGAGGGATTTCTGTGCGACCATAACAGCCCCGTGACCCACAAGAGAGACATCCCCGCTAATTTATAGCGTTTGACGGGGTCTATCCGTGAAAAATATTAAACAATTTTAGTGCACATGCATTTCTTCTGCAAATGCCTCTGGAAGTTTCATACCGTTCGTATGCAATGTGGCAACACGAAAATGACCCGTTTTCCCATTCCGAGGGATTTCTGTGCGAACCTAACAGCCCCGTGACCCACAAGAGAGACATCCCCGCCAATTTCTAGCGTTTGACGGGGTCTATCCGTGAAAATATTAATTTGTTTGAGTGCACATGCATTTCTGCTGCAAATGCCTCTGGAAGTTTTATGCCTTTCGTATGCAATGTGGCAACACGAAAATGACCCGTTTTCCCATTCTGAGGGATTTCTGTGCGACCCTAACAGCCCCGTGACCCACAAGAGAGACATCTCCGCCAATTTCTAGCGTTTGACAGGGTCTATCCGTGAAAAAATTTATTTGTTTGAGTGCAGATGCATTTCTGCTGCAAATGCCTGTGGAAGTTTCATGCCGTTCGTATGCAATGTGGCAACACGAAAATGACCCGTTTTCCCTATCCGAGGGATTTCTGTGCGACCCTAACAGCCCCGTGACCCACAAGAGAGACATCCCTGCCAACTTCTAGCGTTTGACGGGGTCTATCCGTGAAAAATATTACATTTTTTGAATGCACATGCATTTCTGCTGCAAATGCCTCTGGAAGTTTCATGCCGTTCGTATGCAATGTGGCAACACGAAAATGACCCGTTTTCCCATTCCGAGGGATTTCTGTGCGACCCTAACAGCCCCGTGACCTACAAGAGAGACATTTTCGCCAATTTCTAGCGTTTGACGGGGTCTATCCGTGAAAAATATTAAAGTTTTTGAGTGCACATGCATTTCTGCTGCAAATGCCTCTGGAAGTTTAATGCCGTTCGTATGCCAATGTGGCAACACGAAAATGACCCGTTTTCCCATTCCGAGGGATTTCTGTGTGACCCTAACAGCCCCGTGACCCACAAGAGAGACATCCCCGCCAACTTCTGGCGTTTGACGGGGCCTATCCGTGAAGAATATGACATTTTTTTGAGTGCACATGCATTTCTGCTGCAAATGCCTCTGGAAGTTTCATGCCGTTCGTATGCAATGTGGCAACACGAAAATGACCCGTTTTCCCATTCCGAGGGATTTCTGTGCGACCCTAACAGCCCCTGACCCACAAAAGAGACATCCCCGCCAATTTCTAGCGTTTGACGGGGTCTCTCCGTGAAAAATATTAAAGTTTTTGAGTGCATATGCATTTCTGCTGCAAATGCCTCTGGAAGTTTCATGTCGTTCGTATGCCAATGTGGCAACACGACAATGACCCGTTTTCCCAATCCGAGGGATTTTTGTGCGACCCTAACAGCCCCGTGACCCACAAGAGAGACATCCCCGCTAATTTATAGCGTTTGACGGGGTCTATCCGTGAAAAATATTAAACAATTTTAGTGCACATGCATTTCTGCTGCAAATGCCTCTGGAAGTTTCATACCGTTCGTATGCAATGTGGCAACACGAAAATGACACGTTTTCCCATTCCGAGGGATTTCTGTCCAAACCTAACAGCCCCGTGACCCACAAGAGAGACATCCCCGCCAATTTCTAGCGTTTGACGGGGTCTATCCGTGAAAAATATTAATTTGTTTGAGTGCACATGCATTTCTGCTGCAAATGCCTCTGGAAGTTTCATGCCGTTCGTATGCAATGTGGCAACACGAAAATGACCCGTTTTCCCATTCTGAGGGATTTCTGTGCGACCCTAACAGCCCCGTGACCCACAAGAGAGACATCCCTGCCAATTTCTAGCGTTTGACGGGGTCTATCCGTGAAAAATATTAAAGTTTTTGAGTGCACATGCATTTCTGCTGCAAATGCCTCTGAAAGTTTCATGCCGTTCGTATGCCTATGTGGCAACACGAAAATGACCCATTTTTCCATTCGGAGGGATTTCTGTGCGATCCTAACAGCCCCGTGACCCACAAGAGAGACATCCCCGCCAACTTCTAGCGTTTGACGGGGTCTATCTGTGAAGAATATTAATTTTTTTGAGTGCACATGCATTTCTGCTGCAATTGCCTCTGGAAGTTTCATGCCGTTCGTATGCAATGTGGCAACACGAAAATGACCCGTTTTCCCATTCCGAGGGATTTCTGTGCGACCCTAACAGCCCCTGACCCACAAGAGAGACATCCCCGCCAATTTCTAGCGTTTGACGGGGTCTCTCCGTGAAAAATATTAAAGTTTTTGAGTGCACATGCATTTCTGCTGCAAATGCATCTGGAAGTTTCATGCGGTTCGTATGCAATGTGGCAACACGAAAATGACCCGTTTTCCCATTCCGAGGGATTTCTGTGCGACCCTAACAGCCCCGTGACCCACAAGAGAGACATCCCCGCCAATTTCTAGCGTTTGACGGGGTCTCTCCGTGAAAAATATTAAAGTTTTTGAGTGCACATGCATTTCTGCTGCAAATGCATCTGGAAGTTTCATGCGGTTCGTATGCAATGTGGCAACACGAAAATGACCCGTTTTCCCATTCCGAGGGATTTCTGTGCGACCCTAACAGCCCCGTGACCCACAAGAGAGACATCCCCGCCAATTTCTAGCGTTTGACGGGGTCTATCCATGAAAATATTAATTTGTTTGAGTGCACATGCATTTCTGCTGCAAATGCCTCTGGAAGTTTTATGCCTTTCGTATGCAATGTGGCAACACGAAAATGACCCGTTTTCCCATTCTGAGGGATTTCTGTGCGACCCTAACAGCCCCGTGACCCACAAGAGAGATATCTCCGCCAATTTCTAGCGTTTGACAGGGTCTATCCGTGAAAAAATTTATTTGTTTGAGTGCAGATGCATTTCTGCTGCAAATGCCTGTGGAAGTTTCATGCCGTTCGTATGCAATGTGGCAACACGAAAATGACCCGTTTTCCTTATCCGAGGGATTTCTGTGCGACCCTAACAGCCCCGTGACCCACAAGAGAGACATCCCTGCCAACTTCTAGCGTTTGACGGGGTCTATCCGTGAAAAATATTACATTTTTTGAATGCACATGCATTTCTGCTGCAAATGCCTCTGGAAGTTTCATGCCGTTCGTATGCAATGTGGCAACACGAAAATGACCCGTTTTCCCATTCCGAGGGATTTCTGTGCGACCCTAACAGCCCCGTGACCTACAAGAGAGACATTTTCGCCAATTTCTAGCGTTTGACGGGGTCTATCCGTGAAAAATATTAAAGTTTTTGAGTGCACATGCATTTCTGCTGCAAATGCCTCTGGAAGTTTAATGCCGTTCGTATGCCAATGTGGCAACACGAAAATGACCCGTTTTCCCATTCCGAGGGATTTCTGTGTGACCCTAACAGCCCCGTGATCCACAAGAGAGACATCCCCGACAACTTCTGGCGTTTGACGGGGCCTATCCGTGAAGAATATGACATTTTTTTGAGTGCACATGCATTTCTGTTGCAAATGCCTCTGGAAGTTTCATGCCGTTCGTATGCAATGTGGCAACACGAAAATGACCCGTTTTCCCATTCCGAGGGATTTCTGTGCGACCCTAACAGCCCCTGACCCACAAAAGAGACATCCCCGCCAATTTCTAGCGTTTGACGGGGTCTCTTCGTGAAAAATATTAAAGTTTTTGAGTGCATATGCATTTCTGCTGCAAATGCCTCTGGAAGTTTCATGTCGTTCGTATGCCAATGTGGCAACACGAAAATGACCCGTTTTCCCAATCCGAGGGATTTTTGTGCGACCCTAACAGCCCCGTGACCCACAAGAGAGACATCCCCGCTAATTTATAGCGTTTGACGGGGTCTATCCGTGAAAAATATTAAACAATTTTAGTGCACATGCATTTCTGCTGCAAATGCCTCTGGAAGTTTCATACCGTTCGTATGCAATGTGGCAACACGAAAATGACACGTTTTCCCATTCCGAGGGATTTCTGTCCAAACCTAACAGCCCCGTGACCCACAAGAGAGACATCCCCGCCAATTTCTAGCGTTTGACGGGGTCTATCCGTGAAAAATATTAATTTGTTTGAGTGCACATGCATTTCTGCTGCAAATGCCTCTGGAAGTTTCATGCCGTTCGTATGCAATGTGGCAACACGAAAATGACCCGTTTTCCCATTCTGAGGGATTTCTGTGCGACCCTAACAGCCCTGTGACCCACAAGAGAGACATCCCCGCCAATTTCTAGCGTTTGACGGGGTCTATCCGTGAAAAATATTAAAGTTTTTGAGTGCACATGCATTTCTGCTGCAAATGCCTCTGAAAGTTTCATGCCGTTCGTATGCCAATGTGGCAACACGAAAATGACCCATTTTTCCATTCCGAGGGATTTCTGTGCGATCCTAACAGCCCCGTGACCCACAAGAGAGACATCCCCGCCAACTTCTAGCGTTTGACGGGGTCTATCTGTGAAGAATATTAATTTTTTTGAGTGCACATGCATTTCTGCTGCAATTGCCTCTGGAAGTTTCATGCCGTTCGTATGCAATGTGGCAACACGAAAATGACCCGTTTTCCCATTCCGAGGGATTTCTGTGCGACCCTAACAGCCCCTGACCCACAAGAGAGACATCCCCGCCAATTTCTAGCGTTTGACGGGGTCTCTCCGTGAAAAATATTAAAGTTTTTGAGTGCACATGCATTTCTGCTGCAAATGCCTCTGGAAGTTTCATGACATTCGTATGCAATGTGGCAATACGAAAATGACCCGTTTTCCCATTCCGATGGATTTCTGTGCGACCCTAACAGCCCCGTGACCCACAAGAGAGACATCCCCGCCAATTTGTAGCGTTTGACGGGGTCTATTCGTGAAAAATATTAAATTTTTTGAGTGCACATGCATTTCTGCTGCAAATGCCTCTGGAAGTTTCATGCCGTTCGTATGCAATGTGGCAACACGAAAATGACCCGTTTTCCCATTCCGAGGGATTTCTGTGCGACCCTAACAGCCCCTTGACCCACAAGAGAGACATCCCCGCCCATTTCTAGCGTTTGACGGGGTCTATCCGTGAAAAATATCAAATTTTTTGAGTGCACATGCATTCTGCTGCAAATGCCTCTGGAAGTTTCATGCCGTTCGTATGCAATGTGGCAACACGAAAATGACCCGTTTTACCATTCCGAGGGATTTCTGTGCGACCCTAACAGCCCGTTGACCCACAAGAGAGACATCCCCGCCAATTTCTAGCGTTTGACGGGGTCTATCCGTGAAAAATATCAATTTTTTGAGTGCACATGCATTCTGCTGCAAATGCCTCTGGAAGTTTCATGCCGTTCGTATGCAATGTGGCAACACGAAAATGACCCGTTTTTCCATTCCGAGGGATTTCTGTGCGATCCTAACAGCCCCGTGACCCACAAGAGAGACATCCCCGCCAACTTCTAGCGTTTGACGGGGTCTATCCGTGAAGAATATTAAATTTTTTGAGTGCACATGCATTTCTGCTGCAAATGCCTTTGGAAGTTTAATGCCGTTCGTATGCAATGTGGCAACACGAAAATGACCCGTTTTCCCATTCCGAGGGATTTCTGTGCGACCCTAACAGCCCCGTGACCCACAAGAGAGACATCCCCGCCAATTTAGAGCGTTTGACGGGGTCTCTCCGTGAAAAATATTAAAGTTTTTGAGTGCACATGCATTCTGCTGCAAATGCCTCTGGAAGTTTCATGCCGTTCGTATGCAATGTGGCAACACGAAAATGACCCGTTTTTCCATTCCGAGGGATTTCTGTGCGATCCTAACAGCCCCGTTACCCACAAGAGAGACATCCCCGCCAACTTCTAGCGTTTGACGGGGTCTATCCGTGAAGAATATTAAATTTTTTGAGTGCACATGCATTTCTGCTGCAAATGCCTTTGGAAGTTTCATGCCGTTCGTATCCAATGTGGCAATACGAAAATGACCCGTTTTTCCATTCCGAGGGATTTCTGTGCGATCCTAACAGCCCCGTGACCCACAAGAGAGACCTCTCCGCCAATTTCTAGCGTTTGACAGGGTCTATCCGTGAAAAAATTTATTTGTTTGAGTGCAGATGCATTTCTGCTGCAAATGCCTGTGGAAGTTTCATGCCGTTCGTATGCAATGTGGCAACACGAAAATGACCCGTTTTCCCTATCCGAGGGATTTCTGTGCGACCCTAACAGCCCCGTGACCCACAAGAGAGACATCCCTGCCAACTTCTAGCGTTTGACGGGGTCTATCCGTGAAAAATATTACATTTTTTGAATGCACATGCATTTCTGCTGCAAATGCCTCTGGAAGTTTCATGCCGTTCGTATGCAATGTGGCAACACGAAAATGACCCGTTTTCCCATTCCGAGGGATTTCTGTGCGACCCTAACAGCCCCGTGACCTACAAGAGAGACATTTTCGCCAATTTCTAGCGTTTGACGGGGTCTATCCGTGAAAAATATTAAAGTTTTTGAGTGCACATGCATTTCTGCTGCAAATGCCTCTGGAAGTTTAATGCCGTTCGTATGCCAATGTGGCAACACGAAAATGACCCGTTTTCCCATTCCGAGGGATTTCTGTGTGACCCTAACAGCCCCGTGATCCACAAGAGAGACATCCCCGCCAACTTCTGGCGTTTGACGGGGCCTATCCGTGAAGAATATGACATTTTTTTGAGTGCACATGCATTTCTGCTGCAAATGCCTCTGGAAGTTTCATGCCGTTCGTATGCAATGTGGCAACACGAAAATGACCCGTTTTCCCATTCCGAGAGATTTCTGTGCGACCCTAACAGCCCCTGACCCACAAAAGAGACATCCCCGCCAATTTCTAGCGTTTGACGGGGTCTCTTCGTGAAAAATATTAAAGTTTTTGAGTGCATATGCATTTCTGCTGCAAATGCCTCTGGAAGTTTCATACCGTTCGTATGCCAATGTGGCAACACGAAAATGACCCGTTTTCCCAATCCGAGGGATTTTTGTGCGACCCTAACAGCCCCGTGACCCACAAGAGAGACATCCCCGCTAATTTATAGCGTTTGACGGGGTCTATCCGTGAAAAATATTAAACAATTTTAGTGCACATGCATTTCTGCTGCAAATGCCTCTGGAAGTTTCATACAGTTCGTATGCAATGTGGCAACACGAAAATGACACGTTTTCCCATTCCGAGGGATTTCTGTCCAAACCTAACAGCCCCGTGACCCACAAGAGAGACATCCCCGCCAATTTCTAGCGTTTGACGGGGTCTATCCGTGAAAAATATTAATTTGTTTGAGTGCACATGCATTTCTGCTGCAAATGCCTCTGGAAGTTTCATGCCGTTCGTATGCAATGTGGCAACACGAAAATGACCCGTTTTCCCATTCTGAGGGATTTCTGTGCGACCCTAACAGCCCCGTGACCCACAAGAGAGACATCCCCGCCAATTTCTAGCGTTTGACGGGGTCTATCCGTGAAAAATATTAAAGTTTTTGAGTGCACATGCATTTCTGCTGCAAATGCCTCTGAAAGTTTCATGCCGTTCGTATGCCAATGTGGCAACACGAAAATGACCCATTTTTCCATTCCGAGGGATTTCTGTGCGATCCTAACAGCCCCGTGACCCACAAGAGAGACATCCCCGCCAACTTCTAGCGTTTGACGGGGTCTATCCGTGAAGAATATTAAATTTTTTGAGTGCACATGCATTTCTGCTGCAAATGCCTTTGGAAGTTTCATGCCGTTCGTATGCAATGTGGCAACACGAAAATGACCCGTTTTCCCATTCCGAGGGATTTCTGTGCGACCCTAACAGCCCCGTGACCCACAAGAGAGACATCCCCGCCAATTTAGAGCATTTGACGGGGTCTCTCCGTGAAAAATATTAAAGTTTTTGAGTGCACATGCATTCTGCTGCAAATGCCTCTGGAAGTTTCATGCCGTTCGTATGCAATGTGGCAACACGAAAATGACCCGTTTTTCCATTCCGAGGGATTTCTGTGCGATCCTAACAGCCCCGTGACCCACAAGAGAGACATCCCCGCCAACTTCTAGCGTTTGACGGGGTCTATCCGTGAAGAATATTAAATTTTTTGAGTGCACATGCATTTCTGCTGCAAATGCCTTTGGAAGTTTCATGCCGTTCGTATCCAATGTGGCAACACGAAAATGACCCGTTTTTCCATTCCGAGGGATTTCTGTGCGATCCTAACAGCCCCGTGACCCACAAGAGAGACATCCCCGCCAACTTCTAGCGTTTGACGGGGTCTATCCGTGAAGAATATTAAAATTTTTGAGTGCACATGCATTTCTGCTGCAAATGCCTTTGGAAGTTTCATGCCGTTCGTATGCCAATGTGGCAACACGAAAATGACCCATTTTTCCATTCCGAGGGATTTCTGTGCGATCCTAACAGCCCCGTGACCCACAAGAGAGACATCCCCGCCAACTTCTAGCGTTTGACGGGGTCTATCTGTGAAGAATATTAATTTTTTTGAGTGCACATGCATTTCTGCTGCAATTGCCTCTGGAAGTTTCATGCCGTTCGTATGCAATGTGGCAACACGAAAATGACCCGTTTTCCCATTCCGAGGGATTTCTGTGCGACCCTAACAGCCCCTGACCCACAAGAGAGACATCCCCGCCAATTTCTAGCGTTTGACGGGGTCTCTCCGTGAAAAATATTAAAGTTTTTGAGTGCACATGCATTTCTGCTGCAAATGCCTCTGGAAGTTTCATGACATTCGTATGCAATGTGGCAATACGAAAATGACCCGTTTTCCCATTCCGATGGATTTCTGTGCGACCCTAACAGCCCCGTGACCCACAAGAGAGACATCCCCGCCAATTTGTAGCGTTTGACGGGGTCTATTCGTGAAAAATATTAAATTTTTTGAGTGCACATGCATTTCTGCTGCAAATGCCTCTGGAAGTTTCATGCCGTTCGTATGCAATGTGGCAACACGAAAATGACCCGTTTTCCCATTCCGAGGGATTTCTGTGCGACCCTAACAGCCCCTTGACCCACAAGAGAGACATCCCCGCCCATTTCTAGCGTTTGACGGGGTCTATCCGTGAAAAATATCAAATTTTTTGAGTGCACATGCATTCTGCTGCAAATGCCTCTGGAAGTTTCATGCCGTTCGTATGCAATGTGGCAACACGAAAATGACCCGTTTTACCATTCCGAGGGATTTCTGTGCGACCCTAACAGCCCGTTGACCCACAAGAGAGACATCCCCGCCAATTTCTAGCGTTTGACGGGGTCTATCCGTGAAAAATATCAATTTTTTGAGTGCACATGCATTCTGCTGCAAATGCCTCTGGAAGTTTCATGCCGTTCGTATGCAATGTGGCAACACGAAAATGACCCGTTTTTCCATTCCGAGGGATTTCTGTGCGATCCTAACAGCCCCGTGACCCACAAGAGAGACATCCCCGCCAACTTCTAGCGTTTGACGGGGTCTATCCGTGAAGAATATTAAATTTTTTGAGTGCACATGCATTTCTGCTGCAAATGCCTTTGGAAGTTTAATGCCGTTCGTATGCAATGTGGCAACACGAAAATGACCCGTTTTCCCATTCCGAGGGATTTCTGTGCGACCCTAACAGCCCCGTGACCCACAAGAGAGACATCCCCGCCAATTTAGAGCGTTTGACGGGGTCTCTCCGTGAAAAATATTAAAGTTTTTGAGTGCACATGCATTCTGCTGCAAATGCCTCTGGAAGTTTCATGCCGTTCGTATGCAATGTGGCAACACGAAAATGACCCGTTTTTCCATTCCGAGGGATTTCTGTGCGATCCTAACAGCCCCGTTACCCACAAGAGAGACATCCCCGCCAACTTCTAGCGTTTGACGGGGTCTATCCGTGAAGAATATTAAATTTTTTGAGTGCACATGCATTTCTGCTGCAAATGCCTTTGGAAGTTTCATGCCGTTCGTATCCAATGTGGCAATACGAAAATGACCCGTTTTTCCATTCCGAGGGATTTCTGTGCGATCCTAACAGCCCCGTGACCCACAAGAGAGACCTCTCCGCCAATTTCTAGCGTTTGACAGGGTCTATCCGTGAAAAAATTTATTTGTTTGAGTGCAGATGCATTTCTGCTGCAAATGCCTGTGGAAGTTTCATGCCGTTCGTATGCAATGTGGCAACACGAAAATGACCCGTTTTCCCTATCCGAGGGATTTCTGTGCGACCCTAACAGCCCCGTGACCCACAAGAGAGACATCCCTGCCAACTTCTAGCGTTTGACGGGGTCTATCCGTGAAAAATATTACATTTTTTGAATGCACATGCATTTCTGCTGCAAATGCCTCTGGAAGTTTCATGCCGTTCGTATGCAATGTGGCAACACGAAAATGACCCGTTTTCCCATTCCGAGGGATTTCTGTGCGACCCTAACAGCCCCGTGACCTACAAGAGAGACATTTTCGCCAATTTCTAGCGTTTGACGGGGTCTATCCGTGAAAAATATTAAAGTTTTTGAGTGCACATGCATTTCTGCTGCAAATGCCTCTGGAAGTTTAATGCCGTTCGTATGCCAATGTGGCAACACGAAAATGACCCGTTTTCCCATTCCGAGGGATTTCTGTGTGACCCTAACAGCCCCGTGATCCACAAGAGAGACATCCCCGCCAACTTCTGGCGTTTGACGGGGCCTATCCGTGAAGAATATGACATTTTTTTGAGTGCACATGCATTTCTGCTGCAAATGCCTCTGGAAGTTTCATGCCGTTCGTATGCAATGTGGCAACACGAAAATGACCCGTTTTCCCATTCCGAGAGATTTCTGTGCGACCCTAACAGCCCCTGACCCACAAAAGAGACATCCCCGCCAATTTCTAGCGTTTGACGGGGTCTCTTCGTGAAAAATATTAAAGTTTTTGAGTGCATATGCATTTCTGCTGCAAATGCCTCTGGAAGTTTCATACCGTTCGTATGCCAATGTGGCAACACGAAAATGACCCGTTTTCCCAATCCGAGGGATTTTTGTGCGACCCTAACAGCCCCGTGACCCACAAGAGAGACATCCCCGCTAATTTATAGCGTTTGACGGGGTCTATCCGTGAAAAATATTAAACAATTTTAGTGCACATGCATTTCTGCTGCAAATGCCTCTGGAAGTTTCATACAGTTCGTATGCAATGTGGCAACACGAAAATGACACGTTTTCCCATTCCGAGGGATTTCTGTCCAAACCTAACAGCCCCGTGACCCACAAGAGAGACATCCCCGCCAATTTCTAGCGTTTGACGGGGTCTATCCGTGAAAAATATTAATTTGTTTGAGTGCACATGCATTTCTGCTGCAAATGCCTCTGGAAGTTTCATGCCGTTCGTATGCAATGTGGCAACACGAAAATGACCCGTTTTCCCATTCTGAGGGATTTCTGTGCGACCCTAACAGCCCCGTGACCCACAAGAGAGACATCCCCGCCAATTTCTAGCGTTTGACGGGGTCTATCCGTGAAAAATATTAAAGTTTTTGAGTGCACATGCATTTCTGCTGCAAATGCCTCTGAAAGTTTCATGCCGTTCGTATGCCAATGTGGCAACACGAAAATGACCCATTTTTCCATTCCGAGGGATTTCTGTGCGATCCTAACAGCCCCGTGACCCACAAGAGAGACATCCCCGCCAACTTCTAGCGTTTGACGGGGTCTATCCGTGAAGAATATTAAATTTTTTGAGTGCACATGCATTTCTGCTGCAAATGCCTTTGGAAGTTTCATGCCGTTCGTATGCAATGTGGCAACACGAAAATGACCCGTTTTCCCATTCCGAGGGATTTCTGTGCGACCCTAACAGCCCCGTGACCCACAAGAGAGACATCCCCGCCAATTTAGAGCATTTGACGGGGTCTCTCCGTGAAAAATATTAAAGTTTTTGAGTGCACATGCATTCTGCTGCAAATGCCTCTGGAAGTTTCATGCCGTTCGTATGCAATGTGGCAACACGAAAATGACCCGTTTTTCCATTCCGAGGGATTTCTGTGCGATCCTAACAGCCCCGTGACCCACAAGAGAGACATCCCCGCCAACTTCTAGCGTTTGACGGGGTCTATCCGTGAAGAATATTAAATTTTTTGAGTGCACATGCATTTCTGCTGCAAATGCCTTTGGAAGTTTCATGCCGTTCGTATCCAATGTGGCAACACGAAAATGACCCGTTTTTCCATTCCGAGGGATTTCTGTGCGATCCTAACAGCCCCGTGACCCACAAGAGAGACATCCCCGCCAACTTCTAGCGTTTGACGGGGTCTATCCGTGAAGAATATTAAAATTTTTGAGTGCACATGCATTTCTGCTGCAAATGCCTTTGGAAGTTTCATGCCGTTCGTATGCAATGTGGCAACACGAAAATGACCCGTTTTCCCATTCCGAGGGATTTCTGTGCGACCCTTACAGCCCCTGACCCACAAGAGAGACATCCCCGCCAATTTCTAGCGTTTGACGGGGTCTCTCCGTGAAAAATATTAAAGTTTTTGAGTGCACATGCATTTCTGCTGCAAATGCCTCTGGAAGTTTCATGCCGTTCGTATGCAATGTGGCAACACGAAAATGACCCGTTTTCCCATTCCGAGGGATTTCTGTGCGACCCTAACAGCCCCATGACCCACAAAAGAGACATCCCCCCAATTTCTAGCGTTTGACGGGGTCTATCCGTGAAAAATATTAAAATGTTTTAGTGCACATGCATTTCTGCTGCAAATGCCTCTGGAAGTTTCATGCCATACGTATGCAATGTGGCAACACGAAAATGACCCGTTTTCCCATTCCAAGGGATTTCTGTGCGATCCTAACAGCCCCGTGTCCCACAAGAGAGACATCCCCGCCAACTTCTAGCGGTTGACGGGGTCTATCCGTAAAATATTAAATTTTTTGAGTGCACATGCATTTCTGCTGCAAATGCCTCTGGAAGTTTCATGCCGTTCGTATGCAATGTGGCAACACGAAAATGACCCGTTTTACCATTCCGAGGGATTTCTGTGCGACCCTAACAGCCCGTTGACCCACAAGAGAGACATCCCCGCCAATTTCTAGCGTTTGACGGGGTCTATCCGTGAAAAATATCAAATTTTTTGAGTGCACATGCATTCTGCTGCAAATGCCTCTGGAAGTTTCATGCCGTTCGTATGCAATGTGGCAACACGAAAATGGCCCATTTTTCCATTCCGAGGGATTTCTGTGCGATCCTAACAGCCCCGTGACCCACAAGAGAGACATCCCCGCCAACTTCTAGCGTTTGACGGGGTCTATCCGTGAAGAATATTAAATTTTTTGAGTGCACATGCATTTCTGCTGCAAATGCCTTTGGAAGTTTCATGCCGTTCGTATGCAATGTGGCAACACGAAAATGACCCGTTTTCCCATTCTGAGGGATTTCTGTGCGACCCTAACAGCCCCGTGACCCACAAGAGAGACATCTCCGCCAATTTCTAGCGTTTGACAGGGTCTATCCGTGAAAAAATTTATTTGTTTGAGTGCAGATGCATTTCTGCTGCAAATGCCTGTGGAAGTTTCATGCCGTTCGTATGCAATGTGGCAACACGAAAATGACCCGTTTTCCCTATCCGAGGGATTTCTGTGCGACCCTAACAGCCCCGTGACCCACAAGAGAGACATCCCTGCCAACTTCTAGCGTTTGACGGGGTCTATCCGTGAAAAATATTACATTTTTTGAATGCACATGCATTTCTGCTGCAAATGCCTCTGGAAGTTTCATGCCGTTCGTATGCAATGTGGCAACACGAAAATGACCCGTTTTCCCATTCCGAGGGATTTCTGTGCGACCCTAACAGCCCCGTGACCTACAAGAGAGACATTTTCGCCAATTTCTAGCGTTTGACGGGGTCTATCCGTGAAAAATATTAAAGTTTTTGAGTGCACATGCATTTCTGCTGCAAATGCCTCTGGAAGTTTAATGCCGTTCGTATGCCAATGTGGCAACACGAAAATGACCCGTTTTCCCATTCCGAGGGATTTCTGTGTGACCCTAACAGCCCCGTGATCCACAAGAGAGACATCCCCGCCAACTTCTGGCGTTTGACGGGGCCTATCCGTGAAGAATATTAATTTTTTTGAGTGCACATGCATTTCTGCTGCAAATGCCTCTGGAAGTTTCATGCCGTTCGTATGCAATGTGGCAACACGAAAATGACCCGTTTTCCCATTCCGAGAGATTTCTGTGCGACCCTAACAGCCCCTGACCCACAAAAGAGACATCCCCGCCAATTTCTAGCGTTTGACGGGGTCTCTTCGTGAAAAATATTAAAGTTTTTGAGTGCATATGCATTTCTGCTGCAAATGCCTCTGGAAGTTTCATGTCGTTCGTATGCCAATGTGGCAACACGAAAATGACCCGTTTTCCCAATCCGAGGGATTTTTGTGCGACCCTAACAGCCCCGTGACCCACAAGAGAGACATCCCCGCTAATTTATAGCGTTTGACGGGGTCTATCCGTGAAAAATATTAAACAATTTTAGTGCACATGCATTTCTGCTGCAAATGCCTCTGGAAGTTTCATACCGTTCGTATGCAATGTGGCAACACGAAAATGACACGTTTTCCCATTCCGAGGGATTTCTGTCCAAACCTAACAGCCCCGTGACCCACAAGAGAGACATCCCCGCGAATTTCTAGCGTTTGAAGGGGTCTATCCGTGAAAAATATTAATTTGTTTGAGTGCACATGCATTTCTGCTGCAAATGCCTCTGGAAGTTTCATGCCGTTCGTATGCAATGTGGCAACACGAAAATGACCCGTTTTCCCATTCTGAGGGATTTCTGTGCGACCCTAACAGCCCCGTGACCCACAAGAGAGACATCCCCGCCAATTTCTAGCGTTTGACGGGGTCTATCCGTGAAAAATATTAAAGTTTTTGAGTGCACATGCATTTCTGCTGCAAATGCCTCTGAAAGTTTCATGCCGTTCGTATGCCAATGTGGCAACACGAAAATGACCCATTTTTCCATTCCGAGGGATTTCTGTGCGATCCTAACAGCCCCGTGACCCACAAGAGAGACATCCCCGCCAACTTCTAGCGTTTGACGGGGTCTATCCGTGAAGAATATTAAATTTTTTGAGTGCACATGCATTTCTGCTGCAAATGCCTTTGGAAGTTTCATGCCGTTCGTATGCAATGTGGCAACACGAAAATGACCCGTTTTCCCATTCCGAGGGATTTCTGTGCGACCCTAACAGCGTTTGACGGGGTCTCTCCGTGAAAAATATTAAAGTTTTTGAGTGCACATGCATTTCTGCTGCAAATGCCTCTGGAAGTTTCATGACATTCGTATGCAATGTGGCAATACGAAAATGACCCGTTTTCCCATTCCGATGGAATTCTGTGCGACCCTAACAGCCCCGTGACCCACAAGAGAGACATCCCCGCCAATTTGTAGCGTTTGACGGGGTCTATTCGTGAAAAATATTAAATTTTTTGAGTGCACATGCATTTCTGCTGCAAATGCCTCTGGAAGTTTCATGCCGTTCGTATGCAATGTGGCAACACGAAAATGACCCGTTTTCCCATTCCGAGGGATTTCTGTGCGACCCTAACAGCCCCTTGACCCACAAGAGAGACATCCCCACCCATTTCTAGCGTTTGACGGGGTCTATCCGTGAAAAATATCAAATTTTTTGAGTGCACATGCATTCTGCTGCAAATGCCTCTGGAAGTTTCATGCCGTTCGTATGCAATGTGGCAACACGAAAATGACCCGTTTTACCATTCCGAGGGATTTCTGTGCGACCCTAACAGCCCGTTGACCCACAAGAGAGACATCCCCGCCAATTTCTAGCGTTTGACGGGGTCTATCCGTGAAAAATATCAAATTTTTTGAGTGCACATGCATTCTGCTGCAAATGCCTCTGGAAGTTTCATGCCGTTCGTATGCAATGTGGCAACACGAAAATGACCCGTTTTTCCATTCCGAGGGATTTCTGTGCGATCCTAACAGCCCCGTGACCCACAAGAGAGACATCCCCGCCAACTTCTAGCGTTTGACGGGGTCTATCCGTGAAGAATATTAAATTTTTTGAGTGCACATGCATTTCTGCTGCAAATGCCTTTGGAAGTTTCATGCCGTTCGTATGCAATGTGGCAACACGAAAATGACCCGTTTTCCCATTCCGAGGGATTTCTGTGCGACCCTAACAGCCCCGTGACCCACAAGAGAGACATCCCCGCCAATTTAGAGCGTTTGACGGGGTCTCTCCGTGAAAAATATTAAAGTTTTTGAGTGCACATGCATTCTGCTGCAAATGCCTCTGGAAGTTTCATGCCGTTCGTATGCAATGTGGCAACACGAAAATGACCCGTTTTTCCATTCCGAGGGATTTCTGTGCGATCCTAACAGCCCCGTGACCCACAAGAGAGACATCCCCGCCAACTTCTAGCGTTTGACGGGGTCTATCCGTGAAGAATATTAAATTTTTTGAGTGCACATGCATTTCTGCTGCAAATGCCTTTGGAAGTTTCATGCCGTTCGTATCCAATGTGGCAACACGAAAATGACCCGTTTTTCCATTCCGAGGGATTTCTGTGCGATCCTAACAGCCCCGTGACCCACAAGAGAGACATCCCCGCCAACTTCTAGCGTTTGACGGGGTCTATCCGTGAAGAATATTAAAATTTTTGAGTGCACATGCATTTCTGCTGCAAATGCCTTTGGAAGTTTCATGCCGTTCGTATGCAATGTGGCAACACGAAAATGACCCGTTTTCCCATTCCGAGGGATTTCTGTGCGACCCTAACAGCCCCTGACCCACAAGAGAGACATCCCCGCCAATTTCTAGCGTTTGACGGGGTCTCTCCGTGAAAAATATTAAAGTTTTTGAGTGCACATGCATTTCTGCTGCAAATGCCTCTGGAAGTTTCATGCCGTTCGTATGCAATGTGGCAACACGAAAATGACCCGTTTTCCCATTCCGAGGGATTTCTGTGCGACCCTAACAGCCCCATGACCCACAAAAGAGACATCCCCCCAATTTCTAGCGTTTGACGGGGTCTATCCGTGAAAAATATTAAAATGTTTTAGTGCACATGCATTTCTGCTGCAAATGCCTCTGGAAGTTTCATGCCATACGTATGCAATGTGGCAACACGAAAATGACCCGTTTTCCCATTCCAAGGGATTTCTGTGCGATCCTAACAGCCCCGTGTCCCACAAGAGAGACATCCCCGCCAACTTCTAGCGGTTGACGGGGTCTATCCGTAAAATATTAAATTTTTTGAGTGCACATGCATTTCTGCTGCAAATGCCTCTGGAAGTTTCATGCCGTTCGTATGCAATGTGGCAACACGAAAATGACCCGTTTTACCATTCCGAGGGATTTCTGTGCGACCCTAACAGCCCGTTGACCCACAAGAGAGACATCCCCGCCAATTTCTAGCGTTTGACGGGGTCTATCCGTGAAAAATATCAAATTTTTTGAGTGCACATGCATTCTGCTGCAAATGCCTCTGGAAGTTTCATGCCGTTCGTATGCAATGTGGCAACACGAAAATGGCCCATTTTTCCATTCCGAGGGATTTCTGTGCGATCCTAACAGCCCCGTGACCCACAAGAGAGACATCCCCGCCAACTTCTAGCATTTGACGGGGTCTATCCGTGAAGAATATTAAATTTTTTGAGTGCACATGCATTTCTGCTGCAAATGCCTTTGGAAGTTTCATGCCGTTCGTATGCAATGTGGCAACACGAAAATGACCCGTTTTCCCATTCCGAGGGATTTCTGTGCGACCCTAACAGCCCCGTGACCCACAAGAGAGACATCCCCGCCAATTTAGAGCGTTTGACGGGGTCTCTCCGTGAAAAATATTAAAGTTTTTGAGTGCACATGCATTCTGCTGCAAATGCCTCTGGAAGTTTCATGCCGTTCGTATGCAATGTGGCAACACGAAAATGACCCGTTTTTCCATTCCGAGGGATTTCTGTGCGATCCTAACAGCCCCGTGACCCACAAGAGAGACATCCCCGCCAACTTCTAGCGTTTGACGGGGTCTATCCGTGAAGAATATTACATTTTTTGAGTGCACATGCATTTCTGCTGCAAATGCCTTTGGAAGTTTCATGCCGTTCGTATCCAATGTGGCAACACGAAAATGACCCGTTTTTCCATTCCGAGGGATTTCTGTGCGATCCTAACAGCCCCGTGACCCACAAGAGAGACATCCCCGCCAACTTCTAGCGTTTGACGGGGTCTATCCGTGAAGAATATTAAATTTTTTGAGTGCACATGCATTTCTGCTGCAAATGCCTTTGGAAGTTTCATGCCGTTCGTATGCAATGTGGCAACACGAAAATGACCCGTTTTCCCATTCCGAGGGATTTCTGTGCGACCCTAACAGCCCCTGACCCACAAGAGAGACATCCCCGCCAATTTCTAGCGTTTGACGGGGTCTCTCCGTGAAAAATATTAAAGTTTTTGAGTGCACATGCATTTCTGCTGCAAATGCCTCTGGAAGTTTCATGCCGTACGTATGCAATGTGGCAACACGAAAATGACCCGTTTTCCCATTCCAAGGGATTTCTGTGCGATCCTAACAGCCCCGTGTCCCACAAGAGAGACATCCCCGCCAACTTCTAGCGGTTGACGGGGTCTATCCGTAAAATATTAAATTTTTTGAGTGCACATGCATTTCTGCTGCAAATGCCTCTGGAAGTTTCATGCCGTTCGTATGCAATGTGGCAACACGAAAATGACCCGTTTTCCCATTCCGAGGGATTTCTGTGCGACCCTAACAGCCCCGTGACCCACAAGAGAGACATCCCCGCCAATTTCTAGCGTTTGACGGGGTCTATCAGTGAAAAATATCAAATTTTTTGAGTGCACATGCATTTCTGCTGCAAATGCCTCTGGAAGTTTCATGCCGTTCGTATGCCAATGTGGCAACACGAAAATGACCCGTTTTCCCATTCCGAGGGATTCCTGTGCGACCCTAACAGCCCCGTGACCCACAAGAGAGACATACCCGCCAATTTCTAGCGTTTGACGGGGTCTATCCGTGAAAAATATTAAATTTTTTGAGTGCACATGCATTTCTGCTGCAAATGCCTCTGGAAGTTTCATGCTGTTCGTATGCAATGTGGCAACACGAAAATGACCCGTTTTCCCATTCCGAGGGATTTCTGTGCGACCCTAACAGCCCCTTGACCTACAAGAGAGACATCCCCGCCAATTTCTAGCGTTTGACGGGGTCTATCCGTGAAAAATATCAAATTTTTTGAGTGCACATGCATTCTGCTGCAAATGCCTCTGGAAGTTTCATGCCGTTCGTATGCAATATGGCAACACGAAAATGACCCGTTTTCCCATTCCGAGGGATTTCTGTGCGACCCTAACAGCCCCTTGACCCACAAGAGAGACATCCCCGCCAATTTCTAGCGTTTGACGGGGTCTATCCGTGAAAAATATCAAATTTTTTGAGTGCACATGCATTCTGCTGCAAATGCCTCTGGAAGTTTCATGAAGTTCGTATGCAATGTGGCAACACGAAAATGACCCGTTTTTTCCATTCCGAGGGATTTCTGTGCAATCCTAACAGCCCCGTGACCCACAAGAGAGACATGCCCGCCAACTTCTAGCGTTTGACGGGGTCTATCCGTGAAGAATATTAAATTTTTTGAGTGCACATGCATTTCTGCTGCAAATGCCTCTGGAAGTTTCATGCCGTTCGTATGCAATGTGGCAACACGAAAATGACCCGTTTTCCCATTCCGAGGGATTTCTGTGCGACCCTAACAGCCCCGTGACCCACAAGAGAGACATCCCCGCCAATTTAGAGCGTTTGACGGGGTCTATCCGTGAAAAATATCAAATTTTTTGAGTGCACATGCATTCTGCTGCAAATGCCTCTGGAAGTTTCATGCCGTTCGTATGCCAATGTGGCAACACGAAAATGACCCGTTTTCCCATTCCGAGGGATTTCTGTGCGACCCTAACAGCCCCTGACCCACAAGAGAGACATCCCCGCCAATTTCTAGCGTTTGACGGGGTCTCTCCGTGAAAAATATTAAAGTTTTTGAGTGCACATGCATTTCTGCTGCAAATGCCTCTGGAAGTTTCATGCCGTACGTATGCAATGTGGCAACACGAAAATGACCCGTTTTCCCATTCCAAGGGATTTCTGTGCGATCCTAACAGCCCCGTGTCCCACAAGAGAGACATCCCCGCCAACTTCTAGCGGTTGACGGGGTCTATCCGTAAAATATTAAATTTTTTGAGTGCACATGCATTTCTGCTGCAAATGCCTCTGGAAGTTTCATGCCGTTCGTATGCAATGTGGCAACACGAAAATGACCCGTTTTCCCATTCCGAGGGATTTCTGTGCGACCCTAACAGCCCCGTGACCCACAAGAGAGACATCCCCGCCAATTTCTAGCGTTTGACGGGGTCTATCAGTGAAAAATATCAAATTTTTTGAGTGCACATGCATTTCTGCTGCAAATGCCTCTGGAAGTTTCATGCCGTTCGTATGCCAATGTGGCAACACGAAAATGACCCGTTTTCCCATTCCGAGGGATTCCTGTGCGACCCTAACAGCCCCGTGACCCACAAGAGAGACATACCCGCCAATTTCTAGCGTTTGACGGGGTCTATCCGTGAAAAATATTAAATTTTTTGAGTGCACATGCATTTCTGCTGCAAATGCCTCTGGAAGTTTCATGCTGTTCGTATGCAATGTGGCAACACGAAAATGACCCGTTTTCCCATTCCGAGGGATTTCTGTGCGACCCTAACAGCCCCTTGACCTACAAGAGAGACATCCCCGCCAATTTCTAGCGTTTGACGGGGTCTATCCGTGAAAAATATCAAATTTTTTGAGTGCACATGCATTCTGCTGCAAATGCCTCTGGAAGTTTCATGCCGTTCGTATGCAATGTGGCAACACGAAAATGACCCGTTTTCCCATTCCGAGGGATTTCTGTGCGACCCTAACAGCCCCTTGACCCACAAGAGAGACATCCCCGCCAATTTCTAGCGTTTGACGGGGTCTATCCGTGAAAAATATCAAATTTTTTGAGTGCACATGCATTCTGCTGCAAATGCCTCTGGAAGTTTCATGAAGTTCGTATGCAATGTGGCAACACGAAAATGACCCGTTTTTTCCATTCCGAGGGATTTCTGTGCAATCCTAACAGCCCCGTGACCCACAAGAGAGACATGCCCGCCAACTTCTAGCGTTTGACGGGGTCTATCCGTGAAGAATATTAAATTTTTTGAGTGCACATGCATTTCTGCTGCAAATGCCTCTGGAAGTTTCATGCCGTTCGTATGCAATGTGGCAACACGAAAATGACCCGTTTTCCCATTCCGAGGGATTTCTGTGCGACCCTAACAGCCCCGTGACCCACAAGAGAGACATCCCCGCCAATTTAGAGCGTTTGACGGGGTCTATCCGTGAAAAATATCAAATTTTTTGAGTGCACATGCATTCTGCTGCAAATGCCTCTGGAAGTTTCATGCCGTTCGTATGCAATGTGGCAACACGAAAATGACCCGTTTTTCCATTCCGAGGGATTTCTGTGCAATCCTAACAGCCCCGTGACCCACAAGAGAGACATGCCCGCCAACTTCTAGCGTTTGACGGGGTCTATCCGTGAAGAATATTAATTTTTTTGAGTGCACATGCATTTCTGCTGCAAATGCCTCTGGAAGTTTCATGCCGTTCGTATGCAATGTGGCAACACGAAAATGACCCGTTTTCCCATTCCGAGGGATTTCTGTGCGACCCTAACAGCCCCGTGACCCACAAGAGAGACATCCCCGCCAATTTAGAGCATTTGACGGGGTCTATCCGTGAAAAATATCAAATTTTTTGAGTGCACATGCATTCTGCTGCAAATGCCTCTGGAAGTTTCATGCCGTTCGTATGCCAATGTGGCAACACGAAAATGACCCATTTTTCCATTCCGAGGGATTTCTGTGCGATCCTAACAGCCCCGTGACCCACAAGAGAGACATCCCCGCCAACTTCTAGCGTTTGACGGGGTCTATCCGTGAAGAATATTAATTTTTTTGAGTGCACATGCATTTCTGCTGCAAATGCCTCTGGAAGTTTCATGCCGTTCATATGCAATGTGGCAACACGAAATTGACCCGTTTTCCCATTCCGAGGGATTTCTGTGCGACCCTAACAACCCCTGACCCACAAGAGAGACATCCCCGCCAATTTCTAGCGTTTGACGGGGTCTCTCCGTGAAAAATATTAAAGTTTTTGAGTGCACATGCATTTCTGCTGCAAATGCCTCTGGAAGTTTCATGCCATTCGTATGCAATGTGGAAACACGAAAATGACCCGTTTTCCCATTCCGAGGGATTTCTGTGCGACCCTAACAGCCCCGTGACCCACAAGAGAGACATCCCCTCCAATTTATAGCGTTTGACGGGGTCTATCCGTGAAAAATATTAAATTTTTTGAGTGCACATGCATTTCTGCTGCAAATGCCTCTGGAAGTTTCATGCCGTTCGTATGCAATGTGGCAACACGAAAATGACCCGTTTTCCCATTCCGAGGGATTTCTGTGCGACCCTAACAGCCCTGTGACCCACAAGAGAGACATCCCTGCCAACTTCTAGCGTTTGACGGGGTCTATCCGTGAAAAATATTACATTTTTTGAATGCACATGCATTTCTGCTGCAAATGCCTCTGGAAGTTTCATGCCATTCGTATGCAATGTGGCAACACGAAAATGACCCGTTTTCCCATTCCGAGGGATTTCTGTGCGACCCTAACAGCCCCGTGACCCACAAGAGAGACATCCCCACCAATTTCTAGCGTTTGACGGGGTCTATCCGTGAAAAATATTAAAGTTTTTGAGTGCACATGCATTTCTGCTGCAAATGCCTCTGAAAGTTTCATGCCGTTCGTATGCCAATGTGGCAACACGAAAATGACCCATTTTTCCATTCCGAGGGATTTCTGTGCGATCCTAACAGCCCCGTGACCCACAAGAGAGACATCCCCGCCAACTTCTAGCGTTTGACGGGGTCTATCTGTGAAGAATATTAATTTTTTTGAGTGCACATGCATTTCTGCTGCAAATGCCTCTGGAAGTTTCATGCCGTTCGTATGCAATGTGGCAACACGAAAATGACCCGTTTTCCCATTCCGAGGGATTTCTGTGCGACCCTAACAGCCCCTGACCCACAAGAGAGACATCCCCGCCAATTTCTAGCGTTTGACGGGGTCTCTCCATGAAAAATATTAAAGTTTTTGAGTGCACATGCATTTCTGCTGCAAATGCCTCTGGAAGTTTCATGACATTCGTATGCAATGTGGCAATACGAAAATGACCCGTTTTCCCATTCCGAGGGATTTCTTTGCGACCCTAACAGCCCCGTGACCCACAAGAGAGACATCCCCGCCAATTTCTAGCGTTTGACGGGGTCTATCCGTGAAAAATATTAAATTTTTTGAGTGCACATGCATTTCTGCTGCGAATGCCTCTGGAAGTTTCATGCCGTTCGTATGCAATGTGGCAACACGAAAATGACCCGTTTTCCCATTCCGAGGGATTTCTGTGCGACCCTAACAGCCCCTGACCCACAAGAGAGACATCCCCGCCAATTTCTAGCGTTTGACGGGGTCTCTCCGTGAAAAATATTAAAGTTTTTGAGTGCACATGCATTTCTGCTGCAAATGCCTCTGGAAGTTTCATGCCATTCGTATGCAATGTGGAAACACGAAAATGACCCGTTTTCCCATTCCGAGGGATTTCTGTGCGACCCTAACAGCCCCGTGACCCACAAGAGAGACATCCCCTCCAATTTATAGCGTTTGACGGGGTCTATCCGTGAAAATATTAAATTTTTTGAGTGCACATGCATTTCTGCTGCAAATGCCTCTGGAAGTTTCATGCCGTTCGTATGCAATGTGGCAACACGAAAATGACCCGTTTTCCCATTCCGAGGGATTTCTGTGCGACCCTAACAGCCCTGTGACCCACAAGAGAGACATCCCTGCCAACTTCTAGCGTTTGACGGTGTCTATCCGTGAAAAATATTACATTTTTTGAATGCACATGCATTTCTGCTGCAAATGCCTCTGGAAGTTTCATGCCATTCGTATGCAATGTGGCAACACGAAAATGACCCGTTTTCCCATTCCGAGGGATTTCTGTGCGACCCTAACAGCCCCGTGACCCACAAGAGAGACATCCCCACCAATTTATAGCGTTTGACGGGGTCTATCCGTGAAAAATATTAAAGTTTTTGAGTGCACATGCATTTCTGCTGCAAATGCCTCTGAAAGTTTCATGCCGTTCGTATGCCAATGTGGCAACACGAAAATGACCCATTTTTCCATTCCGAGGGATTTCTGTGCGATCCTAACAGCCCCGTGACCCACAAGAGAGACATCCCCGCCAACTTCTAGCGTTTGACGGGGTCTATCTGTGAAGAATATTAATTTTTTTGAGTGCACATGCATTTCTGCTGCAAATGCCTCTGGAAGTTTCATGCCGTTCGTATGCAATGTGGCAACACGAAAATGACCCGTTTTCCCATTCCGAGGGATTTCTGTGCGACCCTAACAGCCCCTGACCCACAAGAGAGACATCCCCGCCAATTTCTAGCGTTTGACGGGGTCTCTCCATGAAAAATATTAAAGTTTTTGAGTGCACATGCATTTCTGCTGCAAATGCCTCTGGAAGTTTCATGACATTCGTATGCAATGTGGCAATACGAAAATGACCCGTTTTCCCATTCCGAGGGATTTCTGTGCGACCCTAACAGCCCCGTGACCCACAAGAGAGACATCCCCGCCAATTTCTAGCGTTTGACGGGGTCTATCCGTGAAAAATATTAAATTTTTTGAGTGCACATGCATTTCTGCTGCGAATGCCTCTGGAAGTTTCATGCCGTTCGTATGCAATGTGGCAACACGAAAATGACCCGTTTTCCCATTCCGAGGGATTTCTGTGCGACCCTAACAGCCCCTTGACCCACAAGAGAGACATCCCCGCCAATTTCTAGCGTTTGACGGGGTCTATCCGTGAAAAATATCAAATTTTTTGAGTGCACATGCATTCTGCTGCAAATGCCTCTGGAAGTTTCATGCCGTTCGTATGCAATGTGGCAACACGAAAATGACCCGTTTTTCCATTCCGAGGGATTTCTGTGCGATCCTAACAGCCCCGTGACCCACAAGAGAGACATCCCCGCCAACTTCTAGCGTTTGACGGGGTCTATCCGTGAAGAATATTAAATTTTTTGAGTGCACATGCATTTCTGCTGCAAATGCCTCTGGAAGTTTCATGCCGTTCGTATGCAATGTGGCAACACGAAAATGACCCGTTTTCCCATTCCGAGGGATTTCTATGCGACCCTAACAGCCCCGTGACCCACAAGAGAGACATCCCCGCCAATTTAGAGCGTTTGACGGGGTCTATCCGTGAAAAATATCAAATTTTTTGAGTGCACATGCATTCTGCTGCAAATGCCTCTGGAAGTTTCATGCCGTTCGTATGCCAATGTGGCAACACGAAAATGACCCATTTTTCCATTCCGAGGGATTTCTGTGCGATCCTAACAGCCCTCTGACCCACAAGAGAGACATCCCCGTCAATTTCTAGCGTTTGACGGGGTCTATCCGTGAAAAATATCAAATTTTTTGAGTGCACATGCATTCTGCTGCAAATGCCTCTGGAAGTTTCATGCCGTTCGTATGCAATGTGGCAACACGAAAATGACCCGTTTTTCCATTCCGAGGGATTTCTGTGCGACCCTAACAGCCCCGTGACCCACAAGAGAGACATCCCCGCCAACTTCTGGCGTTTGACGGGGTCTATCAGTGAAGAATATGACATTTTTTGAGTGCACATGCATTTCTGCTGCAAATGCCTCTGGAAGTTTCATGCCGTTCGTATGCAATGTGGCAACACGAAAATGACCCGTTTTTCCATTCCGAGGGATTTCTGTGCGATCCTAACAGCCCCGTGACCCACAAGAGAGACATCCCCGCCAACTTCTAGCGTTTGACGGGGTCTATCCGTGAAGAATATTAAATTTTTTGAGTGCACATGCATTTCTGCTGCAAATGCCTCTGGAAGTTTCATGCCGTTCGTATGCAATGTGGCAACACGAAAATGACCCGTTTTCCCATTCCGAGGGATTTCTATGCGACCCTAACAGCCCCGTGACCCACAAGAGAGACATCCCCGCCAATTTAGAGCGTTTGACGGGGTCTATCCGTGAAAAATATCAAATTTTTTGAGTGCACATGCATTCTGCTGCAAATGCCTCTGGAAGTTTCATGCCGTTCGTATGCCAATGTGGCAACACGAAAATGACCCATTTTTCCATTCCGAGGGATTTCTGTGCGATCCTAACAGCCCTCTGACCCACAAGAGAGACATCCCCGTCAATTTCTAGCGTTTGACGGGGTCTATCCGTGAAAAATATCACATTTTTTGAGTGCACATGCATTCTGCTGCAAATGCCTCTGGAAGTTTCATGCCGTTCGTATGCAATTTGGCAACACGAAAATGACCCGTTTTTCCATTCCGAGGGATTTCTGTGCGACCCTAACAGCCCCGTGACCCACAAGAGAGACATCCCCGCCAACTTCTGGCGTTTGACGGGGTCTATCAGTGAAGAATATGACATTTTTTGAGTGCACATGCATTTCTGCTGCAAATGCCTCTGGAAGTTTCATGCCGTTCGTATGCAATGTGGCAACACGAAAATGACCCGTTTTCCCATTCCGAGGGATTTCTGTGCGACCCTAACAGCCCCTGACCCACAAGAGAGACATCCCTGCCAATTTATAGCGTTTGACGGGGTCTCTCCGTGAAAAATATTAAAGTTTTTGAGTGCACATGCATTCTGCTGCAAATGCCTCTGGAAGTTTCATGCCGTTCGTATGCAATGTGGCAACACGAAAATGACCCGTTTTTCCATTCCGAGGGATTTCTGTGCAACCCTAACAGCCCCGTGATCCACAAGAGAGACATCCCCGCCAACTTCTGGCGTTTGACGGGGTCTATCAGTGAAGAATATGACATTTTTTGAGTGCACATGCATTTCTGCTGCAAATGTCTCTGGAAGTTTCATGCCGTTCGTATGCAATGTGGCAACACGAAAATGACCCGTTTTCCCATTCCGAGGGATTTCTGTGCGACCCTAACAGCCCCTGACCCACAAGAGAGACATCCCCGCCAATTTCTAGCGTTTGACGGGGTCTCTCCGTGAAAAATATTAAAGTTTTTGAGTGCACATGCATTTCTGCTGCAAATGCCTCTGGAAGTTTCATGACATTCGTATGCAATGTTGCAATACGAAAATGACCCGTTTTCCCATTCCGAGGGATTTCTGTGCGACCCTAACAGCCCCGTGACCCACAAGAGAGACATCCCCTCCAATTTCTAGCGTTTGACGGGGTCTATCCGTGAAAAATATTAAATTTTTTGAGTGCACATGCATTTCTGCTGCAAATGCCTCTGGAAGTTTCATGCCGTTCGTATGCAATGTGGCAACACGAAAATGACCCGTTTTCCCATTCCGAGGGATTTCTGTGCGACCCTAACTGCCCCTTGACCCACAAGAGAGACATCCCCACCAATTTCTAGCGTTTGACGGGGTCTATCCGTGAAAAATATCAAATTTTTTGAGTGCACATGCATTTCTGCTGCAAATGCCTCTGGAAGTTTCATGCCGTTCGTATGCAATGTGGCAACACGAAAATGACCCGTTTTCCCATTCCGAGGGATTTCTGTGCGACCCTAACAGCCCCTTGACCCACAAGAGAGACATCCCCACCAATTTCTAGCGTTTGACGGGGTCTATCCGTGAAAAATATCAAATTTTTTGAGTGCACATGCATTCTGCTGCAAATGCCTCTGGAAGTTTCATGCCGTTCGTATGCAATGTGGCAACACGAAAATGAATCGTTTTTCCATTCCGAGGGATTTCTGTGCGATCCTAACAGCCCCGTGACCCACAAGAGAGACATCCCCGCCAACTTCTGGCGTTTGACGGGGTCTATCAGTGAAGAATATGACATTTTTTGAGTGCACATGCATTTCTGCTGCAAATGCCTCTGGAAGTTTCATGCCGTTCGTATGCAATGTGGCAACACGAAAATGACCCGTTTTCCCATTCCGAGGGATTTCTGTGCGACCCTAACAGCCCCTGACCCACAAGAGAGACATCCCCGCCAATTTCTAGCGTTTGACGGGGTCTCTCCGTGAAAAATATTAAAGTTTTTGAGTGCACATGCATTCTGCTGCAAATGCCTCTGGAAGTTTCATGCCGTTCATATGCAATGTGGCAACACGAAAATGACCCGTTTTTCCATTCCGAGGGATTTCTGTGCAACCCTAACAGCCCCGTGACCCACAAGAGAGACATCCCCGCCAACTTCTGGCGTTTGACGGGGTCTATCAGTGAAGAATATGACATTTTTTGAGTGCACATGCATTTCTGCTGCAAATGTCTCTGGAAGTTTCATGCCGTTCGTATGCAATGTGGCAACACGAAAATGACCCGTTTTCCCATTCCGAGGGATTTCTGTGCGACCCTAACAGCCCCTGACCCACAAGAGAGACATCCCCGCCAATTTCTAGCGTTTGACGGGGTCTCTCCGTGAAAAATATTAAAGTTTTTGAGTGCACATGCATTTCTGCTGAAAATGCCTCTGGAAGTTTCATGACATTCGTATGCAATGTGGCAATACGAAAATGACCCGTTTTCCCATTCCGAGGGATTTCTGTGCGACCCTAACAGCCCCGTGACCCACAAGAGAGACATCCCCTCCAATTTCTAGCGTTTGACGGGGTCTATCCGTGAAAAATATTAAATTTTTTGAGTGCACATGCATTTCTGCTGCAAATGCCTCTGGAAGTTTCATGCCGTTCGTATGCAATGTGGCAACACGAAAATGACCCGTTTTCCCATTCCGAGGGATTTCTGTGCGACCCTAACAGCCCCTTGACCCACAAGAGAGACATCCCCACCAATTTCTAGCGTTTGACGGGGTCTATCCGTGAAAAATATCAAATTTTTTGAGTGCACATGCATTTCTGCTGCAAATGCCTCTGGAAGTTTCATGCCGTTCGTATGCAATGTGGCAACACGAAAATGACCCGTTTTCCCATTCCGAGGGATTTCTGTGCGACCCTAACAGCCCCTTGTCCCACAAGAGAGACATCCCCACCAATTTCTAGCGTTTGACGGGGTCTATCCGTGAAAAATATCAAATTTTTTGAGTGCACATGCATTCTGCTGCAAATGCCTCTGGAAGTTTCATGCCGTTCGTATGCAATGTGGCAACACGAAAATGACCCGTTTTTCCATTCCGAGGGATTTCTGTGCGATCCTAACAGCCCCGTGACCCACAAGAGAGACATCCCCGCCAACTTCTAGCGTTTGACGGGGTCTATCCGTGAAGAATATTAAATTTTTTGAGTGCACATGCATTTCTGCTGCAAATGCCTCTGGAAGTTTCATGCCGTTCGTATGCAATGTGGCAACACGAAAATGACCCGTTTTCCCATTCCGAGGGATTTCTGTGCGACCCTAACAGCCCCGTGACCCACAAGAGAGACATCCCCGCCAATTTAGAGCGTTTGACGGGGTCTATCCGTGAAAAATATCAAATTTTTTGAGTGCACATGCATTCTGCTGCAAATGCCTCTGGAAGTTTCATGCCGTTCGTATGCCAATGTGGCAACACGAAAATGACCCATTTTTCCATTCCGAGGGATTTCTGTGCGATCCTAACAGCCCCGTGACCCACAAGAGAGACATCCCCGCCCCACTTCTAGCGTTTGACGGGGTCTATCCGTGAAGAATATTATTTTTTTTGAGTGCACATGCATTTCTGCTGCAAATGCCTCTGGAAGTTTCATGCCGTTCGTATGCAATGTGGCAACACGAAAATGACCCGTTTTCCCATTCCGAGGGATTTCTGTGCGACCCTAACAGCCCCTGCCCCACAAGAGAGACATCCCCGCCAATTTCTAGCATTTGACGGGGTCTCTCCGTGAAAAATATTAAAGTTTTTGAGTGCACATGCATTTCTGCTGCAAATGCCTCTGGAAGTTTCATGCCATTCGTATGCAATGTGGAAACACGAAAATGACCCGTTTTCCCATTCCGAGGGATTTCTGTGCGACCCTAACAGCCCCGTGACCCACAAGAGAGACATCCCCGCCAATTTATAGCGTTTGACGGGGTCTATCCGTGAAAAATATTAAATTTTTTGAGTGCACATGCATTTCTGCTGCAAATGCCTCTGGAAGTTTCATGCCGTTCGTATGCAATGTGGCAACACGAAAATGACCCGTTTTCCCATTCCGAGGGATTTTTGTGCGACCCTAACAGCCCCTTGACCCACAAGAGAGACATCCCCGCCAATTTCTAGCGTTTGACGGGGTCTATCCGTGAAAAATATCAAATTTTTTGAGTGCACATGCATTCTGCTGCAAATGCCTCTGGAAGTTTCATGACGTTCGTATGCAATGTGGCAACACGAAAATGACCCGTTTTTCCATTCCGAGGGATTTCTGTGCGATCCTAACAGCCCCGTGACCCACAAGAGAGACATCCCCGCCAACTTCTAGCGTTTGACGGGGTCTATCCGTGAAGAATATTAAATTTTTTGAGTGCACATGCATTTCTGCTGCAAATGCCTCTGGAAGTTTCATGCCGTTCGTATGCAATGTGGCAACACGAAAATGAACCGTTTTCCCATTCTGAGGGATTTCTGTGCGACCCTAACAGCCCCGTGACCCACAAGAGAGACATCCCCGCCAATTTAGATTGTTTGACGGGGTCTATCCGTGAAAAATATCAAATTTTTTGAGTGCACATGCATTCTGCTGCAAATGCCTATGGAAGTTTCATGCCGTTCGTATGCAATGTGGCAACAAGAAAATGACCCGTTTTCCCATTCAGAGGGATTTCTGTGCGACCCTAACAGCCCCGTGACCCACAAGAGAGACATCCCCACCAATTTCAAGCGTTTGACGGGGTCTATCCGTGACAAATATTAATTTGTTTGAGTGCAGATGCATTTCTGCTGCAAATGCCTGTGGAAGTTTCATGCCGTTCGTATGCAATGTGGCAACACGAAAATGACCCGTTTTCCCATTCCGAGGGATTTCTGTGCGACCCTAACAGCCCCGTGACCCACAAGAGAGACATCCCCGCCAATTTCTAGCGTTTGACGGGGTCTCTCCGTGAAAAATATCAATTTTTTTTAGTGCACATGCATTCCGCTGCAAATGCCTCTGGAAGTTTCATGCCGTTCGTATGCAATGTGGCAACACGAAAATGACCCGTTTTTCCATTCCGAGGGATTTCTGTGCGACCCTAACAGCCCCGTGACCCACAAGAGAGACATCCCCGCCAATTTATAGAGTTTGACGGGGTCTATCCGTGAAAATATCAAATTTTTTGAGTGCACATGCATTCTGCTGCAAATGCCTCTGGAAGTTTCATGCCGTTCGTATGCAATGTGGCAACACGAAAATGACCCGTTTTCCCATTCAGAGGGATTTCTGTGCGACCCTAACAGCCCCGTGACCCACAAGAGAGACATCCCCACCAATTTCTAGCGTTTGACGGGGTCTATCCGTGAAAATATTAATTTGTTTGAGTGCAGATGCATTCTGCTGCAAATGCCTCTGGAAGTTTCATGCCGTTCGTATGCAATGTGGCAACACGAAAATGACCCGTTTTTCCATTCCGAGGGATTTCTGTGCGATCCTAACAGCCCCGTGACCCACAAGAGAGACATCCCCGCCAACTTCTAGCGTTTGACGGGGTCTATCCGTGAAGAATATTAAATTTTTTGAGTGCACATGCATTTCTGCTGCAAATGCCTCTGGAAGTTTCATGCCGTTCGTATGCAATGTGGCAACACGAAAATGACCCGTTTTCCCATTCCGAGGGATTTCTGTGCGACCCTAACAGCCCCGTGACCCACAAGAGAGACATCCCCGCCAATTTAGAGCGTTTGACGGGGTCTATCCGTGAAAAATATCAAATTTTTTGAGTGCACATGCATTCTGCTGCAAATGCCTCTGGAAGTTTCATGCCGTTCGTATGCCAATGTGGCAACACGAAAATGACCCATTTTTCCATTCCGAGGGATTTCTGTGCGATCCTAACAGCCCCGTGACCCACAAGAGAGATATCCCCGCCAACTTCTAGCGTTTGACGGGGTCTATCCGTGAAGAATATTATTTTTTTTGAGTGCACATGCATTTCTGCTGCAAATGCCTCTGGAAGTTTCATGCCGTTCGTATGCAATGTGGCAACACGAAAATGACCCGTTTTCCCATTCCGAGGGATTTCTGTGCGTCCCTAACAGCCCCTGCCCCACAAGAGAGACATCCCCGCCAATTTCTAGCGTTTGACGGGGTCTCTCCGTGAAAAATATTAAAGTTTTTGAGTGCACATGCATTTCTGCTGCAAATGCCTCTGGAAGTTTCATGCCATTCGTATGCAATGTGGAAACACGAAAATGACCCGTTTTCCCATTCCGAGGGATTTCTGTGCGACCCTAACAGCCCCGTGACCCACAAGAGAGACATCCCCTCCAATTTATAGCGTTTGACGGGGTCTATCCATGAAAAATATTAAATTTTTTGAGTGCACATGCATTTCTGCTGCAAATGCCTCTGGAAGTTTCATGCCGTTCGTATGCAATGTGGCAACACGAAAATGACCCGTTTTCCCATTCCAAGGGATTTTTGTGCGACCCTAACAGCCCCTTGACCCACAAGAGAGACATCCCCGCCAATTTCTAGCGTTTGACGGGGTCTATCCGTGAAAAATATCAAATTTTTTGAGTGCACATGCATTCTGCTGCAAATGCCTCTGGAAGTTTCATGCCGTTCGTATGCAATGTGGCAACACGAAAATGACCCGTTTTTCCATTCCGAGGGATTTCTGTGCGATCCTAACAGCCCCGTGACCCACAAGAGAGACATCCCCGCCAATTTATAGAGTTTGACGGGGTCTATCCGTGAAAATATCAAATTTTTTGAGTGCACATGCATTCTGCTGCAAATGCCTCTGGAAGTTTCATGCCGTTCGTATGCAATGTGGCAACACGAAAATGACCCGTTTTCCCATTCAGAGGGATTTCTGTGCGACCCTAACAGCCCCGTGACCCACAAGAGAGACATCCCCACCAATTTCTAGCGTTTGACGGGGTCTATCCGTGAAAATATTAATTTGTTTGAGTGCAGATGCATTCTGCTGCAAATGCCTCTGGAAGTTTCATGCCGTTCGTATGCAATGTGGCAACACGAAAATGACCCGTTTTTCCATTCCGAGGGATTTCTGTGCGATCCTAACAGCCCCGTGACCCACAAGAGAGACATCCCCGCCAACTTCTAGCGTTTGACGGGGTCTATCCGTGAAGAATATTAAATTTTTTGAGTGCACATGCATTTCTGCTGCAAATGCCTCTGGAAGTTTCATGCCGTTCGTATGCAATGTGGCAACACGAAAATGACCCGTTTTCCCATTCCGAGGGATTTCTGTGCGACCCTAACAGCCCCGTGACCCACAAGAGAGACATCCCCGCCAATTTCTAGCGTTTGACGGGGTCTCTCCGTGAAAAATATTAAAGTTTTTGAGTGCACATGCATTTCTGCTGCAAATGCCTCTGGAAGTTTCATGCCATTTGTATGCAATGTGGAAACACGAAAATGACCCGTTTTCCCATTCCGAGGGATTTCTGTGCGACCCTAACAGCCCCGTGACCCACAAGAGAGACATCCCCGCCAATTTATAGCGTTTGACGGGGTCTATCCGTGAAAAATATTAAATTTTTTGAGTGCACATGCATTTCTGCTGCAAATGCCTCTGGAAGTTTCATGCCGTTCGTATGCAATGTGGCAACACGAAAATGACCCGTTTTCCCATTCCGAGGGATTTCTGTGCGACCCTAACAGCCCCTTGACCCACAAGAGAGACATCCCCGCCAATTTCTAGCGTTTGACGGGGTCTATCCGTGAAAAATATCAAATTTTTTGAGTGCACATGCATTCTGCTGAAAATGCCTCTGGAAGTTTCATGCCGTTCATATGCAATGTGGCAACACGAAAATGACCCGTTTTTCCATTCCGAGGGATTTCTGTGCGATCCTAACAGCCCCGTGACCCACAAGAGAGACATCCCCGCCAACTTCTAGCGTTTGACGGGGTCTATCCGTGAAGAATATTAAATTTTTTGAGTGCACATGCATTTCTGCTGCAAATGCCTCTGGAAGTTTCATGCCGTTCGTATGCAATGTGGCAACACGAAAATGAACCGTTTTCCCATTCTGAGGGATTTCTGTGCGACCCTAACAGCCCCGTGACCCACAAGAGAGACATCCCCGCCAATTTAGATCGTTTGATGGGGTCTATCCGTGAAAAATATCAAATTTTTTGAGTGCACATGCATTCTGCTGCAAATGCCTATGGAAGTTTCATGCCGTTCGTATGCAATGTGGCAACAAGAAAATGACCCGTTTTCCCATTCAGAGGGATTTCTGTGCGACCCTAACAGCCCCGTGACCCACAAGAGAGACATCCCCACCAATTTCAAGCGTTTGACGGGGTCTATCCGTGACAAATATTAATTTGTTTGAGTGCAGATGCATTTCTGCTGCAAATGCCTGTGGAAGTTTCATGCCGTTCGTATGCAATGTGGCAACACGAAAATGACCCGTTTTCCCATTCCGAGGGATTTCTGTGCGACCCTAACAGCCCCGTGACCCACAAGAGAGACATCCCCGCCAATTTCTAGCGTTTGACGGGGTCTCTCCGTGAAAAATATCAATTTTTTTTAGTGCACATGCATTCTGCTGCAAATGCCTCTGGAAGTTTCATGCCGTTCGTATGCAATGTGGCAACACGAAAATGACCCGTTTTTCCATTCCGAGGGATTTCTGTGCGACCCTAACAGCCCCGTGACCCACAAGAGAGACATCCCCGCCAATTTATAGAGTTTGACGGGGTCTATCCGTGAAAATATCAAATTTTTTGAGTGCACATGCATTCTGCTGCAAATGCCTCTGGAAGTTTCATGCCGTTCGTATGCAATGTGGCAACACGAAAATGACCCGTTTTCCCATTCAGAGGGATTTCTGTGCGACCCTAACAGCCCCGTGACCCACAAGAGAGACATCCCCACCAATTTCTAGCGTTTGACGGGGTCTATCCGTGAAAAATATTAATTTGTTGAGTGCAGATGCATTTCTGCTGCAAATGCCTGTGGAAGTTTCATGCCGTTCGTATGCAATGTGGCAACACGAAAATGACCCGTTTTCCCATTCCGAGGGATTTCTGTGCGACCCTAACAGCCCCGTGACCCACAAGAAAGACATCCCTTCCAACTTCTAGCGTTTGACGGGGTCTATCCCTGAAAAATATCAAATTTTTTGAGTGCACATGCATTCTGCTGCAAATGCCTATGGAAGTTTCATGCCGTTCGTATGCAATGTGGCAACAAGAAAATGACCCGTTTTCCCATTCAGAGGGATTTCTGTGCGACCCTAACAGCCCCGTGACCCACAAGAGAGACATCCCCACCAATTTCAAGCGTTTGACGGGGTCTATCCGTGACAAATATTAATTTGTTTGAGTGCAGATGCATTTCTGCTGCAAATGCCTGTGGAAGTTTCATGCCGTTCGTATGCAATGTGGCAACACGAAAATGACCCGTTTTCCCATTCCGAGGGATTTCTGTGCGACCCTAACAGCCCCGTGACCCACAAGAGAGACATCCCCGCCAATTTCTAGCGTTTGACGGGGTCTCTCCGTGAAAAATATCAATTTTTTTTAGTGCACATGCATTCTGCTGCAAATGCCTCTGGAAGTTTCATGCCGTTCGTATGCAATGTGGCAACACGAAAATGACCCGTTTTTCCATTCCGAGGGATTTCTGTGCGACCCTAACAGCCCCGTGACCCACAAGAGAGACATCCCCGCCAATTTATAGAGTTTGACGGGGTCTATCCGTGAAAATATCAAATTTTTTGAGTGCACATGCATTCTGCTGCAAATGCCTCTGGAAGTTTCATGCCGTTCGTATGCAATGTGGCAACACGAAAATGACCCGTTTTCCCATTCAGAGGGATTTCTGTGCGACCCTAACAGCCCCGTGACCCACAAGAGAGACATCCCCACCAATTTCTAGCGTTTGACGGGGTCTATCCGTGAAAAATATTAATTTGTTGAGTGCAGATGCATTTCTGCTGCAAATGCCTGTGGAAGTTTCATGCCGTTCGTATGCAATGTGGCAACACGAAAATGACCCGTTTTCCCATTCCGAGGGATTTCTGTGCGACCCTAACAGCCCCGTGACCCACAAGAAAGACATCCCTTCCAACTTCTAGCGTTTGACGGGGTCTATCCCTGAAAAATATTACATTTTTTGAGTGCACATGCATTTCTGCTGCAAATGCCTCTGGAAGTTTCATGCCATTCGTATGCAATGTGGCAACACGAAAATGACCCGTTTTTCCATTCCGAGGGATTTCTGTGCGATCCTAACAGCCCCGTGACCCACAAGAGAGACATCCCCGCCAACTTCTAGCGTTTGACCGGGTCTATCCGTGAAAAATATTATTTTTTTTGAGTGCACATGCATTTCTGCTGCAAATGCCTCTGGAAGTTTCATGCCGTTCGTATGCCAATGTGGCAACACGAAAATGACCCGTTTTCCCATTACGAGGGATTTCTGTGCGACCCTAACAGCCCCGTGACCCACAAGAGAGACATCCCCGCCAATTTATAGCGTTTGACGGGGTCTATCCGTGAAATATATTAATTTTTTTGAGTGCACATGCATTTCTGCTGCAAATGCCTCTGGAAGTTTCATGCCGTTCGTATGCAATGTGGCAACAGGAAAATGACCCGTTTTCCCATTCCGAGGGATTTCTGTGCGACCCTAACAGCCCCGTGACCCACAAGAGAGACATCCCCGTCAATTTCTAGCGTTTGACGGGGTCTATCCGTGAAAAATATCAAATTTTTTGAGTGCACATGCATTCTGCTGCAAATGCCTCTGGAAGTTTCATGCCGTTCGTATGCAATGTGGCAACACGAAAATGACCCGTTTTCCCATTACGAGGGATTTCTGTGCGACCCTAACAGCCCCGTGACCCACAAGAGAGACATCCCCGCCAATTTATAGCGTTTGACGGGGTCTATCCGTGAAATATATTAAATTTTTTGAGTGCACATGCATTTCTGCTGCAAATGCCTCTGGAAGTTTCATGCCGTTCGTATGCAATGTGGCAACAGGAAAATGACCCGTTTTCCCATTCCGAGGGATTTCTGTGCGACCCTAACAGCCCCATGACCCACAAGAGAGACATCCCCGTCAATTTCTAGCGTTTGACGGGGTCTATCCGTGAAAAATATCAAATTTTTTGAGTGCACATGCATTCTGCTGCAAATGCCTCTGGAAGTTTCATGCCGTTCGTATGCAATGTGGCAACACGAAAATGACCCGTTTTTCCATTCCGAGGGATTTCTGTGCGACCCTAACAGCCCCGTGACCCACAAGAGAGACATGCCCGCCAACTTCTAGCGTTTGACGGGGTCTATCCGTGAAGAATATTAAATTTTTTGAGTGCACATGCATTTCTGCTGCAAATGCCTCTGGAAGTTTCATGCCGTTCGTATGCAATGTGGCAACACGAAAATGACCCGTTTTCCCATTCCGAGGGATTTCTGTGCGACCCTAACAGCCCCGTGACCCACAAGAGAGACATCCCCGCCAATTTAGAGCGTTTGACGGGGTCTAACCGTGAAAAATATCAAATTTTTTGAGTGCACATGCATTCTGCTGCAAATGCCTCTGGAAGTTTCATGCCGTTCGTATGCCAATGTGGCAACACGAAAATGACCCATTTTTCCATTCCGAGGGATTTCTGTGCGATCCTAACAGCCCCGTGACCCACAAGAGAGACATCCCCGCCAACTTCTAGCGTTTGACGGGGTCTATCCGTGAAGAATATTAATTTTTTTGAGTGCACATGCATTTCTGCTGCAAATGCCTCTGGAAGTTTCATGCCGTTCGTATGCAATGTGGCAACACGAAATTGACCCGTTTTCCCATTCCGAGGGATTTCTGTGCGACCCTAACAGCCCCTGACCCACAAGAGAGACATCCCCGCCAATTTCTACTGTTTGACGGGGTCTCTCCGTGAAAAATATTAAAGTTTTTGAGTGCACATGCATTTCTGCTGCAAATGCCTCTGGAAGTTTCATGCCATTCGTATGCAATGTGGAAACACGAAAATGACCCGTTTTCCCATTCCGAGGGATTTCTGTGCGACCCTAACAGCCCCGTGACCCACAAGAGAGACATCCCCTCCAATTTATAGCGTTTGACGGGGTCTATCCGTGAAAAATATTAAATTTTTTGAGTGCACATGCATTTCTGCTGCAAATGCCTCTGGAAGTTTCATGCCGTTCGTATGCAATGTGGCAACACGAAAATGACCCGTTTTCCCATTCCGAGGGATTTCTGTGCGACCCTAACAGCCCTGTGACCCACAAGAGAGACATCCCTGCCAACTTCTAGCATTTGACGGGGTCTATCCGTGAAAAATATTACATTTTTTGAATGCACATGCATTTCTGCTGCAAATGCCTCTGGAAGTTTCATGCCATTCGTATGCAATGTGGCAACACGAAAATGACCCGTTTTCCCATTCCGAGGGATTTCTGTGCGACCCTAACAGCCCCGTGACCCACAAGAGAGACATCCCCACCAATTTCTAGCGTTTGACGACGTCTATCCGTGAAAAATATTAAAGTTTTTGAGTGCACATGCATTTCTGCTGCAAATGCCTCTGAAAGTTTCATGCCGTTCGTATGCCAATGTGGCAACACGAAAATGACCAATTTTTCCATTCCGAGGGATTTCTGTGCGATCCTAACAGCCCCGTGACCCACAAGAGAGACATCCCCGCCAACTTCTAGCGTTTGACGGGGTCTATCTGTGAAGAATATTAATTTTTTTGAGTGCACATGCATTTCTGCTGCAAATGCCTCTGGAAGTTTCATGCCGTTCGTATGCAATGTGGCAACACGAAAATGACCCGTTTTCCCATTCCGAGGGATTTCTGTGCGACCCTAACAGCCCCTGACCCACAAGAGAGACATCCCCGCCAATTTCTAGCGTTTGACGGGGTCTCTCCATGAAAAATATTAAAGTTTTTGAGTGCACATGCATTTCTGCTGCAAATGCCTCTGGAAGTTTCATGACATTCGTATGCAATGTGGCAATACGAAAATGACCCGTTTTCCCATTCCGAGGGATTTCTGTGCGACCCTAACAGCCCCGTGACCCACAAGAGAGACATCCCCGCCAATTTCTAGCGTTTGACGGGGTCTATCCGTGAAAAATATTAAATTTTTTGAGTGCACATGCATTTCTGCTGCGAATGCCTCTGGAAGTTTCATGCCATTCGTATGCAATGTGGAAACACGAAAATGACCCGTTTTCCCATTCCGAGGGATTTCTGTGCGACCCTAACAGCCCCGTGACCCACAAGAGAGACATCCCCTCCAATTTATAGCGTTTGACGGGGTCTATCCGTGAAAATATTAAATTTTTTGAGTGCACATGCATTTCTGCTGCAAATGCCTCTGGAAGTTTCATGCCGTTCGTATGCAATGTGGCAACACGAAAATGACCCGTTTTCCCATTCCGAGGGATTTCTGTGCGACCCTAACAGCCCCGTGACCCACAAGAGAGACATCCCCACCAATTTCTAGCGTTTGACGGGTCTATCCGTGAAAAATATTAAAGTTTTTGAGTGCACATGCATTTCTGCTGCAAATGCCTCTGGAAGTTTCATGCCGTTCGTATGCAATGTGGCAACACGAAATTGACCCGTTTTCCCATTCCGAGGGATTTCTGTGCGACCCTAACAGCCCCTGACCCACAAGAGAGACATCCCCGCCAATTTCTACCGTTTGACGGGGTCTCTCCGTGAAAAATATTAAAGTTTTTGAGTGCACATGCATTTCTGCTGCAAATGCCTCTGGAAGTTTCATGCCATTCGTATGCAATGTGGAAACACGAAAATGACCCGTTTTCCCATTCCGAGGGATTTCTGTGCGACCCTAACAGCCCCGTGACCCACAAGAGAGACATCCCCTCCAATTTATAGCGTTTGACGGGGTCTATCCGTGAAAAATATTAAATTTTTTGAGTGCACATGCATTTCTGCTGCAAATGCCTCTGGAAGTTTCATGCCGTTCGTATGCAATGTGGCAACACTAAAATGACCCGTTTTCCCATTCCGAGGGATTTCTGTGCGACCCTAACAGCCCTGTGACCCACAAGAGAGACATCCCTGCCAACTTCTAGCGTTTGACGGGGTCTATCCGTGAAAAATATTACATTTTTTGAATGCACATGCATTTCTGCTGCAAATGCCTCTGGAAGTTTCATGCCATTCGTATGCAATGTGGCAACACGAAAATGACCCGTTTTCCCATTCCGAGGGATTTCTGTGCGACCCTAACAGCCCCTGACCCACAAGATAGACATCCCCGCCAATTTCTACCGTTTGACGGGGTCTCTCCGTGAAAAATATTAAAGTTTTTGAGTGCACATGCATTTCTGCTGCAAATGCCTCTGGAAGTTTCATGCCATTCGTATGCAATGTGGAAACACGAAAATGACCCGTTTTCCCATTCCGAGGGATTTCTGTGCGACCCTAACAGCCCCGTGACCCACAAGAGAGACATCCCCTCCAATTTATAGCGTTTGACGGGGTCTATCCGTGAAAAATATTAAATTTTTTGAGTGCACATGCATTTCTGCTGCAAATGCCTCTGGAAGTTTCATGCCGTTCGTATGCAATGTGGCAACACGAAAATGACCCGTTTTCCCATTCCGAGGGATTTCTGTGCGACCCTAACAGCCCTGTGACCCACAAGAGAGACATCCCTGCCAACTTCTAGCGTTTGACGGGGTCTATCCGTGAAAAATATTACATTTTTTGAATGCACATGCATTTCTGCTGCAAATGCCTCTGGAAGTTTCATGCCATTCGTATGCAATGTGGCAACACGAAAATGACCCGTTTTCCCATTCCGAGGGATTTCTGTGCGACCCTAACAGCCCCGTGACCCACAAGAGAGACATCCCCACCAATTTCTAGCGTTTGACGACGTCTATCCGTGAAAAATATTAAAGTTTTTGAGTGCACATGCATTTCTGCTGCAAATGCCTCTGAAAGTTTCATGCCGTTCGTATGCCAATGTGGCAACACGAAAATGACCCATTTTTCCATTCCGAGGGATTTCTGTGCGATCCTAACAGCCCCGTGACCCACAAGAGAGACATCCCCGCCAACTTCTAGCGTTTGACGGGGTCTATCTGTGAAGAATATTAATTTTTTTGACTGCACATGCATTTCTGCTGCAAATGCCTCTGGAAGTTTCATGCCGTTCGTATGCAATGTGGCAACACGAAAATGACCCGTTTTCCCATTCCGAGGGATTTCTGTGCGACCCTAACAGCCCCTGACCCACAAGAGAGACATCCCCGCCAATTTCTAGCGTTTGACGGGGTCTCTCCATGAAAAATATTAAAGTTTTTGAGTGCACATGCATTTCTGCTGCAAATGCCTCTGGAAGTTTCATGACATTCGTATGCAATGTGGCAATACGAAAACGACCCGTTTTCCCATTCCGAGGGATTTCTGTGCGACCCTAACAGCCCCGTGACCCACAAGAGAGACATCCCCGCCAATTTCTAGCGTTTGACGGGGTCTATCCGTGAAAAATATTAAATTTTTTGAGTGCACATGCATTTCTGCTGCGAATGCCTCTGGAAGTTTCATGCCGTTCGTATGCAATGTGGCAACACGAAAATGACCCGTTTTCCCATTCCGAGGGATTTCTGTGCGACCCTAACAGCCCCTGACCCACAAGAGAGACATCCTCGCCAATTTCTAGCGTTTGACGGGGTCTCTCCGTGAAAAATATTAAAGTTTTTGAGTGCACATGCATTTCTGCTGCAAATGCCTCTGGAAGTTTCATGCCATTCGTATGCAATGTGGAAACACGAAAATGACCCGTTTTCCCATTCCGAGGGATTTCTGTGCGACCCTAACAGCCCCGTGACCCACAAGAGAGACATCCCCTCCAATTTATAGCGTTTGACGGGGTCTATCCGTGAAAATATTAAATTTTTTGAGTGCACATGCATTTCTGCTGCAAATGCCTCTGGAAGTTTCATGCCGTTCGTATGCAATGTGGCAACACGAAAATGACCCGTTTTCCCATTCCGAGGGATTTCTGTGCGACCCTAACAGCCCCGTGACCCACAAGAGAGACATCCCCACCAATTTCTAGCGTTTGACGGGGTCTATCCGTGAAAAATATTAAAGTTTTTGAGTGCACATGCATTTCTGCTGCAAATGCCTCTGAAAGTTTCATGCCGTTCGTATGCCAATGTGGCAACACGAAAATGACCCATTTTTCCATTCCAAGGGATTTCTGTGCGATCCTAACAGCCCCGTGACCCACAAGAGAGACATCCCCGCCAACTTCTAGCGTTTGACGGGGTCTATCTGCGAAGAATATTAATTTTTTTGAGTGCACATGCATTTCTGCTGAAATTGCCTCTGGAAGTTTCATGCCGTTCGTATGCAATGTGGCAACACGAAAATGACCCGTTTTCCCATTCCGAGCGATTTCTGTGCGACCCTAACAGCCCCTGACCCACAAGAGAGACATCCCCGCCAATTTCTAGCGTTTGACGGGGTCTCTCCATGAAAAATATTAAAGTTTTTGAGTGCACATGCATTTCTGCTGCAAATGCCTCTGGAAGTTTCATGACATTCGTATGCAATGTGGCAATACGAAAATGACCCGTTTTCCCATTCCGAGGGATTTCTGTGCGACCCTAACAGCCCCGTGACCCACAAGAGAGACATCCCCGCCAACTTCTAGCGTTTGACGGGGTCTATCTGTGAAGAATATTAATTTTTTTGAGTGCACATGCATTTCTGCTGCAAATGCCTCTGGAAGTTTCATGCCGTTCGTATGCAATGTGGCAACACGAAAATGACCCGTTTTCCCATTCCGAGGGATTTCTGTGCGACCCTAACAGCCCCTGACCCACAAGAGAGACATCCCCGCCAATTTCTAGCGTTTGACGGGGTCTCTCCATGAAAAATATTAAAGTTTTTGAGTGCACATGCATTTCTGCTGCAAATGCCTCTGGAAGTTTCATGACATTCGTATGCAATGTGGCAATACGAAAATGACCCGTTTTCCCATTCCGAGGGATTTCTGTGCGACCCTAACAGCCCCGTGACCCACAAGAGAGACATCCCCGCCAATTTCTAGCGTTTGACGGGGTCTATCCGTGAAAAATATTAAATTTTTTGAGTGCACATGCATTTCTGCTGCGAATGCCTCTGGAAGTTTCATGCCGTTCGTATGCAATGTGGCAACACGAAAATGACCCGTTTTCCCATTCCGAGGGATTTCTGTGCGACCCTCACAGCCCCTTGACCCACAAGAGAGACATCCCCGCCAATTTCTAGCGTTTGACGGGGTCTATCCGTGAAAAATATCAAATTTTTTGAGTGCACATGCATTCTGCTGCAAATGCCTCTGGAAGTTTCATGCCGTTCGTATGCAATGTGGCAACACGAAAATGACCCGTTTTCCCATTCCGAGGGATTTCTGTGCGACCCTAACAGCCCCTTGACCCACAAGAGAGACATCCCCGCCAATTTCTAGCGTTTGACGGGGTCTATCCGTGAAAAATATCAAATTTTTTGAGTGCACATGCATTCTGCTGCAAATGCCTCTGGAAGTTTCATGCCGTTCGTATGCAATGTGGCAACACGAAAATGACCCGTTTTTCCATTCCGAGGGATTTCTGTGCGATCCTAACAGCCCCGTGACCCACAAGAGAGACATCCCCGCCAACTTCTAGCGTTTGACGGGGTCTATCCGTGAAGAATATTAAATTTTTTGAGTGCACATGCATTTCTGCTGCAAATGCCTCTGGAAGTTTCATGCCGTTCGTATGCAATGTGGCAACACGAAAATGACCCGTTTTCCCATTCCGAGGGATTTCTATGCGACCCTAACAGCCCCGTGACCCACAAGAGAGACATCCCCGCCAATTTAGAGCGTTTGACGGGGTCTATCCGTGAAAAATATCAAATTTTTTGAGTGCACATGCATTCTGCTGCAAATGCCTCTGGAAGTTTCATGCCGTTCGTATGCCAATGTGGCAACACGAAAATGACCCATTTTTCCATTCCGAGGGATTTCTGTGCGATCCTAACAGCCCTCTGACCCACAAGAGAGACATCCCCGTCAATTTCTAGCGTTTGACGGGGTCTATCCGTGAAAAATATCAAATTTTTTGAGTGCACATGCATTCTGCTGCAAATGCCTCTGGAAGTGTCATGCCGTTCGTATGCAATGTGGCAACACGAAAATGACCCGTTTTTCCATTCCGAGGGATTTCTGTGCGACCCTAACAGCCCCGTGACCCACAAGAGAGACATCCCCGCCAACTTCTGGCGTTTGACGGGGTCTATCAGTGAAGAATATGACATTTTTTGAGTGCACATGCATTTCTGCTGCAAATGCCTCTGGAAGTTTCATGCCGTTCGTATGCAATGTGGCAACACGAAAATGACCCGTTTTCCCATTCCGAGGGATTTCTGTGCGACCCTAACAGCCCCTGACCCACAAGAGAGACATCCTCGCCAATTTCTAGCGTTTGACGGAGTCTCTCCGTGAAAAATATTAAAGTTTTTGAGTGCACATGCATTTCTGCTGCAAATGCCTCTGGAAGTTTCATGCCATTCGTATGCAATGTGGAAACACGAAAATGACCCGTTTTCCCATTCCGAGGGATTTCTGTGCGACCCTAACAGCCCCGTGACCCACAAGAGAGACATCCCCACCAATTTCTAGCGTTTGACGGGGTCTATCCGTGAAAATATTAAATTTTTTGAGTGCACATGCATTTCTGCTGCAAATGCCTCTGGAAGTTTCATGCCGTTCGTATGCAATGTGGCAACACGAAAATGACCCGTTTTCCCATTCCGAGGGATTTCTGTGCGACCCTAACAGCCCCGTGACCCACAAGAGAGACATCCCCACCAATTTCTAGCGTTTGACGGGGTCTATCCGTGAAAAATATTAAAGTTTTTGAGTGCACATGCATTTCTGCTGCAAATGCCTCTGAAAGTTTCATGCCGTTCGTATGCCAATGTGGCAACACGAAAATGACCCATTTTTCCATTCCGAGGGATTTCTGTGCAATCCTAACAGCCCCGTGACCCACAAGAGAGACATCCCCGCCAACTTCTAGCGTTTGACGGGGTCTATCTGTGAAGAATATTAATTTTTTTGAGTGCACATGCATTTCTGCTGAAATTGCCTCTGGAAGTTTCATGCCATTCGTATGCAATGTGGCAACACGAAAATGACCCGTTTTCCCATTCCGAGCGATTTCTGTGCGACCCTAACAGCCCCTGACCCACAAGAGAGACATCCCCGCCAATTTCTAGCGTTTGACGGGGTCTCTCCATGAAAAATATTAAAGTTTTTGAGTGCACATGCATTTCTGCTGCAAATGCCTCTGGAAGTTTCATGACATTCGTATGCAATGTGGCAATACGAAAATGACCCGTTTTCCCATTCCGAGGGATTTCTGTGCGACCCTAACAGCCCCGTGACCCACAAGAGAGACATCCCCGCCAACTTCTAGCGTTTGACGGGGTCTATCTGTGAAGAATATTAATTTTTTTGAGTGCACATGCATTTCTGCTGCAAATGCCTCTGGAAGTTTCATGCCGTTCGTATGCAATGTGGCAACACGAAAATGACCCGTTTTCCCATTCCGAGGGATTTCTGTGCGACCCTAACAGCCCCTGACCCACAAGAGAGACATCCCCGCCAATTTCTAGCGTTTGACGGGGTCTCTCCATGAAAAATATTAAAGTTTTTGAGTGCACATGCATTTCTGCTGCAAATGCCTCTGGAAGTTTCATGACATTCGTATGCAATGTGGCAATACGAAAATGACCCGTTTTCCCATTCCGAGGGATTTCTGTGCGACCCTAACAGCCCCGTGACCCACAAGAGAGACATCCCCGCCAATTTCTAGCGTTTGACGGGGTCTATCCGTGAAAAATATTAAATTTTTTGAGTGCACATGCATTTCTGCTGCGAATGCCTCTGGAAGTTTCATGCCGTTCGTATGCAATGTGGCAACACGAAAATGACCCGTTTTCCCATTCCGAGGGATTTCTGTGCGACCCTCACAGCCCCTTGACCCACAAGAGAGACATCCCCGCCAATTTCTAGCGTTTGACGGGGTCTATCCGTGAAAAATATCAAATTTTTTGAGTGCACATGCATTCTGCTGCAAATGCCTCTGGAAGTTTCATGCCGTTCGTATGCAATGTGGCAACACGAAAATGACCCGTTTTCCCATTCCGAGGGATTTCTGTGCGACCATAACAGCCCCTTGACCCACAAGAGAGACATCCCCGCCAATTTCTAGCGTTTGACGGGGTCTATCCGTGAAAAATATCAAATTTTTTGAGTGCACATGCATTCTGCTGCAAATGCCTCTGGAAGTTTCATGCCGTTCGTATGCAATGTGGCAACACGAAAATGACCCGTTTTTCCATTCCGAGGGATTTCTGTGCGATCCTAACAGCCCCGTGACCCACAAGAGAGACATCCCCGCCAACTTCTAGCGTTTGACGGGGTCTATCCGTGAAGAATATTAATTTTTTTGAGTGCACATGCATTTCTGCTGCAAATGCCTCTGGAAGTTTCATGCCGTTCGTATGCAATGTGGCAACACGAAAATGACCCGTTTTCCCATTCCGAGGGATTTCTATGCGACCCTAACAGCCCCGTGACCCACAAGAGAGACATCCCCGCCAATTTAGAGCGTTTGACGGGGTCTATCCGTGAAAAATATCAAATTTTTTGAGTGCACATGCATTCTGCTGCAAATGCCTCTGGAAGTTTCATGCCGTTCGTATGCCAATGTGGCAACACGAAAATGACCCATTTTTCCATTCCGAGGGATTTCTGTGCGATCCTAACAGCCCTCTGACCCACAAGAGAGACATCCCCGTCAATTTCTAGCGTTTGACGGGGTCTATCCGTGAAAAATATCAAATTTTTTGAGTGCACATGCATTCTGCTGCAAATGCCTCTGGAAGTGTCATGCCGTTCGTATGCAATGTGGCAACACGAAAATGACCCGTTTTTCCATTCCGAGGGATTTCTGTGCGACCCTAACAGCCCCGTGACCCACAAGAGAGACATCCCCGCCAACTTCTGGCGTTTGACGGGGTCTATCAGTGAAGAATATGACATTTTTTGAGTGCACATGCATTTCTGCTGCAAATGCCTCTGGAAGTTTCATGCCGTTCGTATGCAATGTGGCAACACGAAAATGACCCGTTTTTCCATTCCGAGGGATTTCTGTGCGATCCTAACAGCCCCGTGACCCACAAGAGAGACATCCTCGCCAACTTCTAGCGTTTGACGGGGTCTATCCGTGAAGAATATTAAATTTTTTGAGTGCACATGCATTTCTGCTGCAAATGCCTCTGGAAGTTTCATGCCGTTCGAATGCAATGTGGCAACACGAAAATGACCCGTTTTCCCATTCCGAGGGATTTCTATGCGACCCTAACAGCCCCGTGACCCACAAGAGAGACATCCCCGCCAATTTAGAGAGTTTGACGGGGTCTATCCGTGAAAAATATCAAATTTTTTGAGTGCACATGCATTCTGCTGCAAATGCCTCTGGAAGTTTCATGCCGTTCGTATGCCAATGTGGCAACACGAAAATGACCCATTTTTCCATTCCGAGGGATTTCTGTGCGATCCTAACAGCCCTCTGACCCACAAGAGAGACATCCCCGTCAATTTCTAGCGTTTGACGGGGTCTATCCGTGAAAAATATCAAATTTTTTGAGTGCACATGCATTCTGCTGCAAATGCCTCTGGAAGTTTCATGCCGTTCGTATGCAATGTGGCAACACGAAAATGACCCGTTTTTCCATTCCGAGGGATTTCTGTGCGACCCTAACAGCCCCGTGACCCACAAGAGAGACATCCCCGCCAACTTCTGGCGTTTGACGGGGTCTATCAGTGAAGAATATGACATTTTTTGAGTGCACATGCATTTCTGCTGCAAATGCCTCTGGAAGTTTCATGCCGTTCGTATGCAATGTGGCAACACGAAAATGACCCGTTTTCCCATTCCGATGGATTTCTGTGCGACCCTAACAGCCCCTGACCCACAAGAGAGACATCCCCGCCAATTTCTAGCGTTTGACGGGGTCTCTCCGTGAAAAATATTAAAGTTTTTGAGTGCACATGCATTCTGCTGCAAATGCCTCTGGAAGTTTCATGCCGTTCGTATGCAATGTGGCAACACGAAAATGACCCGTTTTTCCATTCCGAGGGATTTCTGTGCAACCCTAACAGCCCCGTGACCCACAAGAGAGACATCCCCGCCAACTTCTGGCGTTTGACGGGGTCTATCAGTGAAGAATATGACATTTTTTGAGTGCACATGCATTTCTGCTGCAAATGTCTCTGGAAGTTTCATGCCGTTCGTATGCAATGTGGCAACACGAAAATGACCCGTTTTCCCATTCCGAGAGATTTCTGTGCGACCCTAACAGCCCCTGACCCACAAGAGAGACATCCCCGCCAATTTCTAGCGTTTGACGGGGTCTCTCCGTGAAAAATATTAAAGTTTTTGAGTGCACATGCATTTCTGCTGCAAATGCCTCTGGAAGTTTCATGACATTCGTATGCAATGTGGCAATACGAAAATGACCCGTTTTCCCATTCCGAGGGATTTCTGTGCGACCCTAACAGCCCCGTGACCCACAAGAGAGACATCCCCTCCAATTTCTAGCGTTTGACGGGGTCTATCCGTGAAAAATATTAAATTTTTTGAGTGCACATGCATTTCTGCTGCAAATGCCTCTGGAAGTTTCATGCCGTTCGTATGCAATGTGGCAACACGAAAATGACCCGTTTTCCCATTCCGAGGGATTTCTGTGCGACCCTAACAGCCCCTTGACCCACAAGAGAGACATCCCCACCAATTTCTAGCGTTTGACGGGGTCTATCCGTGAAAAATATCAAATTTTTTGAGTGCACATGCATTTCTGCTGCAAATGCCTCTGGAAGTTTCATGCCGTTCGTATGCAATGTGGCAACACGAAAATGACCCGTTTTCCCATTCCGAGGGATTTCTGTGCGACCCTAACAGCCCCTTGACCCACAAGAGAGACATCCCCACCAATTTCTAGCGTTTGACGGGGTCTATCCGTGAAAAATATCAAATTTTTTGAGTGCACATGCATTCTGCTGCAAATGCCTCTGGAAGTTTCATGCCGTTCGTATGCAATGTGGCAACACGAAAATGACCCGTTTTTCCATTCCGAGGGATTTCTGTGCGATCCTAACAGCCCCGTGACCCACAAGAGAGACATCCCCGCCAACTTCTAGCGTTTGACGGGGTCTATCCGTGAAGAATATTACATTTTTTGAGTGCACATGCATTTCTGCTGCAAATGCCTCTGGAAGTTTCATGCCGTTCGTATGCAATGTGGCAACACGAAAATGACCCGTTTTCCCATTCCGAGGGATTTCTGTGCGACCCTAACAGCCCCGTGACCCACAAGAGAGACATCCCCGCCAATTTAGAGCGTTTGACGGGGTCTATCCGTGAAAAATATCAAATTTTTTGAGTGCACATGCATTCTGCTGCAAATGCCTCTGGAAGTTTCATGCCGTTCGTATGCCAATGTGGCAACACGAAAATGACCCATTTTTCCATTCCGAGGGATTTCTGTGCGATCCTAACAGCCCCGTGACCCACAAGAGAGACATCCCCGCCAACTTCTAGCGTTTGACGGGGTCTATCCGTGAAGAATATTATTTTTTTTGAGTGCACATGCATTTCTGCTGCAAATGCCTCTGGAAGTTTCATGCCGTTCGTATGCAATGTGGCAACACGAAAATGACCCGTTTTCCCATTCCGAGGGATTTCTGTGCGACCCTAACAGCCCCTGCCCCACAAGAGAGACATCCCCGCCAATTTCTAGCATTTGACGGGGTCTCTCCGTGAAAAATATTAAAGTTTTTGAGTGCACATGCATTTCTGCTGCAAATGCCTCTGGAAGTTTCATGCCATTCGTATGCAATGTGGAAACACGAAAATGACCCGTTTTCCCATTCCGAGGGATTTCTGTGCGACCCTAACAGCCCCGTGACCCACAAGAGAGACATCCCCGCCAATTTATAGCGTTTGACGGGGTCTATCCGTGAAAAATATTAATTTTTTTGAGTGCACATGCATTTCTGCTGCAAATGCCTCTGGAAGTTTCATGCCGTTCGTATGCAATGTGGCAACACGAAAATGACCCGTTTTCCCATTCCGAGGGATTTCTGTGCGACCCTAACAGCCCCTTGACCCACAAGAGAGACATCCCCGCCAATTTCTAGCGTTTGACGGGGTCTATCCGTGAAAAATATCAAATTTTTTGAGTGCACATGCATTCTGCTGCAAATGCCTCTGGAAGTTTCATGCCGTTCGTATGCAATGTGGCAACACGAAAATGACCCGTTTTTCCATTCCGAGGGATTTCTGTGCGATCCTAACAGCCCCGTGACCCACAAGAGAGACATCCCCTCCAACTTCTAGCGTTTGACGGGGTCTATCCGTGAAGAATATTGAATTTTTTGAGTGCACATGCATTTCTGCTGCAAATGCCTCTGGAAGTTTCATGCCGTTCGTATGCAATGTGGCAACACGAAAATGAACCGTTTTCCCATTCTGAGGGATTTCTGTGCGACCCTAACAGCCCCATGACCCACAAGAGAGACATCCCCGCCAATTTAGATCGTTTGACGGGGTCTATCCGTGAAAAATATCAAATTTTTTGAGTGCACATGCATTCTGCTGCAAATGCCTATGGAAGTTTCATGCCGTTCGTATGCAATGTGGCAACAAGAAAATGACCCGTTTTCCCATTCAGAGGGATTTCTGTGCGACCCTAACAGCCCCGTGACCCACAAGAGAGACATCCCCACCAATTTCAAGCGTTTGACGGGGTCTATCCGTGACAAATATTAATTTGTTTGAGTGCAGATGCATTTCTGCTGCAAATGCCTGTGGAAGTTTCATGCCGTTCGTATGCAATGTGGCAACACGAAAATGACCCGTTTTCCCATTCCGAGGGATTTCTGTGCGACCCTAACAGCCCCGTGACCCACAAGAGAGACATCCCCGCCAATTTCTAGCGTTTGACGGGGTCTATCCGTGAAAAATATTAATTTGTTTGAGTGCAGATGCATTTCTGCTGCAAATGCCTGTGGAAGTTTCATGCCGTTCTTATGCAATGTGGCAACACGAAAATTACCCGTTTTCCCATTCCGAGGGATTTCTGTGCGACCCTAACAGCCCCGTGACCCACAAGAAAGACATCCCTTCCAACTTCTAGCGTTTGACGGGGTCTATCCCTGAAAAATATTACATTTTTTGAGTGCACATGCATTTCTGCTGCAAATGCCTCTGGAAGTTTCATTCCGTTCGTATGCAATGTGGCAACACGAAAATGACCCGTTTTTCCATTCCGAGGGATTTCTGTGCGATCCTAACAGCCCCGTGACCCACAAGAGAGACATCCCCGCCAACTTCTAGCGTTTGACCGGGTCTATCCGTGAAAAATATTATTTTTTTTGAGTGCACATGCATTTCTGCTGCAAATGCCTCTGGAAGTTTCATGCCGTTCGTATGCCAATGTGGCAACACGAAAATGACCCGTTTTCCCATTACGAGGGATTTCTGTGCGACCCTAACAGCCCCGTGACCCACAAGAGAGACATCCCCGCCAATTTATAGCGTTTGACGGGGTCTATCCGTGAAATATATTAAATTTTTTGAGTGCACATGCATTTCTGCTGCAAATGCCTCTGGAAGTTTCATGCCGTTCGTATGCAATGTGGCAACAGGAAAATGACCCGTTTTCCCATTCCGAGGGATTTCTGTGCGACCCTAACAGCCCCGTGACCCACAAGAGAGACATCCCCGTCAATTTCTAGCGTTTGACGGGGTCTATCCGTGAAAAATATCAAATTTTTTGAGTGCACATGCATTCTGCTGCAAATGCCTCTGGAAGTTTCATGCCGTTCGTATGCAATGTGGCAACACGAAAATGACCCGTTTTTCCATTCCGAGGGATTTCTGTGCGACCCTAACAGCCCCGTGACCCACAAGAGAGACATCCCCGCCAACTTCTGGCGTTTGACGGGGTCTATCAGTGAAGGATATGACATTTTTTGAGTGCACATGCATTTCTGCTGCAAATGCCTCTGGAAGTTTCATGCCGTTCGTATGCAATGTGGCAACACGAAAATGACCCGTTTTCCCATTCCGAGGGATTTCTGTGCGACCCTAACAGCCCCGTGACCCACAAGAGAGACATCCCCGCTAATTTATAGTGTTTGACGGGGTCTATCCGTGAAAAATATTCAACAATTTTAGTGCACATGCATTTCTGCTGCAAATGCCTCTGGAAGCTTCATACCGTTCGTATGCAATGTGGCAACACGAAAATGACCCGTTTTCCCATTCCGAGGGATTTCTGTCCGAACCTAACAGCCCCGTGACCCACAAGACAGACATCCCCGCCAATTTCTAGCATTTGACGGGGTTTATCCGTGAAAAATATTAATTTGTTTGAGTGCACATGCATTTCTGCTGCAAATGCCTCTGGAAGTTTCATGCCGTTCGTATGCAATGTGGCAACACGAAAATGACCCGTTTTCCCATTCTGAGGGATTTCTGTGCGACTCTAACAGCCCCGTGACCCACAAGAGAGACATCCCCGCCAATTTATAGCGTTTGACGGGGTCTATCCGTGAAAATATTAATTTGTTTGAGTGCAGATGCATTTCTGCTGCAAATGCCTGTGGAAGTTTCATGCCGTTCGTATGCAATGTGGCAACACGAAAATGACCCGTTTTCCCTATCCGAGGGATTTCTGGGCGACCCTAACAGCCCCGTGACCCACAAGAGAGACATTCCTTCCAACTTCTAGCGTTTGACGGGGTCTATCCCTGAAAAATATTACATTTTTTGAGTGCACATGCATTTCTGCTGCAAATGCCTCTGGAAGTTTCATGCCGTTCGTATGCAATGTGGCAACACGTAAATGACCCGTTTTTCCATTCCGAGGGATTTCTGTGCGATCCTAACAGCCCCGTGACCCACAAGAGAGACATCCCCGCCAACTTCTAGCGTTTGACCGGGTCTATCCGTGAAAAATATTATTTTTTTTGAGTGCACATGCATTTCTGCTGCAAATGCCTCTGGAAGTTTCATGCCGTTCGTATGCCAATGTGGCAACACGAAAATGACCCGTTTTCCCATTCCGAGGGATTTCTGTGCGACCCTAACAGCCCCGTGACCCACAAGAGAGACATCCCTGTCAATTTCTAGCGTTTGACGGGGTCTATCCGTGAAAAATATCAAATTTTTTGAGTGCACATGCATTCTGCTGCAAATGCCTCTGGAAGTTTCATGCCGTTCGTATGCAATGTGGCAATACGAAAATGACCCGTTTTTCCATTCCGAGGGATTTCTGTGCGACCCTAACAGCCCCGTGACCCACAAGAGAGACATCCCCGCCAACTTCTGGCGTTTGACGGGGTCTATCAGTGAAGAATATGACATTTTTTGAGTGCACATGCATTTCTGCTGCAAATGCCTCTGGAAGATTCATGCCGTTCGTATGCAATGTGGCAACACGAAAATGACCCGTTTTCCCATTCCGAGGGATTTCTGTGCGACCCTAACAGCCCCTGACCCACAAGAGAGACATCCCCGCCAATTTCTAGCGTTTGACGGGGTCTCTCCGTGAAAAATATTAAAGTTTTTGAGTGCATATGCATTTCTGCTGCAAATGCCTCTGGAAGTTTCATGCCGTTCGTATGCCAATGTGGCAACACGAAAATGACCCGTTTTCCCATTCCGAGGGATTTCTGTGCGACCCTAACAGCCCCGTGACCCACAAGAGAGACATCCCCACTAATTTATAGTGTTTGACGGGTCTATCCGTGAAAAATATTCAACAATTTTAGTGCACATGCATTTCTGCTGCAAATGTCTCTGGAAGCTTCATACCGTTCGTATGCAATGTGGCAACACGAAAATGACCCGTTTTCCCATTCCGAGGGATTTCTGTCCGAACCTAACAGCCCCGTGACCCACAAGACAGACATCCCCGCCAATTTCTAGCATTTGACGGGGTTTATCCATGAAAAATATTAATTTGTTTGAGTGCACATGCATTTCTGCTGCAAATGCCTCTGGAAGTTTCATGCCGTTCGTATGCAATGTGGCAACACGAAAATGACCCGTTTTCCCATTCTGAGGGATTTCTGCGCGACTCTAACAGCCCCGTGACCCACAAGAGAGACATCCCCGCCAATTTCTAGCGTTTGACGGGGTCTATCCGTGAAAATATTAATTTGTTTGAGTGAAGATGCATTTCTGCTGCAAATGCCTGTGGAAGTTTCATGCCGTTCGTATGCAATGTGGCAACACGAAAATGACCCGTTTTCCCTATCCGAGGGATTTCTGTGCGACCCTAATAGCCCCGTGACCCACAAGAGAGACATCCCTGCCAACTTCTAGCGTTTGACGGGGTCTATCCGTGAAAAATATTACATTTTTTGAATGCACATGCATTTCTGCTGCAAATGCCTCTGGAAGTTTCATGCCGTTCGTATGCAATGTGGCAACACGAAAATGACCCGTTTTCCCATTCCGAGGGATTTCTGTGCAACCCTAACAGCCCCGGGACCCACAAGAGAGACATCCCCGCCAATTTCTAGCGTTTGACGGGGTCTATCCGTGAAAAATATTAAAGTTTTTGAGTGCACATGCATTTCTGCTGCAAATGCCTCTGGAAGTTTCATGCCATTCGTATGCAATGTGGCAACACGAAAATGACCCGTTTTTCCATTCCGAGGGATTTCTGTACGATCCTAACTGCCCCGTGACCCACAAGAGAGACATCCCCGCCAACTTCTAGCGTTTGACGGGGTCTATCCGTGAAGAATATGACATTTTTTGAGTGCACATGCATTTCTGCTGCAAATGCCTCTGGAAGTTTTATGCCGTTCGTATGCCAATGTGGCAACACGAAAATGACCCGTTTTCCCATTCCGAGGGATTTCTGTCCGAACCTAACAGCCCCGTAACCCACAAGAGAGACATCCCCGTCAATTTCTAGCGTTTGACGGGGTCTATCGTGAAAAATATTAATTTGTTTGAGAGCACATGCATTTCTGCTGCAAATGCCTCTGGAAGTTTCATGCCGTTCGTATGCAATGTGGCAACACGAAAATGACCCGTTTGCCCATTCTGAGGGATTTCTGTGCGTCTCTAACAGCCCCGTGACCCACAAGAGAGACATCCCCGCCAATTTCTAGCGTTTGACGGGGTCTATCCGTGAAAATATTAATTTGTTTGAGTGCAGATGCATTTCTGCTGCAAATGCCTGTGGAAGTTTCATGCCGTTCGTATGCAATGTGGCAACACGAAAATGACCCGTTTTCCCTATCCGAGGGATTTCTGTGCGACCCTAACAGCCCCGTGACCCACAAGAAAGACATCCCTGCCAACTTCTAGCGTTTGACGGGGTCTATACGTGAAAAATATTACATTTTTTGAATGCACATGCATTTCTGCTGCAAATGCCTCTGGAAGTTTCATGCCGTTCGTATGCAATGTGGCAACACGAAAATGACCCGTTTTCCCATTCCGAGGGATTTCTCTGCGACCCTAACAGCCCTGTGACCCAGAAGAGAGACATCCCCGCCAATTTCTAGCGTTTGACGGGGTCTATCCGTGAAAAATATTAAAGTTTTTGAGTGCACATGCATTTCTGCTGCAAATGCCTCTGGAAGTTTCATGCCGTTCGTAAGCCAATGTGGCAACACGAAAATGTCCCGTTTTTCCACTCCGAGGGATTTCTGTGCAAACCTAACAGCCCCGTGACTCACAAGAGAGACATCCCCGCCAACTTCTAGCGTTTGACGGGGTCTATCCGTGAAGAATATTAAATTTTTTGAGTGCACATGCATTCCTGCTGCAAATGCCTCTGGAAATTTCATGCCGTTCGTATGCAATGTGGCAACACGAAAATGACCCGTTTTCCCATTCCGAGGGATTTCTGTGCGACCCTAACAGCCCCTGACCCACAAGAGAGACATCCCCGCCAATTTCTAGCGTTTGACGGGATCTCTCCGTGAAAAATATTAAAGTTTTTGAGTGCACATGCATTTCTGCTGCAAATGCCTCTGGAAGTTTCATGCCGTTCGTATGCAATGTGGCAACACGAAAATGACCCGTTTTCCCATTCCGAGGGATTTCTGTGCGACCCTAACAGCCCCGTGACCCACAAGAGAGACATCCCCGCCAATTTCTAGCGTTTGACGGGGTCTATCCGTGAAAAATATTAAAGTTTTTGAGTGCACATGCATTTCTGCTGCAAATGCCTCTGGAAGTTTCATGCCGTTCGTATGCAATGTGGCAACACGAAAATGACCCGTTTTTCCATTCCGAGGGATTTCTGTACGATCCTAACTGCCCCGTGACCCACAAGAGAGACATCCCCGCCAACTTCTAGCGTTTGACGGGGTCTATCTGTGAAGAATATGACATTTTTTGAGTGCACATGCATTTCTGCTGCAAATGCCTCTGGAAGTTTTATGCCGTTCGTATGCCAATGTGGCAACACGAAAATGACCCGTTTTCCCATTCCGAGGGATTTCTGTGCGATCCTAACAGCCCCGTGACCCACAAGTGAGACATCGCCGCCAATTTATAGCGTTTGACGGGGTCTATCCGTGAAAAATATTAAATTTTTTGAGTGCACATGCATTTCTGCTGCAAATGCCTCTGGAAGTTTCATGCCGTTCGTATGCAATGTGGCAACACGAAAATGACCCGTTTTCCCATTCCGAGGGATTTCTGTGCGACCCTAACAGCCCCTGACCCACAAGAGAGACATCCCCGCCAATTTCTAGCGTTTGACGGGGTCTCTCCGTGAAAAATATTAAAGTTTTTGAGTGCATATGCATTTCTGCTGCAAATGCCTCTGGAAGTTTCATGCCGTTCGTATGCCAATGTGGCAACACGAAAATGACCCGTTTTCCCATTCCGAGGGATTTCTGTGCGACCCTAACAGCCCCGTGACCCACAAGAGAGACATCCCCGCTAATTTATAGTGTTTGACGGGTCTATCCGTGAAAAATATTCAACAATTTTAGTGCACATGCATTTCTGCTGCAAATGCCTCTGGAAGCTTCATACCGTTCGTATGCAATGTGGCAACACGAAAATGACCCGTTTTCCCATTCCGAGGGATTTCTGTCCGAACCTAACAGCCCCGTGACCCACAAGACAGACATCCCCGCCAATTTCTAGCATTTGACGGGGTTTATCCATGAAAAATATTAATTTGTTTGAGTGCACATGCATTTCTGCTGCAAATGCCTCTGGAAGTTTCATGCCGTTCGTATGCAATGTGGCAACACGAAAATGACCCGTTTTCCCATTCTGAGGGATTTCTGCGCGACTCTAACAGCCCCGTGACCCACAAGAGAGACATCCCCGCCAATTTCTAGCGTTTGACGGGGTCTATCCGTAAAAATATTAATTTGTTTGAGTGCAGATGCATTTCTGCTGCAAATGCCTGTGGAAGTTTCATGCCGTTCGTATGCAATGTGGCAACACGAAAATGACCCGTTTTCCCTATCCGAGGGATTTCTGTGCGACCCTAATAGCCCCGTGACCCACAAGAGAGACATCCCTGCCAACTTCTAGCGTTTGACGGGGTCTATCCGTGAAAAATATTACATTTTTTGAATGCACATGCATTTCTGCTGCAAATGCCTCTGGAAGTTTCATGCCGTTCGTATGCAATGTGGCAACACGAAAATGACCCGTTTTCCCATTCCGAGGGATTTCTGTGCAACCCTAACAGCCCCGGGACCCACATGAGAGACATCCCCGCCAATTTCTAGCGTTTGACGGGGTCTATCCGTGAAAAATATTAAAGTTTTTGAGTGCACATGCATTTCTGCTGCAAATGCCTCTGGAAGTTTTATGCCGTTCGTATGCCAATGTGGCAACACGAAAATGACCCGTTTTCCCATTCCGAGGGATTTCTGTCCGAACCTAACAGCCCCGTAACCCACAAGAGAGACATCCCCGTCAATTTCTAGCGTTTGACGGGGTCTATCGTGAAAAATATTAATTTGTTTGAGAGCACATGCATTTCTGCTGCAAATGCCTCTGGAAGTTTCATGCCGTTCGTATGCAATGTGGCAACACGAAAATGACCCGTTTGCCCATTCTGAGGGATTTCTGTGCGACTCTAACAGCCCCGTGACCCACAAGAGAGACATCCCCGCCAATTTCTAGCGTTTGACGGGGTCTATCCGTGAAAATATTAATTTGTTTGAGTGCAGATGCATTTCTGCTACAAATGCCTGTGGAAGTTTCATGCCGTTCGTATGCAATGTGGCAACACGAAAATGACCCGTTTTCCCTATCCGAGGGATTTCTGTGCGACCCTAACAGCCCCGTGACCCACAAGAAAGACATCCCTGCCAACTTCTAGCGTTTGACGGGGTCTATACGTGAAAAATATTAAAGTTTTTGAATGCACATGCATTTCTGCTGCAAATGCCTCTGGAAGTTTCATGCCGTTCGTATGCAATGTGGCAACACGAAAATGACCCGTTTTCACATTCCGAGGGATTTCTGTGCGACCCTAACAGCCCTGTGACCCACAAGAGAGACATCCCCGCCAATTTCTAGCGTTTGACGGGGTCTATCCGTGAAAAATATTAAAGTTTTTGAGTGCACATGCATTTCTGCTGCAAATGCCTCTGGAAGTTTCATGCCGTTCGTAAGCCAATGTGGCAACACGAAAATGTCCCGTTTTTCCACTCCGAGGGATTTCTGTGCAATCCTAACAGCCCCGTGCCTAACAAGAGAGACATCCCCGCCAACTTCTAGCGTTTGACGGGGTCTATCCGTGAAGAATATTAAATTTTTTGAGTGCACATGCATTCCTGCTGCAAATGCCTCTGGAAGTTTCATGCCGTTCGTATGCAATGTGGCAACACGAAAATGACCCGTTTTCCCATTCCGAGGGATTTCTGTGCGACCCTAACAGCCCCTGACCCACAAGAGAGACATCCCCGCCAATTTCTAGCGTTTGACGGGATCTCTCCGTGAAAAATATTAAAGTTTTTGAGTGCACATGCATTTCTGCTGCAAATGCCTCTGGAAGTTTCATGCCGTTCGTATGCAATGTGGCAACACGAAAATGACCCGTTTTCCCATTCCGAGGGATTTCTGTGCGACCCTAACAGCCCCGTGACCCACAAGAGAGACATCCCCGTCAATTTCTAGCGTTTGACGGGGTCTATCCGTGAAAAATATCAAATTTTTTGAGTGCACATGCATTCTGCTGCAAATGCCTCTGGAAGTTTCATGCCGTTCGTATGCAATCTGGCAACACGAAAATGACCCGTTTTCCATTCCGAGGGATTTCTGTGCGACCCTAACAGCCCCGTGACCCACAAGAGAGACATCCCCGCCAACTTCTGGCGTTTGACGCGGTCTATCAGTGAAGAATATGACATTTTTTGAGTGCACATGCATTTCTGCTGCAAATGCCTCTGGAAGTTTCATGCCGTTCGTATGCAATGTGGCAACACGAAAATGACCCGTTTTCCCATTCCGAGGGATTTCTGTGCGACCCTAACAGCCCCTGACCCACAAGAGAGACATCCCCGCCAATTTCTAGCGTTTGACGGGGTCTCTCCGTGAAAAAAATTAAAGTTTTTGAGTGCATATGCATTTCTGCTGCAAATGCCTCTGGAAGTTTCATGCCGTTCGTATGCCAATGTGGCAACACGAAAATGACCCGTTTTCCCATTCCGAGTGATTTCTGTCCGAACCTAACAGCCCCGTAACCCACAAGAGAGACATCCCCGTCAATTTCTAGCGTTTGACGGGGTCTATCGTGAAAAATATTAATTTGTTTGAGTGCACATGCATTTCTGCTGCAAATGCCTGTGGAAGTTTCATGCCGTTCGTATGCAATGTGGCAACACGAAAATGACCCGTTTTCCCTATCCGAGGGATTTCTGTGCGACCCTAACAGCCCCGTGACCCACAAGAAAGACATCCCTGCCAACTTCTAGCGTTTGACGGGGTCTATACGTGAAAAATATTACATTTTTTGAATGCACATGCATTTCTGCTGCAAATGCCTCTGGAAGTTTCATGCCGTTCGTATGCAATGTGGCAACACGAAAATGACCCGTTTTCCCATTCCGAGGGATTTCTGTGCGACCCTAACAGCCCTGTGACCCACAAGAGAGACATCCCCGCCAATTTCTAGCGTTTGACGGGGTCTATCCGTGAAAAATATTAAAGTTTTTGAGTGCACATGCATTTCTGCTGCAAATGCCTCTGGAAGTTTCATGCCGTTCGTAAGCCAATGTGGCAACACGAAAATGTCCCGTTTTTCCACTCCGAGGGATTTCTGTGCAATCCTAACAGCCCCGTGACTCACAAGAGAGACATCCCCGCCAACTTCTAGCGTTTGACGGGGTCTATCCGTGAAGAATATTAAATTTTTTGAGTGCACATGCATTCCTGCTGCAAATGCCTCTGGAAGTTTCATGCCGTTCGTATGCAATGTGGCAACACGAAAATGACCCGTTTTCCCATTCCGAGGGATTTCTGTGCGACCCTAACAGCCCCTGACCCACAAGAGAGACATCCCCGCCAATTTCTAGCGTTTGACGGGATCTCTCCGTGAAAAATATTAAAGTTTTTGAGTGCACATGCATTTCTGCTGCAAATGCCTCTGGAAGTTTCATGCCATTCGTATGCAATGTGGCAACACGAAAATGACCCGTTTTCCCATTCCGAGGGATTTCTGTGCGACCCTAACAGCCCCTGACCCACAAGAGAGACATCCCCGCCAATTTCTAGCGTTTGACGGGATCTCTCCGTGAAAAATATTAAAGTTTTTGAGTGCACATGCATTTCTGCTGCAAATGCCTCTGGAAGTTTCATGCCATTCGTATGCAATGTGGCAACACGAAAATGACCCGTTTTCCCATTCCGAGGGATTTCTGTGCGACCCTAACAGCCCCGTGACCCACAAGAGAGACATCCCCGCCAATTTATAGCGTTTGACGGGGTCTATCCGTGCACAATATTACATTTTTTGAGTGCACATGCATTCCTGCTGCAAATGCCTCTGGAAGTTTCATGCCGTTCGTATGCAATGTGGCAACACGAAAATGACCCGTTTTCCCATTCCGAGGGATTTCTGTGCGACCCTAACAGCCCCTGACCCACAAGAGAGACATCCCCGCCAATTTCTAGCGTTTGACGGGATCTCTCCGTGAAAAATATTAAAGTTTTTGAGTGCACATGCATTTCTGCTGCAAATGCCTCTGGAAGTTTCATGCCGTTCGTATGCAATGTGGCAACACGAAAATGACCCGTTTTCCCATTCCGAGGGATTTCTGTGCGACCCTAACAGCCCCGTGACCCACAAGAGAGACATCCCCGTCAATTTCTAGCGTTTGACAGGGTCTATCCGTGAAAAATATCAAATTTTTTGAGTGCACATGCATTCTGCTGCAAATGCCTCTGGAAGTTTCATGCCGTTCGTATGCAATCTGGCAACACGAAAATGACCCGTTTTCCATTCCGAGGGATTTCTGTGCGACCCTAACAGCCCCGTGACCCACAAGAGAGACATCCCCGCCAACTTCTGGCGTTTGACGCGGTCTATCAGTGAAGAATATGACATTTTTTGAGTGCACATGCATTTCTGCTGCAAATGCCTCTGGAAGTTTCATGCCGTTCGTATGCAATGTGGCAACACGAAAATGACCCGTTTTCCCATTCCGAGGGATTTCTGTGCGACCCTAACAGCCCCTGACCCACAAGAGAGACATCCCCGCCAATTTCTAGCGTTTGACGGGGTCTCTCCGTGAAAAAAATTAAAGTTTTTGAGTGCATATGCATTTCTGCTGCAAATGCCTCTGGAAGTTTCATGCCGTTCGTATGCCAATGTGGCAACACGAAAATGACCCGTTTTCCCATTCCGAGTGATTTCTGTGCGACCCTAACAGCCCCGTGACCCAAAAGAGAGACATCCACGCTAATTTATAGCGTTTGACGGGGTCTATCCGTGAAAAATATTCAACAATTTTTGTGCACATGCATTTCTGCTGCAAATGCCTCTGGAAGCTTCATACCGTTCGTATGCAATGTGGCAACACGAAAATGACCCGTTTTCCCATTCCGAGGGATTTCTGTCCGAACCTAACAGCCCCGTAACCCACAAGAGAGACATCCCCGTCAATTTCTAGCGTTTGACGGGGTCTATCGTGAAAAATATTAATTTGTTTGAGTGCACATGCATTTCTGCTGCAAATGCCTCTGGAAGTTTCATGCCGTTCCTATGCAATGTGGCAACACGAAAATGACCCGTTTTCCCATTCTGAGGGATTTCTGTGCGACTCTAACAGCCCCGTGACCCACAAGAGAGACATCCCCGCCAATTTCTAGCGTTTGACGGGGTCTATCCGTGAAAATATTAATTTGTTTGAGTGCAGATGCATTTCTGCTGCAAATGCCTGTGGAAGTTTCATGCCGTTCGTATGCAATGTGGCAACACGAAAATGACCCGTTTTCCCTATCCGAGGGATTTCTGTGCGACCCTAACAGCCCCGTGACCCACAAGAAAGACATCCCTGCCAACTTCTAGCGTTTGACGGGGTCTATACGTGAAAAATATTACATTTTTTGAATGCACATGCATTTCTGCTGCAAATGCCTCTGGAAGTTTCATGCCGTTCGTATGCAATGTGGCAACACGAAAATGCCCCGTTTTCCCATTCCGAGGGATTTCTGTGCGACCCTAACAGCCCTGTGACCCACAAGAGAGACATCCCCGCCAATTTCTAGCGTTTGACGGGGTCTATCCGTGAAAAATATTTAAGTTTTTGAGTGCACATGCATTTCTGCTGCAAATGCCTCTGGAAGTTTCATGCCGTTCGTAAGCCAATGTGGCAACACGAAAATGTCCCGTTTTTCCACTCCGAGGGATTTCTGTGCAATCCTAACAGCCCCGTGACTCACAAGAGAGACATCCCCGCCAACTTCTAGCGTTTGACGGGGTCTATCCGTGAAGAATATTAAATTTTTTGAGTGCACATGCATTCCTGCTGCAAATGCCTCTGGAAGTTTCATGCCGTTCGTATGCAATGTGGCAACACGAAAATGACCCGTTTTCCCATTCCGAGGGATTTCTGTGCGACCCTAACAGCCCCTGACCCACAAGAGAGACATCCCCGCCAATTTCTAGCGTTTGACGGGATCTCTCCGTGAAAAATATTAAAGTTTTTGAGTGCACATGCATTCTGCTGCAAATGCCTCTGGAAGTTTCATGCCGTTCGTATGCAATGTGGCAACACGAAAATGACCCGTTTTTCCATTCCGAGGGAATTCTGTGCGATCCTAACAGCCCCGTGACCCACAAGAGAGACATCCCCACCAATTTCTAGCGTTTGACGGGGTCTATCCGTGAAAAGTATTAATTTCTTTGAGTGCAGATGCATTTCTGCTGCAAATGCCTGTGGAAGTTTAATGCCGTTCGTATGCAATGTGGCAACACGAAAATGACCCGTTTTCCCATTCCGAGGGATTTCTGTGCGACCCTAACAGCCCCGTGACCCACAAGAGAGACATCCCTGCCAACTTCTAGCGTTTGACGGGGTCTATCCCTGAAAAATATTACATTTTTTGAGTGCACATGCATTTCTGCTGCAAATGCCTCTGGAAGTTTCATGCCGTTCGTATGCAATGTGGCAACACGAAAATGACCCGTTTTTCCATTCCGAGGGATTTCTGTGCGATCCTAACAGCCCCGTGACCCACAAGAGAGACATCCCCGCCAATTTCTAGCGTTTGACGGGGTCTATCCGTGAAAAATATCAAATTTTTTGAGTGCACATGCATTCTGCTGCAAATGCCTCTGGAAGTTTCATGCCGTTCGTATGCAATGTGGCAACACGAAAATGACCCGTTTTTCCATTCCGAGGGATTTCTTTGCGATCCTAACTGCCCCGTGACCCACAAGAGAGACATCCCCGCCAACTTCTAGCGTTTGACGGGGTCTATCCGTGAAAAATATCAAATTTTTTGAGTGCACATGCATTCTGCTGCAAATGCCTCTGGAAGTTTCATGCCGTTCGTATGCAATGTGGCAACACGAAAATGACCCGTTTTCCCATTCAGAGGGATTTCTGTGCGACCCTAACAGCCCCGTGACCCAAAAGAGAGACATCCCCACCAATTTCTAGCGTTTGACGGGGTCTATCCGTGAAAAATATTAATTTGTTTGAGTGCAGATGCATTTCTGCTGCAAATGCCTGTGGAAGTTTCATGCCGTTCGTATGCAATGTGGCAACACGAAAATGACCCGTTTTCCCATTCAGAGGGATTTCTGTGCGACCCTAACAGCCCCGTGACCCACAAGAGAGACATCCCCACCAATTTCTAGCGTTTGACGGGGTCTATCCGTGAAAAATATTAATTTGTTTGAGTGCACATGCATTCCTGCTGCAAATGCCTCTGGAAGTTTCATGCCGTTTGTATGCAATGTGGCAACACGAAAATGACCCGTTTTCCCATTCCGAGGGATTTCTGTGCGACCCTAACAGCCCCTGACCCACAAGAGAGACATCCCCGCCAATTTCTAGCGTTTGACGGGATCTCTCCGTGAAAAATATTAAAGTTTTTGAGTGCACATGCATTTCTGCTGCAAATGCCTCTGGAAGTTTCATGCCATTCGTATGCAATGTGGCAACACGAAAATGACCCGTTTTCCCATTCCGAGGGATTTCTGTGCGACCCTAACAGCCCCGTGACCCACAAGAGAGACATCCCCGCCAATTTATAGCGTTTGACGGGGTCTATCCGTGCACAATATTACATTTTTTGAGTGCACATGCATTTCTGCTGCAAATGCCTCTGGAAATTTCATGCCGTTCGTATACAATGTGGCAACACGAAAATGACCCGTTTTCACATTCTGAGGGATTTCTGTGCGACCCTAACAGCCCCGTGACCCACAAGAGAGACATCCCCGTCAATTTCTAGCGTTTGACGGGGTCTATCCGTGAAAAATATCAAATTTTTTGAGTGCACATGCATTCTGCTGCAAATGCCTCTGGAAGGTTCATGCCGTTCGTATGCAATGTGGCAACACGAAAATGACCCGTTTTTCCATTCCGAGGGAATTCTGTGCGATCCTAACAGCCCCTTGACCCACAAGAGAGACATCCCCACCAATTTCTAGCGTTTGACGGGGTCTATCGGTGAAAAATATTAATTTCTTTGAGTGCAGATGCATTTCTGCTGCAAATGCCTGTGGAAGTTTAATGCCGTTCGTATGCAATGTGGCAACACGAAAATGACCCGTTTTCCCATTCCGAGGGATTTCTGTGCGACCCTAACAGCCCCGTGACCCACAAGAGAGACATCCCTGCCAACTTCTAGCGTTTGACGGGGTCTATCCCTGAAAAATATTACATTTTTTGAGTGCACATGCATTCTGCTGCAAATGCCTCTGGAAGTTTCATGCCGTTCGTATGCAATGTGGCAACACGAAAATGACCCGTTTTTCCATTCCGAGGGATTTCTTTGCGATCCTAACTGCCCCGTGACCCACAAGAGAGACATCCCCGCCAACTTCTAGCGTTTGACGGGGTCTATCCGGGAAAAATATCAAATTTTTTGAGTGCACATGCATTCTGCTGCAAATGCCTCTGGAAGTTTCATGCCGTTCGTATGCAATGTGGCAACACGAAAATGACCCGTTTTCCCATTCAGAGGGATTTCTGTGCGACCCTAACAGCCCCGTGACCCACAAGAGAGACATCCCCACCAATTTCTAGCGTTTGACGGGGTCTATCCGTGAAAAATATTAATTTGTTTGAGTGCAGATGCATTTCTGCTGCAAATGCCTGTGGAAGTTTCATGCCGTTCGTATGCAATGTGGCAACACGAAAATGACCCGTTTTCCCATTCAGAGGGATTTCTGTGCGACCCTAACAGCCCCGTGACCCACAAGAGAGACATCCCCACCAATTTCTAGCGTTTGACGGGGTCTATCCGTGAAAAATATTAATTTGTTTGAGTGCAGATGCATTTCTGCTGCAAATGCCTGTGGAAGTTTCATGCCGTTCGTATGCAATGTGGCAACACGAAAATGACCCGTTTTCCCATTCCGAGGGATTTCTGTGCGACCCTAACAGCCCGTGACCCACAAGAGAGACATCCCTGCCAACTTCTAGCGTTTGACGGGGTCTATCCCTGAAAAATATTACATTTTTTGAGTGCACATGCATTTCTGCTGCAAATGCCTCTGGAAGTTTCATGCCGTTCGTATGCAATGTGGCAACACGAAAATGACCCGTTTTTCCATTCCGAGGGATTTCTGTGCGATCCTAACAGCCCCGTGACCCACAAGAGAGACATCCCCGCCAACTTCTAGCGTTTGTCGTGGTCTATCCGTGAAAAATATTATTTTTTTTGAGTGCACATGCATTTCTGCTGCAAATGCTTCTGGAAGTTTCATGCCGTTCGTATGCCAATGTGGCAACACGAAAATGACCCGTTTTCCCATTCCGAGGGATTTCTGTGCGACCCTAACAGCCCCGTGACCCACAAGAGAGACATCCCCGCCAATTTATAGCGTTTGACGGGGTCTCTCCGTGCAAAATATTAAATTTTTTGAGTGCACATGCATTTCTGCTGCAAATGCCTCTGGAAGTTTCATGCCGTTCGTATGCAATGTGGCAACACGAAAATGACCCGTTTTCACATTCCGAGGGATTTCTGTGCGACCCTAACAGCCCCGTGACCCACAAGAGAGACATCCCCGTCAATTTCTAGCGTTTGACGGGGTCTATCCGTGAAAAATATCAAATTTTTTGAGTGCACATGCATTCTGCTGCAAATGCCTCTGGAAGTTTCATGCCGTTCGTATGCAATGTGGCAACACGAAAATGACCCGTTTTTCCATTCCGAGGGATTTCGGTGCGATCCTAACAGCCCCGTGACCCACAAGAGAGACATCCCCGTCAATTTCTAGCGTTTACGGGGTCTATCCGTGAAAAATATTAATTTGTTTGAGTGCAGATGCATTTCTGCTGCAAATGCCTGTGGAAGTTTCATGCCGTTCGTATGCAATGTGGCAACACGAAAATGACCCGTTTTCCCATTCCGAGGGATGTCTGTGCGACCCTAACAGCCCCGTGACCCACAAGAGAGACATCCCTGCCAACTTCTAGCGTTTGACGGGGTCTATCCCTGAAAAATATTACATTCTTTGAGTGCACATGCATTTCTGCTGCAAATGCCTCTGGAAGTTTCATGCCGTTTGTATGCAATGTGGCAACACGAAAATGACCCGTTTTCCCATTCCGAGGGATTTCTGTGCGATCCTAACAGCCCCGTGACCCACAAGAGAGACATCCCCGCCAACTTCTAGCGTTTGACGGGGTCTATCCGTGAAGAATATTAAATTTTTTGAGTGCACATGCATTCCTGCTGCAAATGCCTCTGGAAGTTTCATGCCGTTCGTATGCAATGTGGCAACACGAAAATGACCCGTTTTCCCATTCCGAGGGATTTCTGTGCGACCCTAACAGCCCCTGACCCACAAGAGAGACATCCCCGCCAATTTCTAGCGTTTGACGGGATCTCTCCGTGAAAAATATTAAAGTTTTTGAGTGCACATGCATTTCTGCTGCAAATGCCTCTGGAAGTTTCATGCCATTCGTATGCAATGTGGCAACACGAAAATGACCCGTTTTCCCATTCCGAGGGATTTCTGTGCGACCCTAACAGCCCCGTGACCCACAAGAGAGACATCCCCGCCAATTTATAGCGTTTGACGGGGTCTATCCGTGCACAATATTACATTTTTTGAGTGCACATGCATTCCTGCTGCAAATGCCTCTGGAAGTTTCATGCCGTTCGTATGCAATGTGGCAACACGAAAATGACCCGTTTTCCCATTCCGAGGGATTTCTGTGCGACCCTAACAGCCCCTGACCCACAAGAGAGACATCCCCGCCAATTTCTAGCGTTTGACGGGATCTCTCCGTGAAAAATATTAAAGTTTTTGAGTGCACATGCATTTCTGCTGCAAATGCCTCTGGAAGTTTCATGCCGTTCGTATGCAATGTGGCAACACGAAAATGACCCGTTTTCCCATTCCGAGGGATTTCTGTGCGACCCTAACAGCCCCGTGACCCACAAGAGAGACATCCCCGTCAATTTCTAGCGTTTGACAGGGTCTATCCGTGAAAAATATCAAATTTTTTGAGTGCACATGCATTCTGCTGCAAATGCCTCTGGAAGTTTCATGCCGTTCGTATGCAATCTGGCAACACGAAAATGACCCGTTTTCCATTCCGAGGGATTTCTGTGCGACCCTAACAGCCCCGTGACCCACAAGAGAGACATCCCCGCCAACTTCTGGCGTTTGACGCGGTCTATCAGTGAAGAATATGACATTTTTTGAGTGCACATGCATTTCTGCTGCAAATGCCTCTGGAAGTTTCATGCCGTTCGTATGCAATGTGGCAACACGAAAATGACCCGTTTTCCCATTCCGAGGGATTTCTGTGCGACCCTAACAGCCCCTGACCCACAAGAGAGACATCCCCGCCAATTTCTAGCGTTTGACGGGGTCTCTCCGTGAAAAAAATTAAAGTTTTTGAGTGCATATGCATTTCTGCTGCAAATGCCTCTGGAAGTTTCATGCCGTTCGTATGCCAATGTGGCAACACGAAAATGACCCGTTTTCCCATTCCGAGTGATTTCTGTGCGACCCTAACAGCCCCGTGACCCAAAAGAGAGACATCCACGCTAATTTATAGCGTTTGACGGGGTCTATCCGTGAAAAATATTCAACAATTTTTGTGCACATGCATTTCTGCTGCAAATGCCTCTGGAAGCTTCATACCGTTCGTATGCAATGTGGCAACACGAAAATGACCCGTTTTCCCATTCCGAGGGATTTCTGTCCGAACCTAACAGCCCCGTAACCCACAAGAGAGACATCCCCGTCAATTTCTAGCGTTTGACGGGGTCTATCGTGAAAAATATTAATTTGTTTGAGTGCACATGCATTTCTGCTGCAAATGCCTCTGGAAGTTTCATGCCGTTCCTATGCAATGTGGCAACACGAAAATGACCCGTTTTCCCATTCTGAGGGATTTCTGTGCGACTCTAACAGCCCCGTGACCCACAAGAGAGACATCCCCGCCAATTTCTAGCGTTTGACGGGGTCTATCCGTGAAAATATTAATTTGTTTGAGTGCACATGCATTCTGCTGCAAATGCCTCTGGAAGTTTCATGCCGTTCGTATGCAATGTGGCAACACGAAAATGACCCGTTTTCCCATTCAGAGGGATTTCTGTGCGACCCTAACAGCCCCGTGACCCACAAGAGAGACATCCCCACCAATTTCTAGCGTTTGACGGGGTCTATCCGTGAAAAATATTAATTTGTTTGAGTGCAGATGCATTTCTGCTGCAAATGCCTGTGGAAGTTTCATGCCGTTCGTATGCAATGTGGCAACACGAAAATGACCCGTTTTCCCATTCAGAGGGATTTCTGTGCGACCCTAACAGCCCCGTGACCCACAAGAGAGACATCCCCACCAATTTCTAGCGTTTGACGGGGTCTATCCGTGAAAAATATTAATTTGTTTGAGTGCAGATGCATTTCTGCTGCAAATGCCTGTGGAAGTTTCATGCCGTTCGTATGCAATGTGGCAACACGAAAATGACCCGTTTTCCCATTCCGAGGGATTTCTGTGCGACCCTAACAGCCCGTGACCCACAAGAGAGACATCCCTGCCAACTTCTAGCGTTTGACGGGGTCTATCCCTGAAAAATATTACATTTTTTGAGTGCACATGCATTTCTGCTGCAAATGCCTCTGGAAGTTTCATGCCGTTCGTATGCAATGTGGCAACACGAAAATGACCCGTTTTTCCATTCCGAGGGATTTCTGTCCGAACCTAACAGCCCCGTAACCCACAAGAGAGACATCCCCGTCAATTTCTAGCGTTTACGGGGTCTATCCGTGAAAAATATTAATTTGTTTGAGTGCAGATGCATTTCTGCTGCAAATGCCTGTGGAAGTTTCATGCCGTTCGTATGCAATGTGGCAACACGAAAATGACCCGTTTTCCCATTCCGAGGGATGTCTGTGCGACCCTAACAGCCCCGTGACCCACAAGAGAGACATCCCTGCCAACTTCTAGCGTTTGACGGGGTCTATCCCTGAAAAATATTACATTCTTTGAGTGCACATGCATTTCTGCTGCAAATGCCTGTGGAAGTTTCATGCCGTTCGTATGCAATGTGGCAACACGAAAATGACCCGTTTTTCCATTCCGAGGGATTTCGGTGCGATCCTAACAGCCCCGTGACCCACAAGAGAGACATCCCCGTCAATTTCTAGCGTTTACGGGGTCTATCCGTGAAAAATATTAATTTGTTTGAGTGCAGATGCATTTCTGCTGCAAATGCCTCTGGAAGTTTCATGCCGTTCGTATGCAATGTGGCAACACGAAAATGACCCGTTTTCCCATTCCGAGGGATTTCTGTGCGACCCTAACAGCCCCTGACCCACAAGAGAGACATCCCCGCCAATTTCTAGCGTTTGACGGGGTCTCTCCGTGAAAAAAATTAAAGTTTTTGAGTGCATATGCATTTCTGCTGCAAATGCCTCTGGAAGTTTCATGCCGTTCGTATGCCAATGTGGCAACACGAAAATGACCCGTTTTCCCATTCCGAGTGATTTCTGTGCGACCCTAACAGCCCCGTGACCCAAAAGAGAGACATCCACGCTAATTTATAGCGTTTGACGGGGTCTATCCGTGAAAAATATTCAACAATTTTTGTGCACATGCATTTCTGCTGCAAATGCCTCTGGAAGCTTCATACCGTTCGTATGCAATGTGGCAACACGAAAATGACCCGTTTTCCCATTCCGAGGGATTTCTGTCCGAACCTAACAGCCCCGTAACCCACAAGAGAGACATCCCCGTCAATTTCTAGCGTTTGACGGGGTCTATCGTGAAAAATATTAATTTGTTTGAGTGCACATGCATTTCTGCTGCAAATGCCTCTGGAAGTTTCATGCCGTTCCTATGCAATGTGGCAACACGAAAATGACCCGTTTTCCCATTCCGAGGGATTTCTGTGCGACCCTAACAGCCCCTGACCCACAAGAGAGACATCCCCGCCAATTTCTAGCGTTTGACGGGATCTCTCCGTGAAAAATATTAAAGTTTTTGAGTGCACATGCATTTCTGCTGCAAATGCCTCTGGAAGTTTCATGCCGTTCGTATGCAATGTGGCAACACGAAAATGACCCGTTTTCCCATTCCGAGGGATTTCTGTGCGACCCTAACAGCCCCGTGACCCACAAGAGAGACATCCCCGTCAATTTCTAGCGTTTGACAGGGTCTATCCGTGAAAATATTAATTTGTTTGAGTGCACATGCATTCTGCTGCAAATGCCTCTGGAAGTTTCATGCCGTTCGTATGCAATGTGGCAACACGAAAATGACCCGTTTTCCCATTCAGAGGGATTTCTGTGCGACCCTAACAGCCCCGTGACCCACAAGAGAGACATCCCCACCAATTTCTAGCGTTTGACGGGGTCTATCCGTGAAAAATATTAATTTGTTTGAGTGCAGATGCATTTCTGCTGCAAATGCCTGTGGAAGTTTCATGCCGTTCGTATGCAATGTGGCAACACGAAAATGACCCGTTTTCCCATTCAGAGGGATTTCTGTGCGACCCTAACAGCCCCGTGACCCACAAGAGAGACATCCCCACCAATTTCTAGCGTTTGACGGGGTCTATCCGTGAAAAATATTAATTTGTTTGAGTGCAGATGCATTTCTGCTGCAAATGCCTGTGGAAGTTTCATGCCGTTCGTATGCAATGTGGCAACACGAAAATGACCCGTTTTCCCATTCCGAGGGATTTCTGTGCGACCCTAACAGCCCGTGACCCACAAGAGAGACATCCCTGCCAACTTCTAGCGTTTGACGGGGTCTATCCCTGAAAAATATTACATTTTTTGAGTGCACATGCATTTCTGCTGCAAATGCCTCTGGAAGTTTCATGCCGTTCGTATGCAATGTGGCAACACGAAAATGACCCGTTTTTCCATTCCGAGGGATTTCTGTGCGATCCTAACAGCCCCGTGACCCACAAGAGAGACATCCCCGCCAACTTCTAGCGTTTGTCGTGGTCTATCCGTGAAAAATATTATTTTTTTTGAGTGCACATGCATTTCTGCTGCAAATGCTTCTGGAAGTTTCATGCCGTTCGTATGCCAATGTGGCAACACGAAAATGACCCGTTTTCCCATTCCGAGGGATTTCTGTGCGACCCTAACAGCCCCGTGACCCACAAGAGAGACATCCCCGCCAATTTATAGCGTTTGACGGGGTCTCTCCGTGCAAAATATTAAATTTTTTGAGTGCACATGCATTTCTGCTGCAAATGCCTCTGGAAGTTTCATGCCGTTCGTATGCAATGTGGCAACACGAAAATGACCCGTTTTCACATTCCGAGGGATTTCTGTGCGACCCTAACAGCCCCGTGACCCACAAGAGAGACATCCCCGTCAATTTCTAGCGTTTGACGGGGTCTATCCGTGAAAAATATCAAATTTTTTGAGTGCACATGCATTCTGCTGCAAATGCCTCTGGAAGTTTCATGCCGTTCGTATGCAATGTGGCAACACGAAAATGACCCGTTTTTCCATTCCGAGGGATTTCGGTGCGATCCTAACAGCCCCGTGACCCACAAGAGAGACATCCCCGTCAATTTCTAGCGTTTACGGGGTCTATCCGTGAAAAATATTAATTTGTTTGAGTGCAGATGCATTTCTGCTGCAAATGCCTGTGGAAGTTTCATGCCGTTCGTATGCAATGTGGCAACACGAAAATGACCCGTTTTCCCATTCCGAGGGATGTCTGTGCGACCCTAACAGCCCCGTGACCCACAAGAGAGACATCCCTGCCAACTTCTAGCGTTTGACGGGGTCTATCCCTGAAAAATATTACATTCTTTGAGTGCACATGCATTTCTGCTGCAAATGCCTCTGGAAGTTTCATGCCGTTCGTATGCAATGTGGCAACACGAAAATGACCCGTTTTCCCATTCCGAGGGATTTCTGTGCGATCCTAACAGCCCCGTGACCCACAAGAGAGATATCCCCGCCAATTTCTAGCGTTTGACGGGGTCTATCCGTGAAAAAGATTATTTTTTTTGAGTGCACATGCATTCCTGCTGCAAATGCCTCTGGAAGTTTCATGCCGTTCGTATGCAATGTGGCAACACGAAAATGACCCGTTTTCCCATTCCGAGGGATTTCTGTGCGACCCTAACAGCCCCTGACCCACAAGAGAGACATCCCCGCCAATTTCTAGCGTTTGACGGGATCTCTCCGTGAAAAATATTAAAGTTTTTGAGTGCACATGCATTTCTGCTGCAAATGCCTCTGGAAGTTTCATGCCATTCGTATGCAATGTGGCAACACGAAAATGACCCGTTTTCCCATTCCGAGGGATTTCTGTGCGACCCTAACAGCCCCGTGACCCACAAGAGAGACATCCCCGCCAATTTATAGCGTTTGACGGGGTCTATCCGTGCACAATATTACATTTTTTGAGTGCACATGCATTCCTGCTGCAAATGCCTCTGGAAGTTTCATGCCGTTCGTATGCAATGTGGCAACACGAAAATGACCCGTTTTCCCATTCCGAGGGATTTCTGTGCGACCCTAACAGCCCCTGACCCACAAGAGAGACATCCCCGCCAATTTCTAGCATTTGACGGGATCTCTCCGTGAAAAATATTAAAGTTTTTGAGTGCACATGCATTTCTGCTGCAAATGCCTCTGGAAGTTTCATGCCGTTCGTATGCAATGTGGCAACACGAAAATGACCCGTTTTCCCATTCCGAGGGATTTCTGTGCGACCCTAACAGCCCCGTGACCCACAAGAGAGACATCCCCGTCAATTTCTAGCGTTTGACAGGGTCTATCCGTGAAAAATATCAAATTTTTTGAGTGCACATGCATTCTGCTGCAAATGCCTCTGGAAGTTTCATGCCGTTCGTATGCAATCTGGCAACACGAAAATGACCCGTTTTCCATTCCGAGGGATTTCTGTGCGACCCTAACAGCCCCGTGACCCACAAGAGAGACATCCCCGCCAACTTCTGGCGTTTGACGCGGTCTATCAGTGAAGAATATGACATTTTTTGAGTGCACATGCATTTCTGCTGCAAATGCCTCTGGAAGTTTCATGCCGTTCGTATGCAATGTGGCAACACGAAAATGACCCGTTTTCCCATTCCGAGGGATTTCTGTGCGACCCTAACAGCCCCTGACCCACAAGAGAGACATCCCCGCCAATTTCTAGCGTTTGACGGGGTCTCTCCGTGAAAAAAATTAAAGTTTTTGAGTGCATATGCATTTCTGCTGCAAATGCCTCTGGAAGTTTCATGCCGTTCGTATGCCAATGTGGCAACACGAAAATGACCCGTTTTCCCATTCCGAGTGATTTCTGTGCGACCCTAACAGCCCCGTGACCCAAAAGAGAGACATCCACGCTAATTTATAGCGTTTGACGGGGTCTATCCGTGAAAAATATTCAACAATTTTTGTGCACATGCATTTCTGCTGCAAATGCCTCTGGAAGCTTCATACCGTTCGTATGCAATGTGGCAACACGAAAATGACCCGTTTTCCCATTCCGAGGGATTTCTGTCCGAACCTAACAGCCCCGTAACCCACAAGAGAGACATCCCCGTCAATTTCTAGCGTTTGACGGGGTCTATCGTGAAAAATATTAATTTGTTTGAGTGCACATGCATTTCTGCTGCAAATGCCTCTGGAAGTTTCATGCCGTTCCTATGCAATGTGGCAACACGAAAATGACCCGTTTTCCCATTCTGAGGGATTTCTGTGCGACTCTAACAGCCCCGTGACCCACAAGAGAGACATCCCCGCCAATTTCTAGCGTTTGACGGGGTCTATCCGTGAAAATATTAATTTGTTTGAGTGCAGATGCATTTCTGCTGCAAATGCCTGTGGAAGTTTCATGCCGTTCGTATGCAATGTGGCAACACGAAAATGACCCGTTTTCCCTATCCGAGGGATTTCTGTGCGACCCTAACAGCCCCGTGACCCACAAGAAAGACATCCCTGCCAACTTCTAGCGTTTGACGGGGTCTATACGTGAAAAATATTACATTTTTTGAATGCACATGCATTTCTGCTGCAAATGCCTCCGGAAGTTTCATGCCTTTCGTATGCAATGTGGCAACACGAAAATGACCCGTTTTCCCATTCCGAGGGATTTCTGTGCGACCCTAACAGCCCTGTGACCCACAAGAGAGACATCCCCGCCAATTTCTAGCGTTTGACGGGGTCTATCCGTGAAAAATATTTAAGTTTTTGAGTGCACATGCATTTCTGCTGCAAATGCCTCTGGAAGTTTCATGCCGTTCGTAAGCCAATGTGGCAACACGAAAATGTCCCGTTTTTCCACTCCGAGGGATTTCTGTGCAATCCTAACAGCCCCGTGACTCACAAGAGAGACATCCCCGCCAACTTCTAGCGTTTGACGGGGTCTATCCGTGAAGAATATTAAATTTTTTGAGTGCACATGCATTCCTGCTGCAAATGCCTCTGGAAGTTTCATGCCGTTCGTATGCAATGTGGCAACACGAAAATGACCCGTTTTCCCATTCCGAGGGATTTCTGTGCGACCCTAACAGCCCCTGACCCACAAGAGAGACATCCCCGCCAATTTCTAGCGTTTGACGGGATCTCTCCGTGAAAAATATTAAAGTTTTTGAGTGCACATGCATTCTGCTGCAAATGCCTCTGGAAGTTTCATGCCGTTCGTATGCAATGTGGCAACACGAAAAAGACCCGTTTTTCCATTCCGAGGGAATTCTGTGCGATCCTAACAGCCCCGTGACCCACAAGAGAGACATCCCCACCAATTTCTAGCGTTTGACGGGGTCTATCCGTGAAAAATATTAATTTCTTTGAGTGCAGATGCATTTCTGCTGCAAATGCCTGTGGAAGTTTAATGCCGTTCGTATGCAATGTGGCAACACGAAAATGACCCGTTTTCCCATTCCGAGGGATTTCTGTGCGACCCTAACAGCCCCGTGACCCACAAGAGAGACATCCCTGCCAACTTCTAGCGTTTGACGGGGTCTATCTCTGAAAAATATTACATTTTTTGAGTGCACATGCATTTCTGCTGCAAATGCCTCTGGAAGTTTCATGCCGTTCGTATGCAATGTGGCAACACGAAAATGACCCGTTTTTCCATTCCGAGGGATTTCTGTGCGATCCTAACAGCCCCGTGACCCACAAGAGAGACATCCCCGCCAATTTCTAGCGTTTGACGGGGTCTATCCGTGAAAAATATCAAATTTTTTGAGTGCACATGCATTCTGCTGCAAATGCCTCTGGAAGTTTCATGCCGTTCGTATGCAATGTGGCAACACGAAAATGACCCGTTTTTCCATTCCGAGGGATTTCTTTGCGATCCTAACTGCCCCGTGACCCACAAGAGAGACATCCCCGCCAACTTCTAGCGTTTGACGGGGTCTATCCGTGAAAAATATCAAATTTTTTGAGTGCACATGCATTCTGCTGCAAATGCCTCTGGAAGTTTCATGCCGTTCGTATGCAATGTGGCAACACGAAAATGACCCGTTTTCCCATTCAGAGGGATTTCTGTGCGACCCTAACAGCCCCGTGACCCAAAAGAGAGACATCCCCACCAATTTCTAGCGTTTGACGGGGTCTATCCGTGAAAAATATTAATTTGTTTGAGTGCAGATGCATTTCTGCTGCAAATGCCTGTGGAAGTTTCATGCCGTTCGTATGCAATGTGGCAACACGAAAATGACCCGTTTTCCCATTCAGAGGGATTTCTGTGCGACCCTAACAGCCCCGTGACCCACAAGAGAGACATCCCCACCAATTTCTAGCGTTTGACGGGGTCTATCCGTGAAAAATATTAATTTGTTTGAGTGCACATGCATTCCTGCTGCAAATGCCTCTGGAAGTTTCATGCCGTTTGTATGCAATGTGGCAACACGAAAATGACCCGTTTTCCCATTCCGAGGGATTTCTGTGCGACCCTAACAGCCCCTGACCCACAAGAGAGACATCCCCGCCAATTTCTAGCGTTTGACGGGATCTCTCCGTGAAAAATATTAAAGTTTTTGAGTGCACATGCATTTCTGCTGCAAATGCCTCTGGAAGTTTCATGCCATTCGTATGCAATGTGGCAACACGAAAATGACCCGTTTTCCCATTCCGAGGGATTTCTGTGCGACCCTAACAGCCCCGTGACCCACAAGAGAGACATCCCCGCCAATTTATAGCGTTTGACGGGGTCTATCCGTGCACAATATTACATTTTTTGAGTGCACATGCATTTCTGCTGCAAATGCCTCTGGAAATTTCATGCCGTTCGTATACAATGTGGCAACACGAAAATGACCCGTTTTCACATTCTGAGGGATTTCTGTGCGACCCTAACAGCCCCGTGACCCACAAGAGAGACATCCCCGTCAATTTCTAGCGTTTGACGGGGTCTATCCGTGAAAAATATCAAATTTTTTGAGTGCACATGCATTCTGCTGCAAATGCCTCTGGAAGGTTCATGCCGTTCGTATGCAATGTGGCAACACGAAAATGACCCGTTTTTCCATTCCGAGGGAATTCTGTGCGATCCTAACAGCCCCTTGACCCACAAGAGAGACATCCCCACCAATTTCTAGCGTTTGACGGGGTCTATCCGTGAAAAATATTAATTTCTTTGAGTGCAGATGCATTTCTGCTGCAAATGCCTGTGGAAGTTTAATGCCGTTCGTATGCAATGTGGCAACACGAAAATGACCCGTTTTCCCATTCCGAGGGATTTCTGTGCGACCCTAACAGCCCCGTGACCCACAAGAGAGACATCCCTGCCAACTTCTAGCGTTTGACGGGGTCTATCCCTGAAAAATATTACATTTTTTGAGTGCACATGCATTTCTGCTGCAAATGCCTCTGGAAGTTTCATGCCGTTCGTATGCAATGTGGCAACACGAAAATGACCCGTTTTTCCATTCCGAGGGATTTCTGTGCGATCCTAACAGCCCCGTGACCCACAAGAGAGACATCCCCGCTAATTTCTAGCGTTTGACGGGGTCTATCCGTGAAAAATATCAAATTTTTTGAGTGCACATGCATTCTGCTGCAAATGCCTCTGGAAGTTTCATGCCGTTCGTATGCAATGTGGCAACACGAAAATGACCCGTTTTTCCATTCCGAGGGATTTCTTTGCGATCCTAACTGCCCCGTGACCCACAAGAGAGACATCCCCGCCAACTTCTAGCGTTTGACGGGGTCTATCCGGGAAAAATATCAAATTTTTTGAGTGCACATGCATTCTGCTGCAAATGCCTCTGGAAGTTTCATGCCGTTCGTATGCAATGTGGCAACACGAAAATGACCCGTTTTCCCATTCAGAGGGATTTCTGTGCGACCCTAACAGCCCCGTGACCCACAAGAGAGACATCCCCACCAATTTCTAGCGTTTGACGGGGTCTATCCGTGAAAAATATTAATTTGTTTGAGTGCAGATGCATTTCTGCTGCAAATGCCTGTGGAAGTTTCATGCCGTTCGTATGCAATGTGGCAACACGAAAATGACCCGTTTTCCCATTCAGAGGGATTTCTGTGCGACCCTAACAGCCCCGTGACCCACAAGAGAGACATCCCCACCAATTTCTAGCGTTTGACCGGGTCTATCCGTGAAAAATATTAATTTGTTTGAGTGCAGATGCATTTCTGCTGCAAATGCCTGTGGAAGTTTCATGCCGTTCGTATGCAATGTGGCAACACGAAAATGACCCGTTTTCCCATTCCGAGGGATTTCTGTGCGACCCTAACAGCCCGTGACCCACAAGAGAGACATCCCTGCCAACTTCTAGCGTTTGACGGGGTCTATCCCTGAAAAATATTACATTTTTTGAGTGCACATGCATTTCTGCTGCAAATGCCTCTGGAAGTTTCATGCCGTTCGTATGCAATGTGGCAACACGAAAATGACCCGTTTTTCCATTCCGAGGGATTTCTGTGCGATCCTAACAGCCCCGTGACCCACAAGAGAGACATCCCCGCCAACTTCTAGCGTTTGTCGTGGTCTATCCGTGAAAAATATTATTTTTTTTGAGTGCACATGCATTTCTGCTGCAAATGCTTCTGGAAGTTTCATGCCGTTCGTATGCCAATGTGGCAACACGAAAATGACCCGTTTTCCCATTCCGAGGGATTTCTGTGCGACCCTAACAGCCCCGTGACCCACAAGAGAGACATCCCCGCCAATTTATAGCGTTTGACGGGGTCTCTCCGTGCAAAATATTAAATTTTTTGAGTGCACATGCATTTCTGCTGCAAATGCCTCTGGAAGTTTCATGCCGTTCGTATGCAATGTGGCAACACGAAAATGACCCGTTTTCACATTCCGAGGGATTTCTGTGCGACCCTAACAGCCCCGTGACCCACAAGAGAGACATCCCCGTCAATTTCTAGCGTTTGACGGGGTCTATCCGTGAAAAATATCAAATTTTTTGAGTGCACATGCATTCTGCTGCAAATGCCTCTGGAAGTTTCATGCCGTTCGTATGCAATGTGGCAACACGAAAATGACCCGTTTTTCCATTCCGAGGGATTTCGGTGCGATCCTAACAGCCCCGTGACCCACAAGAGAGACATCCCCGTCAATTTCTAGCGTTTACGGGGTCTATCCGTGAAAAATATTAATTTGTTTGAGTGCAGATGCATTTCTGCTGCAAATGCCTGTGGAAGTTTCATGCCGTTCGTATGCAATGTGGCAACACGAAAATGACCCGTTTTCCCATTCCGAGGGATGTCTGTGCGACCCTAACAGCCCCGTGACCCACAAGAGAGACATCCCTGCCAACTTCTAGCGTTTGACGGGGTCTATCCCTGAAAAATATTACATTCTTTGAGTGCACATGCATTTCTGCTGCAAATGCCTCTGGAAGTTTCATGCCGTTCGTATGCAATGTGGCAACACGAAAATGACCCGTTTTCCCATTCCGAGGGATTTCTGTGCGATCCTAACAGCCCCGTGACCCACAAGAGAGATATCCCCGCCAATTTCTAGCGTTTGACGGGGTCTATCCGTGAAAAAGATTATTTTTTTTGAGTGCACATGCATTTCTGCTGCAAATGCCTCTGGAAGTTTCATGCCGTTCGTATGCCAATGTGGCAACACGAAAATGACCCGTTTTCCCATTCCGAGGGATTTCTGTGCGACCCTAACAGCCCCGTGACCCACAAGAGAGACATCCCCGCCAATTTCTAGCGTTTGACGGGGTCTATCCGTGAAAAATATTAAAGTTTTTGAGTGCACATGCATTTCTGCTGCAAATGCCTCTGGAAGTTTCATGCCGTTCGTAAGCCAATGTGGCAACACGAAAATGTCCCGTTTTTCCACTCCCAGGGATTTCTGTGCGATCCTAACAGCCCCGTGACTCACAAGAGAGACATCCCCGCCAACTTCTAGCGTTTGACGGGGTCTATCCGTGAAGAATATTAAATTTTTTGAGTGCACATGCATTCCTGCTGCAAATGCCTCTGGAAGTTTCATGCCGTTCGTATGCAATGTGGCAACACGAAAATGACCCGTTTTCCCATTCCGAGGGATTTCTGTGCGATCCTAACAGCGCCGTGACCCACAAGAGAGACATCCCCGCCAATTTCTAGCGTTTGACGGGGTCTATCCGTGAAAAAGATTATTTTTTTTGAGTGCACATGCATTTCTGCTGCAAATGCCTCTGGAAGTTTCATGCCGTTCGTAAGCCAATGTGGCAACACGAAAATGTCCCGTTTTTCCACTCCCAGGGATTTCTGTGCGATCCTAACAGCCCCGTGACTCACAAGAGAGACATCCCCGCCAACTTCTAGCGTTTGACGGGGTCTATCCGTGAAGAATATTAAATTTTTTGAGTGCACATGCATTCCTGCTGCAAATGCCTCTGGAAGTTTCATGCCGTTCGTATGCAATGTGGCAACACGAAAATGACCCGTTTTCCCATTCCGAGGGATTTCTGTGCGACCCTAACAGCCCCTGACCCACAAGAGAGACATCCCCGCCAATTTCTAGCGTTTGACGGGATCTCTCCGTGAAAAATATTAAAGTTTTTGAGTGCACATGCATTTCTGCTGCAAATGCCTCTGGAAGTTTCATGCCATTCGTATGCAATGTGGCAACACGAAAATGACCCGTTTTCCCATTCCGAGGGATTTCTGTGCGACCCTAACAGCCCCGTGACCCACAAGAGAGACATCCCCGCCAATTTATAGCGTTTGACGGGGTCTATCCGTGCACAATATTACATTTTTTGAGTGCACGTGCATTTCTGCTGCAAATGCCTCTGGAAGTTTCATGCCGTTCGTATACAATGTGGCAACACGAAGATGACCCGTTTTCACATTCCGAGGGATTTCTGTGCGACCCTAACAGCCCCGTGACCCACAAGAGAGACATCCCCGTCAATTTCTAGCATTTGACGGGGTCTATCCGTGAAAAATATCAAATTTTTTGAGTGCACATGCATTCTGCTGCAAATGCCTCTGGAAGTTTCATGCCGTTCGTATGCAATGTGGCAACACGAAAATGACCCGTTTTTCCATTCCGAGGGAATTCTGTGCGATCCTAACAGCCCCGTGACCCACAAGAGAGACATCCCCACCAATTTCTAGCGTTTGACGGGGTCTATCCGTGAAAAATATTAATTTGTTTGAGTGCAGATGCATTTCTGCTGCAAATGCCCGTGGAAGTTTCATGCCGTTCGTATGCAATGTGGCAACACGAAAATGACCCGTTTTCCCATTCCGAGGGATTTCTGTGCGACCCTAACAGCCCCGTGACCCACAAGAGAGACATCCCTGCCAACTTCTAGCGTTTGACGGGGTCTATCCCTGAAAAATATTACATTTTTTGAGTGCACATGCATTTCTGCTGCAAATGCCTCTGGAAGTTTCATGCCGTTCGTATGCAATGTGGCAACACGAAAATGACCCGTTTTTCCATTCCGAGGGATTTCTGTGCAATCCTAACAGCCCCGTGACCCACAAGAGAGACATCCCCGCCAACTTCTAGCGTTTGTCGTGGTCTATCCGTGAAAATATTAATTTTTTTGAGTGCACATGCATTTCTGCTGCAAATGCCTCTGGAAGTTTCATGCCGTTCGTATGCCAATGTGGCAACACGAAAATGACCCGTTTTCCCATTCCGAGGGATTTCTGTGCGACCCTAACAGCCCCGTGACCCACAAGAGAGACATCCCCGCCAATTTATAGCGTTTGACGGGGTCTATCCGTGCAAAATATTAAATTTTTTGAGTGCACATGCATTTCTGCTGCAAATGCCTCTGGAAGTTTCATGCCGTTCGTATGCAATGTGGCAACACGAAAATGACCCGTTTTCACATTCCGAGGGATTTCTGTGCGACCCAAACAGCCCCGTGACCCACAAGAGAGACATCCCCGTCAATTTCTAGCGTTTGACGGGGTCTATCCGTGAAAAATATTAATTTGTTTGAGTGCAGATGCATTTCTGCTGCAAATGCCTGTGGAAGTTTCATGCCGTTCGTATGCAATGTGGCAACACGAAAATGACCCGTTTTCCCATTCAGAGGGATTTCTGTGCGACCCTAACAGCCCCGTGACCCACAAGAGAGACATCCCCACCAATTTCTAGCGTTTGACGGGGTCTATCCGTGAAAAATATTAATTTGTTTGAGTGCAGATGCATTTCTGCTGCAAATGCCTGTGGAAGTTTCATGCCGTTCGTATGCAATGTGGCAACACGAAAATGACCCGTTTTCCCATTCCGAGGGATTTCTGTGCGACCCTAACAGCCCCGTGACCCACAAGAGAGACATCCCTGCCAACTTCTAGCGTTTGACGGGGTCTATCCCTGAAAAATATTACATTTTTTGAGTGCACATGCATTTCTGCTGCAAATGCCTCTGGAAGTTTCATGCCGTTCGTATGCAATGTGGCAACACGAAAATGACCCGTTTTTCCATTCCGAGGGATTTCTGTGCAATCCTAACAACCCCGTGACCCACAAGAGAGACATCCCCGCCAACTTCTAGCGTTTGTCGTGGTCTATCCGTGAAAAATATTAATTTTTTTGAGTGCACATGCATTTCTGCTGCAAATGCCTCTGGAAGTTTCATGCCGTTCGTATGCCAATGTGGCAACACGAAAATGACCCGTTTTCCCATTCCGAGGGATTTCTGTGCGACCCTAACAGCCCCGTGACCCACAAGAGAGACATCCCCGCCAATTTATAGCGTTTGACGGGGTCTATCCGTGCAAAATATTAAATTTTTTGAGTGCACATGCATTTCTGCTGCAAATGCCTCTGGAAGTTTCATGCCGTTCGTATGCAATGTGGCAACACGAAAATGACCCGTTTTCCCATTCAGAGGGATTTATGTGCGACCCTAACAGCCCCGTGACCCACAAGAGAGACATCCCCACCAATTTCTAGCGTTTGACGGGGTCTATCCGTGAAAAATATTAATTTGTTTGAGTGCAGATGCATTTCTGCTGCAAATGCCTGTGGAAGTTTCATGCCGTTCGTATGCAATGTGGCAACACGAAAATGACCCGTTTTCCCATTCCGAGGGATTTCTGTGCGACCCTAACAGCCCCGTGACCCACAAGAGAGACATCCCTGCCAACTTCTAGCGTTTGACGGGGTCTATCCCTGAAAAATATTACATTTTTTGAGTGCACATGCATTTCTGCTGCAAATGCCTCTGGAAGTTTCATGCCGTTCGTATGCAATGTGGCAACACGAAAATGACCCGTTTTTCCATTCCGAGGGATTTCTGTGCAATCCTAACAACCCCGTGACCCACAAGAGAGACATCCCCGCCAACTTCTAGCGTTTGTCGTGGTCTATCCGTGAAAAATATTATTTTTTTTGAGTGCACATGCATTTCTGCTGCAAATGCCTCTGGAAGTTTCATGCCGTTCGTATGCCAATGTGGCAACACGAAAATGACCCGTTTTCCCATTCCGAGGGATTTCTGTGCGACCCTAACAGCCCCGTGACCCACAAGAGAGACATCCCCGTCAATTTCTAGCGTTTGACGGGGTCTATCCGTGAAAAATATCAAATTTTTTGAGTGCACATGCATTCTGCTGCAAATGCCTCTGGAAGTTTCATGCCGTTCGTATGCAATGTGGCAACACGAAAATGACCCGTTTTTCCATTCCGAGGGATTTCTGTGCGATCCTAACAGCCCCGTGACCCACAATAGAGACATCCCCACCAATTTCTAGCGTTTACGGGGTCTATCCGTGAAAAATATTAATTTGTTTGAGTGCAGATGCATTTCTGCTGCAAATGCCTGTGGAAGTTTCATGCCGTTCGTATGCAATGTGGCAACACGAAAATGACCCGTTTTCACATTCCGAGGGATTTCTGTGCGACCCTAACAGCCCTGTGACCCACAAGAGAGACATCCCCGTCAATTTCTAGCGTTTGACGGGGTCTATCCGTGAAAAATATCAAATTTTTTAAGTGCACATGCATTCTGCTGCAAATGCCTCTGGAAGTTTCATGCCGTTCGTATGCAATGTGGCAACACGAAAATGACCCGTTTTTCCATTCCGAGGGATTTCTGTGCGATCCTAACAGCCCCGTGACCCACAATAGAGACATCCCCGTCAATTTCTAGCGTTTGACGGGGTCTATCCGTGAAAAATATCAAATTTTTTGAGTGCACATGCATTCTGCTGCAAATGCCTCTGGAAGTTTCATGCCGTTCGTATGCAATGTGGCAACACGAAAATGACCCGTTTTTCCATTCCGAGGGATTTCTGTGCGATCCTAACAGCCCCGTGACCCACAATAGAGACATCCCCACCAATTTCTAGCGTTTACGGGGTCTATCCGTGAAAAATATTAATTTGTTTGAGTGCAGATGCATTTCTGCTGCAAATGCCTGTGGAAGTTTCATGCCGTTCGTATGCAATGTGGCAACACGAAAATGACCCGTTTTCACATTCCGAGGGATTTCTGTGCGACCCTAACAGCCCTGTGACCCACAAGAGAGACATCCCCGTCAATTTCTAGCGTTTGACGGGGTCTATCCGTGAAAAATATCAAATTTTTTAAGTGCACATGCATTCTGCTGCAAATGCCTCTGGAAGTTTCATGCCGTTCGTATGCAATGTGGCAACACGAAAATGACCCGTTTTTCCATTCCGAGGGATTTCTGTGCGATCCTAACAGCCCCGTGACCCACAATAGAGACATCCCCACCAATTTCTAGCGTTTACGGGGTCTATCCGTGAAAAATATTAATTTGTTTGAGTGCAGATGCATTTCTGCTGCAAATGCCTGTGGAAGTTTCATGCCGTTCGTATGCAATGTGGCAACACGAAAATGACCCGTTTTCCCATTCCGAGGGATGTCTGTGCGATCCTAACAGCCCCGTGACCCACAAGAGAGACATCCCCGCCAATTTCTAGCGTTTGACGGGGTCTATCCGTGAAAAAGATTATTTTTTTTGAGTGCACATGCATTTCTGCTGCAAATGCCTCTGGAAGTTTCATGCCGTTCGTATGCCAATGTGGCAACACGAAAATGACCCGTTTTCCCATTCCGAGGGATTTCTGTGCGACCCTAACAGCCCCGTGACCCACAAGAGAGACATCCCCGCCAATTTATAGCGTTTGACGGGGTCTATCCGTGCAAAATATTATTTTTTTTGAGTGCACATGCATTTCTGCTGCAAATGCCTGTGGAAGTTTCATGCAGTTCGTATGCAATGTGGCAACACGAAAATGACCCGTTTTCCCATTCCGAGGGATTTCTGTGTGACCCTAACAGCCCCGTGACCCACAAGATAGACATCCCTGCCAACTTCTAGCGTTTGACGGGGTCTATCCCTGAAAAATATTACATTTTTTGAGTGCACATGCATTTCTGCTGCAAATGCCTCTGGAAGTTTCATGCCGTTCGTATGCAATGTGGCAACACGAAAATGACCCGTTTTTCCATTCCGAGGGATTTCTGTGCGATCCTAACAGCCCCGTGACCCACAAGAGAGACATCCCCGCCAACTTCTAGCGTTTGACGGGGTCTATCCGTGAAAAATATTAATTTTTTTGAGTGCACATGCATTTCTGCTGCAAATGCCTCTGGAAGTTTCATGCCGTTCGTATGCCAATGTGGCAACACGAAAATGACCCGTTTTCCCATTCCGAGGGATTTCTGTGCGACCCTAGCAGCCCCGTGACCCACAAGAGAGACATCCCCGCCAATTTATAGCGTTTGACGGGGTCTATCCGTGCAAAATATTAAATTTTTTGAGTGCACATGCATTTCTGCTGCAAATGCCTCTGGAAGTTTCATGCCGTTCGTATGCAATGTGGCAACACGAAAATGACCCGTTTTCACATTCCGAGGGATTTCTGTGCGACCCTAACAGCCCCGTGACCCACAAGAGAGACATCCCCACCAATTTCTAGCGTTTACGGGGTCTATCCGTGAAAAATATTAATTTGTTTGAGTGCAGATGCATTTCTGCTGCAAATGACTGTGGAAGTTTCATGCCGTTCGTATGCAATGTGGCAACACGAAAATGACCCGTTTTCACATTCCGAGGGATTTCTGTGCGACCCTAACAGCCCGGTGACCCACAAGAGAGACATCCCCGTCAATTTCTAGCGTTTGACGGGGTCTATCCGTGAAAAATATCAAATTTTTTGAGTGCACATGCATTCTGCTGCAAATGCCTCTGGAAGTTTCATGCCGTTCGTATGCAATGTGGCAACACGAAAATGACCCGTTTTTCCATTCCGAGGGATTTCTGTGCGATCCTAACAGCCCCGTGACCCACAATAGAGACATCCCCACCAATTTCTAGCGTTTACGGGGTCTATCCGTGAAAAATATTAATTTGTTTGAGTGCAGATGCATTTCTGCTGCAAATGCCTGTGGAAGTTTCATGCCGTTCGTATGCAATGTGGCAACACGAAAATGACCCGTTTTCCCATTCCGAGGGATGTCTGTGCGACCCTAACAGCCCCGTGACCCACAAGAGAGACATCCCTGCCAACTTCTAGCGTTTGACGGGGTCTATCCCTGAAAAATATTACATTCTTTGAGTGCACATGCATTTCTGCTGCAAATGCCTCTGGAAGTTTCATGCCGTTCGTATGCAATGTGGCAACACGAAAATGACCCGTTTTCCCATTCCGAGGGATTTCTGTGCGATCCTAACAGCCCCGTGACCCACAAGAGAGACATCCCCGCCAATTTCTAGCGTTTGACGGGGTCTATCCGTGAAAAAGATTATTTTTTTTGAGTGCACATGCATTTCTGCTGCAAATGCCTCTGGAAGTTTCATGCCGTTCGTATGCCAATGTGGCAACACGAAAATGACCCGTTTTCCCATTCCGAGGGATTTCTGTGCGACCCTAACAGCCCCGTGACCCACAAGAGAGACATCCCCGCCAATTTATAGCGTTTGACGGGGTCTATCCGTGCAAAATATTATTTTTTTTGAGTGCACATGCATTTCTGCTGCAAATGCCTGTGGAAGTTTCATGCAGTTCGTATGCAATGTGGCAACACGAAAATGACCCGTTTTCCCATTCCGAGGGATTTCTGTGTGACCCTAACAGCCCCGTGACCCACAAGATAGACATCCCTGCCAACTTCTAGCGTTTGACGGGGTCTATCCCTGAAAAATATTACATTTTTTGAGTGCACATGCATTTCTGCTGCAAATGCCTCTGGAAGTTTCATGCCGTTCGTATGCAATGTGGCAACACGAAAATGACCCGTTTTTCCATTCCGAGGGATTTCTGTGCGATCCTAACAGCCCCGTGACCCACAAGAGAGACATCCCCGCCAACTTCTAGCGTTTGACGGGGTCTATCCGTGAAAAATATTAATTTTTTTGAGTGCACATGCATTTCTGCTGCAAATGCCTCTGGAAGTTTCATGCCGTTCGTATGCCAATGTGGCAACACGAAAATGACCCGTTTTCCCATTCCGAGGGATTTCTGTGCGACCCTAGCAGCCCCGTGACCCACAAGAGAGACATCCCCGCCAATTTATAGCGTTTGACGGGGTCTATACGTGCAAAATATTAAATTTTTTGAGTGCACATGCATTTCTGCTGCAAATACCTCTGGAAGTTTCATGCCGTTCGTATGCAATGTGGCAACACGAAAATGACCCGTTTTCACATTCCGAGGGATTTCTGTGCGACCCTAACAGCCCCGTGACCCACAAGAGAGACATCCCTGCCAACTTCCAGCGTTTGACGGGGTCTATCCGTGAAAAATATTACATTTTTTGAGTGCACATGCATTTCTGCTGCAAATGCCTATGGAAGTTTCATGCCGTTCGTATGCAATGTGGCAACACGAAAATGACCCGTTTTTCCATTCCGAGGGATTTCTGTGCGATCCTAACAGCCCCGTGACCCACAATAGAGACATCCCCTCCAACTTCTAGCGTTTGACGGGGTCTATCCGTGAAAAATATTAAATTTTTTGAGTGCACATGCATTTCTGCTGCAAATGCCTCTGGAAGTTTCATACCGTTCGTATGCAATGTGGCAACACGAAAATGACCCGTTTTCCCATTCCGAGGGATTTCTGTGCGAACCTAACAGACCCGTGACCCACAAGAGAGACATCCCCGCCAATTTCTCGCGTTTGACGGGGTCTATCCGTGAAAATATTAATTTGTTTGAGTGCAGATGCATTTCTGCTGCAAATGCCTGTGGAAGTTTCATGCCGTTCGTATGCAATGTGGCAACACGAAAATGACCCGTTATCCCTATCCGAGGGATTTCTGTGCGACCCTAACAGCCGTGTGACCCACAAGAGAGACATCCCTGCCAACTTCTAGCGTTTGACGGGGTCTATCCGTGAAAAATATTACATTTTTTGAATGCACATGCATTTCTGCTGCAAATGCCTTTGGAAGTTTCATGCCGTTCGTATGCAATGTGGCAACACGAAAATGACCCGTTTTCCCATTCCGAGGGATTTCTGTGCGACCCTAACAGCCCCGTGATGCACAAGAGAGACATCCCCGCCAATTTCTAGCATTTGACGTGGTCTATCCGTGAAAAATATTAAAGTTTTTGAGTGCACATGCATTTCTGCTGCAAATGCCTCTGGAAGTTTCAAGCTGTTCGTATGCCAATGTGGCAACACGAAAATGACCCGTTTTTCCATTCCGAGGGATTTCTGTGCGATCCTAACAGCCCCGTGACCCACAAGAGAGACATCCCCGCCAACTTCTAGCGTTTGACGGGGTCTATCCGTGAAGAATATTAAATTTTTTGAGTGCACATGCATTTCTGCTGCAAATGCCTCTGGAAGTTTGATGCCATTCGTATGCAATGTGGCAACACGAAAATGACCCGTTTTCCCATTCCGAGGGATTTCTGTGCGACCCTAACAGCCCCTGACCCACAAGAGAGACATCCCCGGCAATTTCTAGCGTTTGACGGGGTCTCTCCGTGAAAAATATTAAAGTTTTTGAGTGCACATGCATTTCTGCTGCAAATGCCTCTGGAAGTTTCATGCCATTCGTATGCAATGTGGCAACACGAAAATGACCCGTTTTCCCATTCCGAGGGATTTCTGTGCGACCCTAACAGCCCCCTGACCCACAAGAGACACATCCCCGCCAATTTATAGCGTTTGACGGGGTCTATCCGTGAAAAATATTAAATTTATTGAGTGCACATGCATTTCTGCTGCAAATGCCTCTGGAAGTTTCATGCCGTTCGTATGCAATGTGGCAACACGAAAATGACCCGTTTTCCCATTCTGAGGGATTTCTGTGCGACCCTAACAGCCCCGTGACCCACGAGAGAGACATCCCCGCCAATATCTAGCTTTTGAAGGGGTCTATCTGTGAAAAATATCAAATTTTTTGAGTGCACATGCATTCTGCTGCAAATGCCTCTGGAAGTTTCATGCCGTTCGTATGCAATGTGGCAACACGAAAATGACCCGTTTTTCCATTCCGAGGGATTTCTGTGCGATCCTAACAGCCCCGTGACCCACAAGAGAGACATCCCCGCCAACTTCTAGCGTTTGACGGGGTCTATCCGTGAAGAATATTACATTTTTGAGTGCACATGCATTTCTGCTGCAAATGCCTCTGGAAGTTTCATGCCGTTCGTATGCAATGTGGCAACACGAAAATGACTCGTTTTCCCATTCCGAGGGATTTCTGTGCGACCCTAACAGCCCCTGACCCACAAGAGAGACATCCCCGCCAATTTCTAGCGTTTGACGGGGTCTCTCCGTGAAAAATATTAAAGTTTTTGAGTGCACATGCATTTCTGCTGCAAATGCCTCTGGAAGTTTCATGCCGTTCGTATGCCAATGTGGCAACACGAAAATGACCCGTTTTCCCATTCCGAGGGATTTCTGTGCGACCCTAACAGCCCCGTGACCCACAAGAGAGACATCCCTGCTAATTTATAGCGTTTGACGGGGTCCATCCGTGAAAAAGATTAAAACATTTTAGTGCACATGCATTTCTGCTGCAAATGCCTCTGGAAGTTTCATACCGTTCGTATGCAATGTGGTAACACGAAAATGACCCGTTTTCCCATTCTGAGGGATTTCTGTGCGAACCTAACAGCCCCGTGACCCACAAGAGAGACATACCCGCCAATTTCTAGCGTTTGACGGGGTCTATCCGTGAAAAATATTAATTTGTTTGAGTGCACATGCATTTCTGCTGCATTTTCCTCTGGAAGTTTCATGCCGTTCGTATGCAATGTGGCAACACGAAAATGACCCGTTTTCCCATTCCGAGGGATTTCTGTGCGACCCTAACAGCCCCGTGACCCACAAGAGAGACATCCCTGCCAACTTCCAGCGTTTGACGGGGTCTATCCGTGAAAAATATTACATTTTTTGAGTGCACATGCATTTCTGCTGCAAATGCCTATGGAAGTTTCATGCCGTTCGTATGCAATGTGGCAACACGAAAATGACCCGTTTTTCCATTCCGAGGGATTTCTGTGCGATCCTAACAGCCCCGTGACCCACAATAGAGACATCCCCTCCAACTTCTAGCGTTTGACGGGGTCTATCCGTGAAAAATATTAAATTTTTTGAGTGCACATGCATTTCTGCTGCAAATGCCTCTGGAAGTTTCATACCGTTCGTATGCAATGTGGCAACACGAAAATGACCCGTTTTCCCATTCCGAGGGATTTCTGTGCGAACCTAACAGACCCGTGACCCACAAGAGAGACATCCCCGCCAATTTCTCGCGTTTGACGGGGTCTATCCGTGAAAATATTAATTTGTTTGAGTGCAGATGCATTTTTGCTGCAAATGCCTGTGGAAGTTTCATGCCGTTCGTATGCAATGTGGCAACACGAAAATGACCCGTTATCCCTATCCGAGGGATTTCTGTGCGACCCTAACAGCCCCGTGACCCACAAGAGAGACATCCCTGCCAACTTCTAGCGTTTGACGGGGTCTATCCGTGAAAAATATTACATTTTTTGAATGCACATGCATTTCTGCTGCAAATGCCTTTGGAAGTTTCATGCCGTTCGTATGCAATGTGGCAACACGAAAATGACCCGTTTTCCCATTCCGAGGGATTTCTGTGCGACCCTAACAGCCCCGTGATGCACAAGAGAGACATCCCCGCCAATTTCTAGCATTTGACGGGGTCTATCCGTGAAAAATATTAAAGTTTTTGAGTGCACATGCATTTCTGCTGCAAATGCCTCTGGAAGTTTCAAGCTGTTCGTATGCCAATGTGGCAAAACGAAAATGACCCGTTTTTCCATTCCGAGGGATTTCTGTGCGATCCTAACAGCCCCGTGACCCACAAGAGAGACATCCCCGCCAACTTCTAGCGTTTGACGGGGTCTATCCGTGAAGAATATTAAATTTTTTGAGTGCACATGCATTTCTGCTGCAAATGCCTCTGGAAGTTTGATGCCATTCGTATGCAATGTGGCAACACGAAAATGACCCGTTTTCCCATTCCGAGGGATTTCTGTGTGACCCTAACAGCCCCTGACCCACAAGAGAGACATCCCCGGCAATTTCTAGCGTTTGACGGGGTCTCTCCGTGAAAAATATTAAAGTTTTTGAGTGCACATGCATTTCTGCTGCAAATGCCTCTGGAAGTTTCATGCCATTCGTATGCAATGTGGCAACACGAAAATGACCCGTTTTCCCATTCCGAGGGATTTCTGTGCGACCCTAACAGCCCCCTGACCCACAAGAGACACATCCCCGCCAATTTATAGCGTTTGACGGGGTCTATCCGTGAAAAATATTAAATTTATTGAGTGCACATGCATTTCTGCTGCAAATGCCTCTGGAAGTTTCATGCCGTTCGTATGCAATGTGGCAACACGAAAATGACCCGTTTTCCCATTCTGAGGGATTTCTGTGCGACCCTAACAGCCCCGTGACCCACGAGAGAGACATCCCCGCCAATATCTAGCTTTTGACGGGGTCTATCTGTGAAAAATATCAAATTTTTTGAGTGCACATGCATTCTGCTGCAAATGCCTCTGGAAGTTTCATGCCGTTCGTATGCAATGTGGCAACACGAAAATGACCCGTTTTTCCATTCCGAGGGATTTCTGTGCGATCCTAACAGCCCCGTGACCCACAAGAGAGACATCCCCGCCAACTTCTAGCGTTTGACGGGGTCTATCCGTGAAGAATATTACATTTTTGAGTGCACATGCATTTCTGCTGCAAATGCCTCTGGAAGTTTCATGCCGTTCGTATGCAATGTGGCAACACGAAAATGACTCGTTTTCCCATTCCGAGGGATTTCTGAGCGACCCTAACAGCCCCTGACCCACAAGAGAGACATCCCCGCCAATTTCTAGCGTTTGACGGGGTCTCTCCGTGAAAAATATTAAAGTTTTTGAGTGCACATGCATTTCTGCTGCAAATGCCTCTGGAAGTTTCATGCCGTTCGTATGCCAATGTGGCAACACGAAAATGACCCGTTTTCCCATTCCGAGGGATTTCTGTGCGACCCTAACAGCCCCGTGACCCACAAGAGAGACATCCCTGCTAATTTATAGCGTTTGACGGGGTCCATCCGTGAAAAAGATTAAAACATTTTAGTGCACATGCATTTCTGCTGCAAATGCCTCTGGAAGTTTCATACCGTTCGTATGCAATGTGGTAACACGAAAATGACCCGTTTTCCCATTCTGAGGGATTTCTGTGCGAACCTAACAGCCCCGTGACCCACAAGAGAGACATACCCGCCAATTTCTAGCGTTTGACGGGGTCTATCCATGAAAAATATTAATTTGTTTGAGTGCACATGCATTTCTGCTGCATTTTCCTCTGGAAGTTTCATGCCGTTCGTATGCAATGTGGCAACACGAAAATGACCCGTTTTCCCATTCCGAGGGATTTCTGTGCGACCCTAACAGCCCCGTGACCCACAAGAGAGACATCCCCGCCAACTTCTAGCATTTGACGGGGTCCATCCGTGAAAAAGATTAAAACATTTTAGAGCACATGCATTTCTGCTGCAAATGCCTCTGGAAGTTTCATACCGTTCGTATGCAATGTGGCAACACGAAAATGACCCGTTTTCCCATTCTGAGGGATTTCTGTGCGAACCTAACAGCCCCGTGACCCACAAAAGAGACATCCCCGCCAATTTCTAGCGTTTGACGGGGTCTATCCGTGAAAAATATTAATTTGTTTGAGTGCACATGCATTTCTGCTGCATTTTCCTCTGGAAGTTTCATGCCGTTTGTATGCAATGTGGCAACACGAAAATGACCCGTTTTCCCTATCCGAGGGATTTCTGTGCGACCCTAACAGCCCCGTGACCCCCCAAGAGAGACATCCCTGCCAACTTCTAGCGTTTGACGGGGTCTATCCGTGAAAAATATTACATTTTTTGAGTGCACATGCATTTCTGCTGCAAATGCCTATGGAAGTTTCATGCCGTTCGTATGCAATGTGGCAAAACGAAAATGACCCGTTTTTCCATTCCGAGGGATTTCTGTGCGATCCTAACAGCCCCGTGACCCACAAGAGAGACATCCCTTCCAACTCCTAGCGTTTGACGGGGTCTATCCGTGAAAAATATTAAATTTTTTGAGTGCACATGCATTTCTGCTGCAAATGCCTCTGGAAGTTTCATACCGTTCGTATGCAATGTGGCAACACGAAAATGACCCGTTTTCCCATTCCGAGGGATTTCTGTGCGAACCAAACAGCCCCGTGACCCACAAGAGAGACATCCCTGCCAATTTCTCGCGTTTGACGGGGTCTATCCGTGAAAATATTAATTTGTTTGAGTGCAGATGCATTTCTGCTGCAAATGCCTGTGGAAGTTTCATGCCGTTCGTATGCAATGTGGCAACACGAAAATGACCCGTTTTCCCTATCCGAGGGATTTCTGTGCGACCCTAACAGCCCCGTGACCCACAAGAGAGACATCCTTGCCAACTTCTAGCGTTTGACGGGGTCTATCCGTGAAAAATATTAAATTTTTTGAGTGCACATGCATTTCTGCTGCAAATGCCTCTGGAAGTTTCATGCCGTTCGTATGCAATGTTGCAACACGAAAATGATCCATTTTCCCATTCCGAGGGATTTCTGTGCGACCCTAACAGCCCCGTGACCCACAAGAGAGACATCCCCGCCAACTTCTAGCGTTTGACGGGGTCTATACGTGAAGAATATTACATTTTTGAGTGCACATGCATTTCTGCTGCAAATGCCTCTGGAAGTTTCATGCCGTTCGTATGCAATGTGGCAACACGAAAATGACTCGTTTTCCCATTCCGAGGGATTTCTGTGCGACCCTAACAGCCCCTGACCCACAAGAGAGACATCCCCGCCAATTTCTAGCGTTTGATGGGGTCTCTCCGTGAAAAATATTAAAGTTTTTGAGTGCACATGCATTTCTGCTGCAAATGCCTCTGGAAGTTTCATGCCGTTCGTATGCCAATGTGGCAACACGAAAATGACCCGTTTTCCCATTCTGAGGGATTTCTGTGCGAACCTAACAGCCCCGTGACCCACAAGAGAGACATCCCCGGAAATTTCTAGCGTTTGACGGGGTCTATCCGTGAAAAATATTAATTTGTTTGAGTGCACATGCATTTCTGCTGCATTTTCCTCTGGAAGTTTCATGCCGTTCGTATGCAATGTGGCAACACGAAAATGACCCGTTTTCCCTATCCGAGGGATTTCTGTGCGACCCTAACAGCCCCGTGACCCCCCAAGAGAGACATCCCTGCCAACTTCTAGCGTTTGACGGGGTCTATCCGTGAAACATATTAAAGTTTTTGAGTGCACATGCATTTCTGCTGCAAATGCCTCTGGAAGTTTCATGCCATTCGTATGCAATGTGGCAACACGAAAATGACCTGTTTTCCCATTCCGAGGGATTTCTGTGCGACCCTAACAGCCCCCTGACCCACAAGAGACACATCCCCGCCAATTTATAGCGTTTGACGGGGTCTATCCGTGAAAAATATTAAATTTATTGAGTGCACATGCATTTCTGCTGCAAATGCCTCTGGAAGTTTCATGCCGTTCGTATGCAATGTGGCAACACGAAAATGACCCGTTTTCCCATTCTGAGGGATTTCTGTGCGACCCTAACAGCCCCGTGACCCACAAGAGAGACATCCCCGCCAATATCTAGCTTTTGACGGGGTCTATCTGTGAAAAATATCAAATTTTTTGAGTGCACATGCATTCTGCTGCAAATGCCTCTGGAAGTTTCATGCCGTTCGTATGCAATGTGGCAACACGAAAATGACCCGTTTTTCCATTCCGAGGGATTTCTGTGCGATCCTAACAGCCCCGTGACCCACAAGAGAGACATCCCCTCCAACTTCTAGCGTTTGACGGGGTCTATCCGTGAAAAATATTAAATTTTTTGAGTGCACATGCATTTCTGCTGCAAATGCCTCTGGAAGTTTCATACCGTTCGTATGCAATGTGGCAACACGAAAATAACCCGTTTTCCAATTCCGAGGGATTTCTGTGCGAACCTAACAGCCCCGTGACCCACAAGAGAGACATCCCCGCCAATTTCTCGCGTTTGACGGGGTCTATCCGTGAAAATATTAATTTGTTTGAGTGCAGATGCATTTCTGCTGCAAATGCCTGTGGAAGTTTCATGCCGTTCGTATGCAATGTGGCAACACGAAAATGACCCGTTTTCCCTATTCGAGGGATTTCTGTGCGACCCTAACAGCCCCGTGACCCACAAGAGAGACATCCCTGCCAACTTCTAGCGTTTGACGGGGTCTATCCGTGAAAAATATTACATTTTTTGAATGCACATGCATTTCTGCTGCAAATGCCTTTGGAAGTTTCATGCCGTTCGTATGCAATGTGGCAACACGAAAATGACCTGTTTTCCCATTCCGAGGGATTTCTGTGCGACCCTAACAGCCCCGTGACCCACAAGAGAGACATCCCCGCCAATTTCTAGCATTTGACGGGGTCTATCCGTGAAAAATATTAAAGTTTTTGAGTGCACATGCATTTCTGCTGCAAATGCCTCTGGAAGTTTCAAGCCGTTCGTATGCCAATGTGGCAACACGAAAATGACCCGTTTTTCCATTCCGAGGGATTTCTGTGCGACCCTAACAGCCCCGTGACCCACAAGAGAGACATCCCCTCCAACTTCTAGCGTTTGACGGGGTCTATCCGTGAAGAATATTAATTTTTTTGAGTGCACATGCATTTCTGCTGCAAATGCCTCTGGAAGTTTCATACCGTTCGTATGCAATGTGGCAACACGAAAATGACCCGTTTTCCCATTCCGAGGGATTTCTGTGCGACCCTAACAGCCCCCTGACCCACAAGAGACACATCCCCGCCAATTTATAGCGTTTGACGGGGTCTATCCGTGAAAAATATTAAATTTATTGAGTGCACATGCATTTCTTCTGCAAATGCCTCTGGAAGTTTCATGCCGTTCGTATGCAATGTGGCAACACGAAAATGACCCGTTTTCCCATTCTGAGGGATTTCTGTGCGACCCTAACAACCCCGTGACCCACAAGAGAGACATCCCCGCCAATATCTAGCTTTTGACGGGGTCTATCTGTGAAAAATATCAAATTTTTTGAGTGCACATGCATTCTGCTGCAAATGCCTCTGGAAGTTTCATGCCGTTCGTATGCAATGTGGCAACACGAAAATGACCCGTTTTTCCATTCCGAGGGATTTCTGTGCGATCCTAACAGCCCCGTGACCCACAAGAGAGACATCCCCGCCAACTTCTAGCGTTTGACGGGGTCTATCCGTGAAGAATATTACATTTTTGAGTGCACATTCATTTCTGCTGCAAATGCCTCTGGAAGTTTCATGCCGTTCGTATGCAATGTGGCAACACGAAAATGACTCGTTTTCCCATTCCGAGGGATTTCTGTGCGACCCTAACAGCCCCTGACCCACAAGAGAGACATCCCCGCCAATTTCTAGCGTTTGACGGGGTCTCTCCGTGAAAAATATTAAAGTTTTTGAGTGCACATGCATTTCTGCTGCAAATGCCTCTGGAAGTTTCATGCCGTTCGTATGCCAATGTGGCAACACGAAAATGACCCGTTTTCCCATTCCGAGGGATTTCTGTGCGACCCTAACAGCCCCGTGACCACAAGAGAGACATCCCAGCTAATTTATAGCGTTTGACGGGGTCCATCCGTGAAAAAGATTAAAAATTTTTAGTGCACATGCATTTCTGCTGCAAATGCCTCTGGAAGTTTCATACCGTTCGTATGCAATGTGGCAACACGAAAATGACCCGTTTTCCCATTCTGAGGGATTTCTGTGCGAACCTAACAGCCCCGTGACCCACAAGAGAGACATACCCGCCAATTTCTAGCGTTTGACGGGGTCTATCCGTGAAAAATATTAATTTGTTTGAGTGCACATGCATTTCTGCTGCATTTTCCTCTGGAAGTTTCATGCCGTTCGTATGCAATGTGGCAACACGAAAATGACCCGTTTTCCCTATCCGAGGGATTTCTGTGCGACCCTAACAGCCCCGTGACCCCCCAAGAGAGACATCCCTGCCAACTTCTAGCGTTTCACGGGGTCTATCCGTGAAAAATATTACATTTTTTGAGTGCACATGCATTTCTGCTGCAAATGCCTATGGAAGTTTCATGCCGTTTGTATGCAATGTGGCAACACGAAAATGACCCGTTTTCCCATTCCGAGGGATTTCTGTGCGACCCTAACAGCCTCGTGACCCACAAGAGAGACATCCCTGCCAACTTCTAGCGTTTGACGGGGTCTATCCCTGAAAAATATTACATTCTTTGAGTGCACATGCATTTCTGCTGCAAATGCCTCTGGAAGTTTCATGCCGTTCGTATGCAATGTGGCAACACGAAAATGACCCGTTTTCCCATTCCGAGGGATTTCTGTGCGATCCTAACAGCCCCGTGACCCACAAGAGAGACATCCCCTCCAATTTCTAGCGTTTGACGGGGTCTATCCGTGAAAAAGATTATTTTTTTTGAGTGCACATGCATTTCTGCTGCAAATGCCTCTGGAAGTTTCATGCCGTTCGTATGCCAATGTGGCAACACGAAAATGACCCGTTTTCCCATTCCGAGGGATTTCTGTGCGACCCTAACAGCCCCGTGACCCACAAGAGAGACATCCCCGCCAATTTATAGCGTTTGACGGGGTCTATCCGTGCAAAATATTATTTTTTTTGAGTGCACATGCATTTCTGCTGCAAATGCCTGTGGAAGTTTCATGCAGTTCGTATGCAATGTGGCAACACGAAAATGACCCGTTTTCCCATTCCGAGGGATTTCTGTGTGACCCTAACAGCCCCGTGACCCACAAGATAGACATCCCTGCCAACTTCTAGCGTTTGACGGGGTCTATCCCTGAAAAATATTACATTTTTTGAGTGCACATGCATTTCTGCTGCAAATGCCTCTGGAAGTTTCATGCCGTTCGTATGCAATGTGGCAACACGAAAATGACCCGTTTTTCCATTCCGAGGGATTTCTGTGCGATCCTAACAGCCCCGTGACCCACAAGAGAGACATCCCCGCCAACTTCTAGCGTTTGACGGGGTCTATCCGTGAAAAATGTTAATTTTTTTGAGTGCACATGCATTTCTGCTGCAAATGCCTCTGGAAGTTTCATGCCGTTCGTATGCCAATGTGGCAACACGAAAATGACCCGTTTTCCCATTCCGAGGGATTTCTGTGCGACCCTAGCAGCCCCGTGACCCAAAAGAGAGACATCCCCGCCAATTTATAGCGTTTGACGGGGTCTATCCGTGCAAAATATTAAATTTTTTGAGTGCACATGCATTTCTGCTGCAAATGCCTCTGGAAGTTTCATGCCGTTCGTATGCAATGTGGCAACACGAAAATGACCCGTTTTCACATTCCGAGGGATTTCTGTGCGACCCTAACAGCCCCGTGACCCACAAGAGAGACATCCCTGCCAACTTCCAGCGTTTGACGGGGTCTATCCGTGAAAAATATTACATTTTTTGAGTGCACATGCATTTCTGCTGCAAATGCCTATGGAAGTTTCATGCCGTTCGTATGCAATGTGGCAACACGAAAATGACCCGTTTGTCCATTCCGAGGGATTTCTGTGCGATCCTAACAGCCCCGTGACCCACAATAGAGACATCCCCTCCAACTTCTAGCGTTTGACGGGGTCTATCCGTGAAAAATATTAAATTTTTTGAGTGCACATGCATTTCTGCTGCAAATGCCTCTGGAAGTTTCATACCGTTCGTATGCAATGTGGCAACACGAAAATGACCCGTTTTCCCATTCCGAGGGATTTCTGTGCGAACCTAACAGACCCGTGACCCACAAGAGAGACATCCCCGCCAATTTCTCGCGTTTGACGGGGTCTATCCGTGAAAATATTAATTTGTTTGAGTGCAGATGCATTTCTGCTGCAAATGCCTGTGGAAGTTTCATGCCGTTCGTATGCAATGTGGCAACACGAAAATGACCCGTTATCCCTATCCGAGGGATTTCTGTGCGACCCTAACAGCCCCGTGACCCACAAGAGAGACATCCCTGCCAACTTCTAGCGTTTGACGGGGTCTATCCGTGAAAAATATTACATTTTTTGAATGCACATGCATTTCTGCTGCAAATGCCTTTGGAAGTTTCATGCCGTTCGTATGCAATGTGGCAACACGAAAATGACCCGTTTTCCCATTCCGAGGGATTTCTGTGCGACCCTAACAGCCCCGTGACGCACAAGAGAGACATCCCCGCCAATTTCTAGCATTTGACGGGGTCTATCCGTGAAAAATATTAAAGTTTTTGAGTGCACATGCATTTCTGCTGCAAATGCCTCTGGAAGTTTCAAGCTGTTCGTATGCCAATGTGGCAACACGAAAATGACCCGTTTTTCCATTCCGAGGGATTTCTGTGCGATCCTAACAGCCCCGTGACCCACAAGAGAGACATCCCCGCCAACTTCTAGCGTTTGACGGGGTCTATCCGTGAAGAATATTAAATTTTTTGAGTGCACATGCATTTCTGCTGCAAATGCCTCTGGAAGTTTGATGCCATTCGTATGCAATGTGGCAACACGAAAATGACCCGTTTTCCCATTCCGAGGGATTTCTGTGCGACCCTAACAGCCCCTGACCCACAAGAGAGACATCCCCGCCAATTTCTAGCGTTTGACGGGGTCTCTCCGTGAAAAATATTAAAGTTTTTGAGTGCACATGCATTTCTGCTGCAAATGCCTCTGGAAGTTTCATGCCATTCGTATGCAATGTGGCAACACGAAAATGACCCGTTTTCCCATTCCGAGGGATTTCTGTGCGACCCTAACAGCCCCCTGACCCACAAGAGACACATCCCCGCCAATTTATAGCGTTTGACGGGGTCTATCCGTGAAAAATATTAAATTTATTGAGTGCACATGCATTTCTGCTGCAAATGCCTCTGGAAGTTTCATGCCGTTCGTATGCAATGTGGCAACACGAAAATGACCCGTTTTCCCATTCTGAGGGATTTCTGTGCGACCCTAACAGCCCCGTGACCCACGAGAGAGACATCCCCGCCAATATCTAGCTTTTGACGGGGTCTATCTGTGAAAAATATCAAATTTTTTGAGTGCACATGCATTCTGCTGCAAATGCCTCTGGAAGTTTCATGCCGTTCGTATGCAATGTGGCAACACGAAAATGACCCGTTTTTCCATTCCGAGGGATTTCTGTGCGATCCTAACATCCCCGTGACCCACAAGAGAGACATCCCCGCCAACTTCTAGCGTTTGACGGGGTCTATCCGTGAAGAATATTACATTTTTGAGTGCACATGCATTTCTGCTGCAAATGCCTCTGGAAGTTTCATGCCGTTCGTATGCAATGTGGCAACACGAAAATGACTCGTTTTCCCATTCCGAGGGATTTCTGTGCGACCCTAACAGCCCCTGACCCACAAGAGAGACATCCCCGCCAATTTCTAGCGTTTGACGGGGTCTCTCCGTGAAAAATATTAAAGTTTTTGAGTGCACATGCATTTCTGCTGCAAATGCCTCTGGAAGTTTCATGCCGTTCGTATGCCAATGTGGCAACACGAAAATGACCCGTTTTCCCATTCCGAGGGATTTCTGTGCGACCCTAACAGCCCCGTGACCCACAAGAGAGACATCCCTGCTAATTTATAGCGTTTGACGGGGTCCATCCGTGAAAAAGATTAAAACATTTTAGTGCACATGCATTTCTGCTGCAAATGCCTCTGGAAGTTTCATACCGTTCGTATGCAATGTGGTAACACGAAAATGACCCGTTTTCCCATTCTGAGGGATTTCTGTGCGAACCTAACAGCCCCGTGACCCACAAGAGAGACATACCCGCCAATTTCTAGCGTTTGACGGGGTCTATCCGTGAAAAATATTAATTTGTTTGAGTGCACATGCATTTCTGCTGCATTTTCCTCTGGAAGTTTCATGCCGTTCTTATGCAATGTGGCAACACGAAAATGACCCGTTTTCCCATTCCGAGGGATTTCTGTGCGACCCTAACAGCCCCGTGACCCACAAGAGAGACATCCCTGCCAACTTCTAGCGTTTGACGGGGTCCATCCGTGAAAAAGATTAAAAATTTTTAGAGCACATGCATTTCTGCTGCAAATGCCTCTGGAAGTTTCATACCGTTCGTATGCAATGTGGCAACACGAAAATGACCCGTTTTCCCATTCTGAGGGATTTCTGTGCGAACCTAACAGCCCCGTGACCCACAAGAGAGACATCCCCGCCAATTTCTAGCGTTTGACGGGGTCTATCCGTGAAAAATATTAATTTGTTTGAGTGCACATGCATTTCTGCTGCATTTTCCTCTGGAAGTTTCATGCCGTTTGTATGCAATGTGGCAACACGAAAATGACCCGTTTTCCCTATCCGAGGGATTTCTGTGCGACCCTAACAGCCCCGCGACCCCCCAAGAGAGACATCCCTGCCAACTTCTAGCGTTTGACGGGGTCTATCCGTGAAAAATATTACATTTTTTGAGTGCACATGCATTTCTGCTGCAAATGCCTATGGAAGTCTCATGCCGTTCGTATGCAATGTGGCAAAACGAAAATGACCCGTTTTTCCATTCCGAGGGATTTATGTGCGATCCTAACAGCCCCGTGACCCACAAGAGAGACATCCCTTCCAACTCCTAGCGTTTGACGGGGTCTATCCGTGAAAAATATTAAATTTTTTGAGTGCACATGCATTTCTGCTGCAAATGCCTCTGGAAGTTTCATACCGTTCGTATGCAATGTGGCAACACGAAAATGACCCGTTTTCCCATTCCGAGGGATTTCTGTGCGAACCAAACAGCCCCGTGACCCACAAGAGAGACATCCCTGCCAATTTCTCGCGTTTGACGGGGTCTATCCGTGAAAATATTAATTTGTTTGAGTGCAGATGCATTTCTGCTGCAAATGCCTGTGGAAGTTTCATGCCGTTCGTATGCAATGTGGCAACACGAAAATGACCCGTTTTCCCTATCCGAGGGATTTCTGTGCGACCCTAACAGCCCCGTGACCCACAAGAGAGACATCCCTGCCAACTTCTAGCGTTTGACGGGGTCTATCCGTGAAAAATATTAAATTTTTTGAGTGCACATGCATTTCTGCTGCAAATGCCTCTGGAAGTTTCATGCCGTTCGTATGCAATGTTGCAACACGAAAATGATCCATTTTCCCATTCCGAGGGATTTCTGTGCGACCCTAACAGCCCCGTGACCCACAAGAGAGACATCCCCGCCAACTTCTAGCGTTTGACGGGGTCTATACGTGAAGAATATTACATTTTTGAGTGCACATGCATTTCTGCTGCAAATGCCTCTGGAAGTTTCATGCCGTTCGTATGCAATGTGGCAACACGAAAATGACTCGTTTTCCCATTCCGAGGGATTTCTGTGCGACCCTAACAGCCCCTGACCCACAAGAGAGACATCCCCGCCAATTTCTAGCGTTTGATGGGGTCTCTCCGTGAAAAATATTAAAGTTTTTGAGTGCACATGCATTTCTGCTGCAAATGCCTCTGGAAGTTTCATGCCGTTCGTATGCCAATGTGGCAACACGAAAATGACCCGTTTTCCCATTCTGAGGGATTTCTGTGCGAACCTAACAGCCCCGTGACCCACAAGAGAGACATCCCCGGAAATTTCTAGCGTTTGACGGGGTCTATCCGTGAAAAATATTAATTTGTTTGAGTGCACATGCATTTCTGCTGCATTTTCCTCTGGAAGTTTCATGCCGTTCGTATGCAATGTGGCAACACGAAAATGACCCGTTTTCCCTATCCGAGGGATTTCTGTGCGACCCTAACCGCCCCGTGACCCCCCAAGAGAGACATCCCTGCCAACTTCTAGCGTTTGACGGGGTCTATCCGTGAAAAATATTAAAGTTTTTGAGTGCACATGCATTTCTGCTGCAAATGCCTCTGGAAGTTTCATGCCGTTCGTATGCAATGTGGCAACACGAAAATGACCCGTTTTCCCATTCTGAGGGATTTCTGTGCAACCCTAACAGCCCCGTGACCAACAAGAGAGACATCCCCGCCAATATCTAGCTTTTGACGGGGTCTATCTGTGAAAAATATCAAATTTTTTGAGTGCACATGCATTCTGCTGCAAATGCCTCTGGAAGTTTCATGCCGTTCGTATGCAATGTGGCAACACGAAAATGACCCGTTTTTCCATTCCGAGGGATTTCTGTGCGATCCTAACAGCCCCGTGACCCACAAGAGAGACATCCCCTCCAACTTCTAGCGTTTGACGGGGTCTATCCGTGAAAAATATTAAATTTTTTGAGTGCACATGCATTTCTGCTGCAAATGCCTCTGGAAGTTTCATACCGTTCGTATGCAATGTGGCAACACGAAAATGACCCGTTTTCCCATTCCGAGGGATTTCTGTGCGAACCTAATAGCCCCTGACCCACAAGAGAGACATCCCCGCCAATTTCTCGCGTTTGACGGGGTCTATCCAAGTGAAAATATTAATTTGTTTGAGTGCAGATGCATTTCTGCTGCAAATGCCTGTGGAAGTTTCATGCCGTTCGTATGCAATGTGGCAACACGAAAATGACCCGTTTTCCCTATTCGAGGGATTTCTGTGCGACCCTAACAGCCCCGTGACCCACAAGAGAGACATCCCTGCCAACTTCTAGCGTTTGACGGGGTCTATCCGTGAAAAATATTACATTTTTTGAATGCACATGCATTTCTGCTGCAAATGCCTCTGGAAGTTTCATGCCGTTCGTATGCAATGTGGCAACACGAAAATGACCTGTTTTCCCATTCCGAGGGATTTCTGTGCGACCCTAACAGCCCCGTGACCCACAAGAGAGACATCCCCGCCAATTTCTAGCGTTTGACGGGGTCTATCCGTGAAAAATATTACATTTTTTGAATGCACATGCATTTCTGCTGCAAATGCCTCTGGAAGTTTCAAGCCGTTCGTATGCCAATGTGGCAACACGAAAATGACCCGTTTTTCCATTCCGAGGGATTTCTGTGCGACCCTAACAGCCCCGTGACCCACAAGAGAGACATCCCCGCCAACTTCTAGCGTTTGACGGGGTCTATCCGTGAAGAATATTAATTTTTTTGAGTGCACATGCATTTCTGCTGCAAATGCCTCTGGAAGTTTCATGCCGTTCGTATGCAATGTGGCAACACGAAAATGACCCGTTTTCCCATTCCGAGGGATTTCTGTGCGACCCTAACAGCCCCTGACCCACAAGAGAGACATCCCCGCCAATTTCTAGCGTTTGACGGGGTCTCTCCGTGAAAAATATTAAAGTTTTTGAGTGCACATGCATTTCTGCTGCAAATGCCTCTGGAAGTTTCATGCCATTCGTATGCAATGTGGCAACACGAAAATGACCCGTTTTCCCATTCCGAGGGATTTCTGTGCGACCCTAACAGCCCCCTGACCCACAAGAGACACATCCCCGCCAATTTATAGCGTTTGACGGGGTCTATCCGTGAAAAATATTAAATTTATTGAGTGCACATGCATTTCTGCTGCAAATGCCTCTGGAAGTTTCATGCCGTTCGTATGCAATGTGGCAACACGAAAATGACCCCTTTTCCCATTCTGAGGGATTTCTGTGCGACCCTAACAACCCCGTGACCCACAAGAGAGACATCCCCGCCAATATCTAGCTTTTGACGGGGTCTATCTGTGAAAAATATCAAATTTTTTGAGTGCACATGCATTCTGCTGCAAATGCCTCTGGAAGTTTCATGCCGTTCGTATGCAATGTGGCAACACGAAAATGACCCGTTTTTCCATTCCGAGGGATTTCTGTGCGATCCTAACAGCCCCGTGACCCACAAGAGAGACATCCCCGCCAACTTCTAGCGTTTGACGGGGTCTATCCGTGAAGAATATTACATTTTTGAGTGCACATTCATTTCTGCTGCAAATGCCTCTGGAAGTTTCATGCCGTTCGTATGCAATGTGGCAACACGAAAATGACTCGTTTTCCCATTCCGAGGGATTTCTGTGCGACCCTAACAGCCCCTGACCCACAAGAGAGACATCCCCGCCAATTTCTAGCGTTTGACGGGGTCTCTCCGTGAAAAATATTAAAGTTTTTGAGTGCACATGCATTTCTGCTGCAAATGCCTCTGGAAGTTTCATGCCGTTCGTATGCCAATGTGGCAACACGAAAATGACCCGTTTTCCCATTCCGAGGGATTTCTGTGCGACCCTAACAGCCTCGTGACCACAAGAGAGACATCCCAGCTAATTTATAGCGTTTGACGGGGTCCATCCGTGAAAAAGATTAAAAAATTTTAGTGCACATGCATTTCTGCTGCAAATGCCTCTGGAAGTTTCATACCGTTCGTATGCAATGTGGCAACACGAAAATGACCCGTTTTCCCATTCTGAGGGATTTCTGTGCGAACCTAACAGCCCCGTGACCCACAAGAGAGACATACCCTCCAATTTCTAGCGTTTGACGGGGTCTATCCGTGAAAAATATTAATTTGTTTGAGTGCACATGCATTTCTGCTGCATTTTCCTCTGGAAGTTTCATGCCGTTCGTATGCAATGTGGCAACACGAAAATGACCCGTTTTCCCTATCCGAGGGATTTCTGTGCGACCCTAACAGCCCCGTGACCCCCCAAGAGAGACATCCCTGCCAACTTCTAGCGTTTCACGGGGTCTATCCGTGAAAAATATTACATTTTTTGAGTGCACATGCATTTCTGCTGCAAATGCCTATGGAAGTTTCATGCCGTTTGTATGCAATGTGGCAACACAAAAATGACCCGTTTTCCCATTCCGAGGGATTTCTGTGCGACCCTAACAGCCTCGTGACCCACAAGAGAGACATCCCCGCCAATTTATAGCGTTTGACGGGGTCTATTCGGGAAAAATATTAAAGTTTTTGAGTGCACATGCATTTCTGCTGCAAATGCCTCTGGAAGTTTCAAGCCGTTCGTATGCCAATGTGGCAACACGAAAATGACCCGTTTTTCCATTCCGAGGGATTTCTGTGCGATCCTACCAGCCCCGTGACCCACAAGAGAGACATCCCCGCCAACTTCTAGCGTTTGACGGGGTCTATCCGTGAAGAATATTAAATTTTTTGAGTGCACATGCATTTCTGCTGCAAATGCCTCTGGAAGTTTCATGCCGTTCGTATGCAATGTGGCAACACGAAAATGACCCGTTTTCCCATTCCGAGGGATTTCTGTGCGACCCTAACAGCCCCTGACCCACAAGAGAGACATCCCCGCCAATTTCTAGCGTTTGACGGGGTTTCTCCGTGAAAAATATTAAAGTTTTTGAGTGCACATGCATTTCTGCTGCAAATCCCTCTGGAAGTTTCATGCCGTTCGTATGCAATGTGGCAACACGAAAATGACCCGTTTTTCCATTCCGAGGGATTTCTGTGCGATCCTAACAGCCCCGTGACCCACAAGAGAGACATCCCCGCCAACTGCTAGCGTTTGACGGGGTCTATCCGTGAAGAATATTACATTTTTGAGTGCACATGCATTTCTGCTGCAAATGCCTCTGGAAGTTTCATGCCGTTCGTATGCAATGTGGCAACACGAAAATGACTCGTTTTCCCATTCCGAGGGATTTCTGTGCGACCCTAACAGCCCCTGACCCACAAGAGAGACATCCCCGCCAATTTCTAGCGTTTGACGGGGTCTCTCCGTGAAAAATATTAAAGTTTTTGAGTGCACATGCATTTCTGCTGCAAATGCCTCTGGAAGTTTCATGCCGTTCGTATGCCAATGTGGCAACACGAAAATGACCCGTTTTCCCATTCCGAGGGATTTCTGTGCGACCCTAACAGCCCCGTGACCACAAGAGAGACATCCCTGCTAATTTATAGCGTTTGAAGGGGTCCATCCGTGAAAAAGATTAAAAAATTTTAGTGCACATGCATTTCTGCTGCAAATGCCTCTGGAAGGTTCATACCGTTCGTATGCAATGTGGCAACACGAAAATGACCCGTTTTCCCATTCTGAGGGATTTCTGTGCGAACCTAACAGCCCCGTGACCCACAAGAGAGACATACCCGCCAATTTCTAGCGTTTGACGGGGTCTATCCGTGAAAAATATTAATTTGTTTGAGTGCACATGCATTTCTGCTGCATTTTCCTCTGGAAGTTTCATGCCATTCGTATGCAATGTGGCAACACGAAAATGACCCGTTTTCCCTATCCGAGGGATTTCTGTGCGACCCTAACAGCCCCGTGACCCCCCAAGAGAGACATCCCTGCCAACTTCTAGCGTTTCACGGGGTCTATCCGTGAAAAATATTACATTTTTTGAGTGCACATGCATTTCTGCTGCAAATGCCTATGGAAGTTTCATGCCGTTTGTATGCAATGTGGCAACACGAAAATGACCCGTTTTCCCATTCCGAGGGATTTCTGTGCGACCCTAACAGCCTCGTGACCCACAAGAGAGACATCCCCGCCAATTTCTAGCGTTTGACGGGGTCTATTCGTGAAAAATATTAAAGTTTTTGAGTGCACATGCATTTCTGCTGCAAATGCCTCTGGAAGTTTCAAGCCGTTCGTATGCCAATGTGGCAACACGAAAATGACCCGTTTTTCCATTCCGAGGGATTTCTGTGCGATCCTAACAGCCCCGTGACCCACAAGAGAGACATCCCCGCCAACTTCCAGCGTTTGACGGGGTCTATCCGTGAAGAATATTAAATTTTTTGAGTGCACATGCATTTCTGCTGCAAATGCCTCTGAAAGTTTCATGCCGTTCGTATGCAATGTGGCAACACGAAAATGACCCGTTTTCCCATTCCGAGGGATTTCTGTGCGACCCTAACAGCCCCTGACCCACAAGAGAGACATCCCCGCCAATTTCTAGCGTTTGACGGGGTTTCTCCGTGAAAAATATTAAAGTTTTTGAGTGCACATGCATTTCTGCTGCAAATCCCTCTGGAAGTTTCATGCCATTCGTATGCAATGTGGTAACACGAACATGACCCGTTTTCCCATTCTGAGGGATTTCTGTGCGACCCTAACAGCCCCGTGACCCACAAGAGAGACATCACCTCCAATTTCTAGCGTTTGACGGGGTCTATCCGTGAAAAATATTAAAGTTTTTGAGTGCACATGCATTTCTGCTGAAAATGCCTCTGGAAGTTTCAAGCCGTTCCTATGCCAATGTGGCAACACGAAAATGACCCGTTTTTCCATTCCGAGGGATTTCTGTGCGATCCTAACAGCCCCGTGACCCCCCAAGAGAGACATCCATGCCAACTTCTAGCGTTTCACTGGGTCTATCCGTGAAAAATATTACATTTTTTGAGTGCACATGCATTTCTGCTGCAAATGCCTATGGAAGTTTCATGCCGTTCGTATGCAATGTGGCAACACGAAAATGACCCGTTTTTCCATTCCGAGGGATTTCTGTGCGATCCTAACAGCCCCGTGACCCACAACAGAGACATCCCCTCCAACTTCTAGCGTTTGACGGGGTCTATCCGTGAAAAATATTAAATTTTTTGAGTGCACATGCATTTCTGCTGCAAATGCCTCTGGAAGTTTCATACCGTTCGTATGCAATGTGGCAACACGAAAATGACCCGTTTTCCCATTCCGAGGGATTTCTGTGCGAACCTAACAGCCACGTGACCCACAAGAGAGACATCCCCGCCAATTTCTAGCGTTTGACGGGGTCTATCCGTGAAAATATTATTTGTTTGAGTGCAGATGCATTTCTGCTGCAAATGCCTGTGGAAGTTTCATGCCGTTCGTATGCAATGTGTTGCAACACGAAAATGACCCGTTTTCCCTATCCGAGGGATTTCTGTGTGACCCTAACAGCCCCTTGACCCACAAGAGAGACATCCCTGCCAACTTCTAGCGTTTGACGGGGTCTATCCGTGAAAAATATTACATTTTTTGAATGCACATGCATTTCTGCTGCAAATGCCTCTGGAAGTTTCATGCCGTTCGTATGCAATGTGGCAACACGAAAATGACCCGTTTTCCCATTCCGAGGGATTTCTGTGCGACCCTAACAGCCTCGTGACCCACAAGAGAGACATCCCCGCCAATTTATAGCGTTTGACGGGGTCTATTCGTGAAAAATATTAAAGTTTTTGAGTGCACATGCATTTCTGCTGCAAATGCCTCTGGAAGTTTCAAGCCGTTCGTATGCCAATGTGGCAACACGAAAATGACCCGTTTTTCCATTCCGAGGGATTTCTGTGCGATCCTAACAGCCCCGTGACCCACAAGAGAGACATCCCCGCCAACTTCTAGCGTTTGACGGGGTCTATCCGTGAAGAATATTACATTTTTTGAGTGCACATGCATTTCTGCTGCAAATGCCTCTGGAAGTTTCATGCCGTTCGTATGCAATGTGGCAACACGAAAATGACCCGTTTTCCCATTCCGAGGGATTTCTGTGCGACCCTAAAAGCCCCTGACCCACAAGAGAGACATCCCCGCCAATTTCTAGCGTTTGACGGGGTCTATCCGGGAAAATATTAATTTGTTTGAGTGCAGATGCATTTCTGCTGCAAATGCCTGTGGAAGTTTCATGCCGTTCGTATGCAATGTGGCAACACGAAAATGACCCGTTTTCCCTATCCGAGGGATTTCTGTGTGACCCTAACAGCCCCTTGACCCACAAGAGAGACATCCCTGCCAACTTCTAGCGTTTGACGGGGTCTATCCGTGAAAAATATTACATTTTTTGAATGCACATGCATTTCTGCTGCAAATGCCTCTGGAAGTTTCATGCCGTTCGTATGCAATGTGGCAACACGAAAATGACCCGTTTTCCCATTCCGAGGGATTTCTGTGCGACCCTAACAGCCTCGTGACCCACAAGAGAGACATCCCCGCCAATTTATAGCGTTTGACGGGGTCTATTCGTGAAAAATATTAAAGTTTTTGAGTGCACATGCATTTCTGCTGCAAATGCCTCTGGAAGTTTCAAGCCGTTCGTATGCAATGTGGCAACACGAAAATGACCCGTTTTCCCATTCCGAGGGATTTCTGTGCGACCCTAACAGCCCCTGACCCACAAGAGAGACATCCCCGCCAATTTCTAGCGTTTGACGGGGTCTCTCCGTGAAAAATATTAAAGTTTTTGAGTGCACATGCATTTCTGCTGCAAATGCCTCTGGAAGTTTCATGCCATTCGTATGCAATGTGGCAACACGAAAATGACCCGTTTTACCATTCCGAGGGATTTCTGTGCGACCCTAACAGCCCCGTGACCCACAAGAGAGACATCCCCACCAATTTATAGCGTTTGACGGGGTCTATCCGTGAAAAATATTAAATTTATTGAGTGCACATGCATTTCTGCTGCAAATGCCTCTGGAAGTTTCATGCCGTTCGTATGCAATGTGGCAACACGAAAATGAGTCGTTTTCCCATTCCGAGGGATTTCTGTGCGACCCTAACAGCCCCGTGACCCACAAGAGAGACATCCCCGCCAATATCTAGCTTTTGACGGGGTCTATCCGTGAAAAATATCAAATTTTTTGAGTGCACATGCATTCTGCTGCAAATGCCTCTGGAAGTTTCATGCCGTTCGTATGCAATGTGGCAACACGAAAATGACCCGTTTTTCCATTCCGAGGGATTTCTGTGCGACCCTAACAGCCCCTGACCCACAAGAGAGACATCCCCGCCAATTTCTAGCGTTTGACGGGGTCTATCCGGGAAAATATTAATTTGTTTGAGTGCAGATGCATTTCTGCTGCAAATGCCTGTGGAAGTTTCATGCCGTTCGTATGCAATGTGGCAACACGAAAATGACCCGTTTTCCCTATCCGAGGGATTTCTGTGTGACCCTAACAGCCCCTTGACCCACAAGAGAGACATCCCTGCCAACTTCTAGCGTTTGACGGGGTCTATCCGTGAAAAATATTACATTTTTTGAATGCACATGCATTTCTGCTGCAAATGCCTCTGGAAGTTTCATGCCGTTCATATGCAATGTGGCAACACGAAAATGACCCGTTTTCCCATTCCGAGGGATTTCTGTGCGACCCTAACAGCCTCGTGACCCACAAGAGAGACATCCCCGCCAATTTATAGCGTTTGACGGGGTCTATTCGTGAAAAATATTAAAGTTTTTGAGTGCACATGCATTTCTGCTGCAAATGCCTCTGGAAGTTTCAAGCCGTTCGTATGCCAATGTGGCAACACGAAAATGACCCGTTTTTCCATTCCGAGGGATTTCTGTGCGATCCTAACAGCCCCGTGACCCACAAGAGAGACATCCCCGCCAACTTCTAGCGTTTGACGGGGTCTATCCGTGAAGAATATTACATTTTTTGAGTGCACATGCATTTCTGCTGCAAATGCCTCTGGAAGTTTCATGCCGTTCGTATGCAATGTGGCAACACGAAAATGACCCGTTTTCCCATTCCGAGGGATTTCTGTGCGACCCTAACAGCCCCTGACCCACAAGAGAGACATCCCCGCCAATTTCTAGCGTTTGACGGGGTCTCTCCGTGAAAAATATTAAAGTTTTTGAGTGCACATGCATTTCTGCTGCAAATGCCTCTGGAAGTTTCATGCCATTCGTATGCAATGTGGCAACACGAAAATGACCCGTTTTACCATTCCGAGGGATTTCTGTGCGACCCTAACAGCCCCGTGACCCACAAGAGAGACATCCCCGCCAATTTATAGCGTTTGACGGGGTCTATCCGTGAAAAATATTAAATTTATTGAGTGCACATGCATTTCTGCTGCAAATGCCTCTGGAAGTTTCATGCCGTTCGTATGCAATGTGGCAACACGAAAATGACTCGTTTTCCCATTCCGAGGGATTTCTGTGCGACCCTAACAGCCCCGTGACCCACAAGAGAGACATCCCCGCCAATATCTAGCTTTTGACGGGGTCTATCCGTGAAAAATATCAAATTTTTTGAGTGCACATGCATTCTGCTGCAAATGCCTCTGGAAGTTTCATGCCGTTCGTATGCAATGTGGCAACACGAAAATGACCCGTTTTTCCATTCCGAGGGATTTCTGTGCGATCCTAACAGCCCCGTGACCCACAAGAGAGACATCCCCGCCAACTTCTAGCGTTTGATGGGGTCTATCCGTGAAGAATATTACATTTTTGAGTGCACATGCATTTCTGCTGCAAATGCCTCTGGAAGTTTCATGCCATTCGTATGCAATGTGGCAACACGAAAATGACCCGTTTTCCCATTCCGAGGGATTTCTGTGCGACCCTAACAGCCCCTGACCCACAAGAGAGACATCCCCGCCAATTTCTAGCGTTTGACGGGGTCTCTCCGTGAAAAATATTAAAGTTTTTGAGTGCACATGCATTTCTGCTGCAAATGCCTCTGGAAGTTTCATGCCATTCGTATGCAATGTTGCAACACGAAAATGACCCGTTTTCCCATTCCGAGGGATTTCTGTGCGACCCTAACAGCCCCGTGACCCACAAGAGAGACATCCCCGCCAATATCTAGCTTTTGACGGGGTCTATCCGTGAAGAATATTACATTTTTGAGTGCACATGCATTTCTGCTGCAAATGCCTCTGGAAGTTTCATGCCATTCGTATGCAATGTGGCAACACGAAAATGACCCGTTTTTCCATTCCGAGGGATTTCTGTGCGATCCTAACAGCCCCGTGACACACAAGAGAGACATCCCTGCCAACTTCTAGCGTTTGACGGGGTCTATCCGTGAAAAATATTACATTTTTTGAATGCACATGCATTTCTGCTGCAAATGCCTCTGGAAGTTTCATGCCGTTCGTATGCAATGTGGCAACACGAAAATGACCCGTTTTCCCATTCCGAGGGATTTCTGTGCGACCCTAACAGCCCCGTGACCCACAAGAGAGACATCCCCGCCAATTTCCAACGTTTGACGGGGTCTATTCGTGAAAAATATTAAAGTTTTTGAGTGCACATGCATTTCTGCTGCAAATGCCTCTGGAAGTTTCATACCGTTCGTATGCAATGTGGCAACACGAAAATGACCCGTTTTCCCATTCCGAGGGATTTCTGTGCGAACCTAACAGCCACGTGACCCACAAGAGAGACATCCCCGCCAATTTCTAGCGTTTGACGGGGTCTATCCGTGAAAATATTAATTTGTTTGAGTGCAGATGCATTTCTGCTGCAAATGCCTGTGGAAGTTTCATGCCGTTCGTATGCAATGTGTTGCAACACGAAAATGACCCGTTTTCCCTATCCGAGGGATTTCTGTGTGACCCTAACAGCCCCTTGACCCACAAGAGAGACATCCCTGCCAACTTCTAGCGTTTGACGGGGTCTATCCGTGAAAAATATTACATTTTTTGAATGCACATGCATTTCTGCTGCAAATGCCTCTGGAAGTTTCATGCCGTTCGTATGCAATGTGGCAACACGAAAATGACCCGTTTTCCCATTCCGAGGGATTTCTGTGCGACCCTAACAGCCACGTGACCCACAAGAGAGACATCCCCGCCAATTTATAGCGTTTGACGGGGTCTATTCGTGAAAAATATTAAAGTTTTTGAGTGCACATGCATTTCTGCTGCAAATGCCTCTGGAAGTTTCAAGCCGTTTTGTATGCCAATGTGGCAACACGAAAATGACCCGTTTTTCCATTCCGAGGGATTTCTGTGCGATCCTAACAGCCCCGTGACCCACAAGAGAGACATCCCCGCCAACTTCTAGCGTTTGACGGGGTCAATCCGTGAAGACTATTACATTTTTTGAGTGCACATGCATTTCTGCTGCAAATGCCTCTGGAAGTTTCATGCCGTTCGTATGCAATGTGGCAACACGAAAATGACCCGTTTTCCCATTCCGAGGGATTTCTGTGCGACCATAACAGCCCCTGACCCACAAGAGAGACATCCCCGCCAATTTCTAGCGTTTGACGGGGTCTCTCCGTGAAAAATATTAAAGTTTTTGAGTGCACATGCATTTCTGCTGCAAATGCCTCTGGAAGTTTCATGCCATTCGTATGCAATGTGGTAACACGAAAATGACCCGTTTTCCCATTCGGAGGGATTTCTGTGCGACCCTAACAGCCCCGTGACCCACAAGAGAGACATCACCTCCAATTTCTAGCGTTTGACGGGGTCTATCCGTGAAAAATATTAAAGTTTTTGAGTGCACATGCATTTCTGCTGCAAATGCCTCTGGAAGTTTCAAGCCGTTCCTATGCCAATGTGGCAACACGAAAATGACCCGTTTTTCCATTCCGAGGGATTTCTGTGCGATCCTAACAGCCCCGTGACCCCCCAAGAGAGACATCCATGCCAACTTCTAGCGTTTCACTGGGTCTATCCGTGAAAAATATTACATTTTTTGAGTGCACATGCATTTCTGCTGCAAATGCCTATGGAAGTTTCATGCCGTTCGTATGCAATGTGGCAACACGAAAATGACCCGTTTTTCCATTCCGAGGGATTTCTGTGCGATCCTAACAGCCCCGTGACCCACAACAGAGACATCCCCTCCAACTTCTAGCGTTTGACGGGGTCTATCCGTGAAAAATATTAATTTTTTTGAGTGCACATGCATTTCTGCTGCAAATGCCTCTGGAAGTTTCATACCGTTCGTATGCAATGTGGCAACACGAAAATGACCCGTTTTCCCATTCTGAGGGATTTCTGTGCGAACCTAACAGCCACGTGACCCACAAGAGAGACATCCCCGCCAATTTCTAGCGTTTGACGGGGTCTATCCGGGAAAATATTAATTTGTTTGAGTGCAGATGCATTTCTGCTGCAAATGCCTGTGGAAGTTTCATGCCGTTCGTATGCAATGTGGCAACACGAAAATGACCCGTTTTCCCTATCCGAGGGATTTCTGTGTGACCCTAACAGCCCCTTGACCCACAAGAGAGACATCCCTGCCAACTTCTAGCGTTTGACGGGGTCTATCCGTGAAAAATATTACATTTTTTGAATGCACATGCATTTCTGCTGCAAATGCCTCTGGAAGTTTCATGCCGTTCGTATGCAATGTGGCAACACGAAAATGACCCGTTTTCCCATTCCGAGGGATTTCTGTGCGACCCTAACAGCCTCGTGACCCACAAGAGAGACATCCCCGCCAATTTATAGCGTTTGACGGGGTCTATTCGTGAAAAATATTAAAGTTTTTGAGTGCACATGCATTTCTGCTGCAAATGCCTCTGGAAGTTTCAAGCCGTTCGTATGCCAATGTGGCAACACGAAAATGACCCGTTTTTCCATTCCGAGGGATTTCTGTGCGATCCTACCAGCCCCGTGACCCACAAGAGAGACATCCCCGCCAACTTCTAGCGTTTGACGGGGTCTATCCGTGAAGAATATTACATTTTTTGAGTGCACATGCATTTCTGCTGCAAATGCCTCTGGAAGTTTCATGCCGTTCGTATGCAATGTGGCAACACGAAAATGACCCGTTTTCCCATTCCGAGGGATTTCTGTGCGACCCTAACAGCCCCTGACCCACAAGAGAGACATCCCCGCCAATTTCTAGCGTTTGACGGGGTCTCTCCGTGAAAAATATTAAAGTTTTTGAGTGCACATGCATTTCTGCTGCAAATGCCTCTGGAAGTTTCATGCCATTCGTATGCAATGTGGCAACACGAAAATGACCCGTTTTACCATTCCGAGGGATTTCTGTGCGACCCTAACAGCCCCGTGACCCACAAGAGAGACATCCCCTCCAATTTATAGCGTTTGACGGGGTCTATCCGTGAAAAATATTAAATTTATTGAGTGCACATGCATTTCTGCTGCAAATGCCTCTGGAAGTTTCATGCCGTTCGTATGCAATGTGGCAACACGAAAATGACCCGTTTTCCCATTCCGAGGGATTTCTGTGCGACCCTAACAGCCCCGTGACCCACAAGAGAGACATCCCCGCCAATATCTAGCTTTTGACGGGGTCTATCCGTGAAAAATATCAAATTTTTTGAGTGCACATGCATTCTGCTGCAAATGCCTCTGGAAGTTTCATGCCGTTCGTATGCAATGTGGCAACACGAAAATGACCCGTTTTTCCATTCCGAGGGATTTCTGTGCGATCCTAACAGCCCCGTGACCCACAAGAGAGACATCCCCGCCAACTTCTAGCGTTTGATGGGGTCTATCCGTGAAGAATATTACATTTTTGAGTGCACATGCATTTCTGCTGCAAATGCCTCTGGAAGTTTCATGCCATTCGTATGCAATGTGGCAACACGAAAATGACCCGTTTTCCCATTCCGAGGGATTTCTGTGCGACCCTAACAGCCCCTGACCCACAAGAGAGACATCCCCGCCAATTTCTAGCGTTTGACGGGGTCTCTCCGTGAAAAATATTAAAGTTTTTGAGTGCACATGCATTTCTGCTGCAAATGCCTCTGGAAGTTTCATGCCATTCGTATGCAATGTTGCAACACGAAAATGACCCGTTTTCCCATTCCGAGGGATTTCTGTGCGACCCTAACAGCCCCGTGACCCACAAGAGAGACATCCCCGCCAATATCTAGCTTTTGACGGGGTCTATCCGTGAAGAATATTACATTTTTGAGTGCACATGCATTTCTGCTGCAAGTGCCTCTGGAAGTTTCATGCCATTCGTATGCAATGTGGCAACACGAAAATGACCCGTTTTTCCATTCCGAGGGATTTCTGTGCGATCCTAACAGCCCCGTGACACACAAGAGAGACATCCCTGCCAACTTCTAGCGTTTGACGGGGTCTATCCGTGAAAAATATTACATTTTTTGAATGCACATGCATTTCTGCTGCAAATGCCTCTGGAAGTTTCATGCCGTTCGTATGCAATGTGGCAACACGAAAATGACCCGTTTTCCCATTCCGAGGGATTTCTGTGCGACCCTAACAGCCCCGTGACCCACAAGAGAGACATCCCCGCCAATTTCCAACGTTTGACGGGGTCTATTCGTGAAAAATATTAAAGTTTTTGAGTGCACATGCATTTCTGCTGCAAATGCCTCTGGAAGTTTCATGCCGTTCGTATGCAATGTGGCAACACGAAAATGACCCGTTTTCCCATTCCGAGGGATTTCTGTGCGACCCTAACAGCCCCTGACCCACAAGAGAGATATCCCCGCGAATTTCTAGCGTTTGACGGGGTCTCTCCGTGAAAAATATTAAAGTTTTTGAGTGCACATGCATTTCTGCTGCAAATGCCTCTGGAAGTTTCATGCCGTTTGTATGCCAATGTGGCAACACGAAAATGACCCATTTTCCCATTCCGAGGGATTTCTGTGCAACCCTAACAGCCGCTGACCCACAACAGAGACATCCCCGCCAATGTATAGCGTTTGACGGGGTCTTTCCGTGAAAAATATTAAATTTTTTGAGTGCACATGCATTTCTGCTGCAAATGCCTCTGGAAGTTTCATGCCGTTCGTATGCAATGTTGCAACACGAAAATGACCCGTTTTCCCATTCCGAGGGATTTCTGTGCGACCCTAACAGCCCCGTGACCCACAAGAGAGACATCCCCGCCAATATCTAGCTTTTGACGGGGTCTATCCGTGAAGAATATTACATTTTTGAGTGCACATGCATTTCTGCTGCAAGTGCCTCTGGAAGTTTCATGCCATTCGTATGCAATGTGGCAACACGAAAATGACCCGTTTTTCCATTCCGAGGGATTTCTGTGCGATCCTAACAGCCCCGTGACACACAAGAGAGACATCCCTGCCAACTTCTAGCGTTTGACGGGGTCTATCCGTGAAAAATATTACATTTTTTGAATGCACATGCATTTCTGCTGCAAATGCCTCTGGAAGTTTCATGCCGTTCGTATGCAATGTGGCAACACGAAAATGACCCGTTTTCCCATTCCGAGGGATTTCTGTGCGACCCTAACAGCCCCTGACCCACAAGAGAGACATCCCCGCCAATTTCTAGCGTTTGACGGGGTCTCTCCGTGAAAAATATTAAAGTTTTTGAGTGCACATGCATTTCTGCTGCAAATGCCTCTGGAAGTTTCATGCCATTCGTATGCAATGTTGCAACACGAAAATGACCCGTTTTCCCATTCCGAGGGATTTCTGTGCGACCCTAACAGCCCCGTGACCCACAAGAGAGACATCCCCGCCAATATCTAGCTTTTGACGGGGTCTATCCGTGAAGAATATTACATTTTTGAGTGCACATGCATTTCTGCTGCAAGTGCCTCTGGAAGTTTCATGCCATTCGTATGCAATGTGGCAACACGAAAATGACCCGTTTTTCCATTCCGAGGGATTTCTGTGCAATCCTAACAGCCCCGTGACACACAAGAGAGACATCCCTGCCAACTTCTAGCGTTTGACGGGGTCTATCCGTGAAAAATATTACATTTTTTGAATGCACATGCATTTCTGCTGCAAATGCCTCTGGAAGTTTCATGCCGTTCGTATGCAATGTGGCAACACGAAAATGACCCGTTTTCCCATTCCGAGGGATTTCTGTGCGACCATAACAGCCCCTGACCCACAAGAGAGACATCCCCGCCAATTTCTAGCGTTTGACGGGGTCTCTCCGTGAAAAATATTAAAGTTTTTGAGTGCACATGCATTTCTGCTGCAAATGCCTCTGGAAGTTTCATGCCATTCGTATGCAATGTGGTAACACGAAAATGACCCGTTTTCCCATTCGGAGGGATTTCTGTGCGACCCTAACAGCCCCGTGACCCACAAGAGAGACATCACCTCCAATTTCTAGCGTTTGACGGGGTCTATCCGTGAAAAATATTAAAGTTTTTGAGTGCACATGCATTTCTGCTGCAAATGCCTCTGGAAGTTTCAAGCCGTTCCTATGCCAATGTGGCAACACGAAAATGACCCGTTTTTCCATTCCGAGGGATTTCTGTGCGATCCTAACAGCCCCGTGACCCCCCAAGAGAGACATCCATGCCAACTTCTAGCGTTTCACTGGGTCTATCCGTGAAAAATATTACATTTTTTGAGTGCACATGCATTTCTGCTGCAAATGCCTATGGAAGTTTCATGCCGTTCGTATGCAATGTGGCAACACGAAAATGACCCGTTTTTCCATTCCGAGGGATTTCTGTGCGATCCTAACAGCCCCGTGACCCACAACAGAGACATCCCCTCCAACTTCTAGCGTTTGACGGGGTCTATCCGTGAAAAATATTAATTTTTTTGAGTGCACATGCATTTCTGCTGCAAATGCCTCTGGAAGTTTCATACCGTTCGTATGCAATGTGGCAACACGAAAATGACCCGTTTTCCCATTCTGAGGGATTTCTGTGCGAACCTAACAGCCACGTGACCCACAAGAGAGACATCCCCGCCAATTTCTAGCGTTTGACGGGGTCTATCCGGGAAAATATTAATTTGTTTGAGTGCAGATGCATTTCTGCTGCAAATGCCTGTGGAAGTTTCATGCCGTTCGTATGCAATGTGGCAACACGAAAATGACCCGTTTTCCCTATCCGAGGGATTTCTGTGTGACCCTAACAGCCCCTTGACCCACAAGAGAGACATCCCTGCCAACTTCTAGCGTTTGACGGGGTCTATCCGTGAAAAATATTACATTTTTTGAATGCACATGCATTTCTGCTGCAAATGCCTCTGGAAGTTTCATGCCGTTCGTATGCAATGTGGCAACACGAAAATGACCCGTTTTCCCATTCCGAGGGATTTCTGTGCGACCCTAACAGCCTCGTGACCCACAAGAGAGACATCCCCGCCAATTTATAGCGTTTGACGGGGTCTATTCGTGAAAAATATTAAAGTTTTTGAGTGCACATGCATTTCTGCTGCAAATGCCTCTGGAAGTTTCAAGCCGTTCGTATGCCAATGTGGCAACACGAAAATGACCCGTTTTTCCATTCCGAGGGATTTCTGTGCGATCCTACCAGCCCCGTGACCCACAAGAGAGACATCCCCGCCAACTTCTAGCGTTTGACGGGGTCTATCCGTGAAGAATATTACATTTTTTGAGTGCACATGCATTTCTGCTGCAAATGCCTCTGGAAGTTTCATGCCGTTCGTATGCAATGTGGCAACACGAAAATGACCCGTTTTCCCATTCCGAGGGATTTCTGTGCGACCCTAACAGCCCCTGACCCACAAGAGAGACATCCCCGCCAATTTCTAGCGTTTGACGGGGTCTCTCCGTGAAAAATATTAAAGTTTTTGAGTGCACATGCATTTCTGCTGCAAATGCCTCTGGAAGTTTCATGCCATTCGTATGCAATGTGGCAACACGAAAATGACCCGTTTTACCATTCCGAGGGATTTCTGTGCGACCCTAACAGCCCCGTGACCCACAAGAGAGACATCCCCTCCAATTTATAGCGTTTGACGGGGTCTATCCGTGAAAAATATTAAATTTATTGAGTGCACATGCATTTCTGCTGCAAATGCCTCTGGAAGTTTCATGCCGTTCGTATGCAATGTGGCAACACGAAAATGACCCGTTTTCCCATTCCGAGGGATTTCTGTGCGACCCTAACAGCCCCGTGACCCACAAGAGAGACATCCCCGCCAATATCTAGCTTTTGACGGGGTCTATCCGTGAAAAATATCAAATTTTTTGAGTGCACATGCATTCTGCTGCAAATGCCTCTGGAAGTTTCATGCCGTTCGTATGCAATGTGGCAACACGAAAATGACCCGTTTTTCCATTCCGAGGGATTTCTGTGCGATCCTAACAGCCCCGTGACCCACAAGAGAGACATCCCCGCCAACTTCTAGCGTTTGATGGGGTCTATCCGTGAAGAATATTACATTTTTGAGTGCACATGCATTTCTGCTGCAAATGCCTCTGGAAGTTTCATGCCATTCGTATGCAATGTGGCAACACGAAAATGACCCGTTTTCCCATTCCGAGGGATTTCTGTGCGACCCTAACAGCCCCTGACCCACAAGAGAGACATCCCCGCCAATTTCTAGCGTTTGACGGGGTCTCTCCGTGAAAAATATTAAAGTTTTTGAGTGCACATGCATTTCTGCTGCAAATGCCTCTGGAAGTTTCATGCCATTCGTATGCAATGTTGCAACACGAAAATGACCCGTTTTCCCATTCCGAGGGATTTCTGTGCGACCCTAACAGCCCCGTGACCCACAAGAGAGACATCCCCGCCAATATCTAGCTTTTGACGGGGTCTATCCGTGAAGAATATTACATTTTTGAGTGCACATACATTTCTGCTGCAAGTGCCTCTGGAAGTTTCATGCCATTCGTATGCAATGTGGCAACACGAAAATGACCCGTTTTTCCATTCCGAGGGATTTCTGTGCGATCCTAACAGCCCCGTGACACACAAGAGAGACATCCCTGCCAACTTCTAGCGTTTGACGGGGTCTATCCGTGAAAAATATTACATTTTTTGAATGCACATGCATTTCTGCTGCAAATGCCTCTGGAAGTTTCATGCCGTTCGTATGCAATGTGGCAACACGAAAATGACCCGTTTTCCCATTCCGAGGGATTTCTGTGCGACCCTAACAGCCCCGTGACCCACAAGAGAGACATCCCCGCCAATTTCCAACGTTTGACGGGGTCTATTCGTGAAAAATATTAAAGTTTTTGAGTGCACATGCATTTCTGCTGCAAATGCCTCTGGAAGTTTCATGCCGTTCGTATGCAATGTGGCAACACGAAAATGACCCGTTTTCCCATTCCGAGGGATTTCTGTGCGACCCTAACAGCCCCTGACCCACAAGAGAGATATCCCCGCGAATTTCTAGCGTTTGACGGGGTCTCTCCGTGAAAAATATTAAAGTTTTTGAGTGCACATGCATTTCTGCTGCAAATGCCTCTGGAAGTTTCATGCCGTTTGTATGCCAATGTGGCAACACGAAAATGACCCATTTTCCCATTCCGAGGGATTTCTGTGCAACCCTAACAGCCGCTGACCCACAACAGAGACATCCCCGCCAATGTATAGCGTTTGACGGGGTCTTTCCGTGAAAAATATTAAATTTTTTGAGTGCACATGCATTTCTGCTGCAAATGCCTCTGGAAGTTTCATGCCGTTCGTATGCAATGTTGCAACACGAAAATGACCCGTTTTCCCATTCCGAGGGATTTCTGTGCGACCCTAACAGCCCCGTGACCCACAAGAGAGACATCCCCGCCAATATCTAGCTTTTGACGGGGTCTATCCGTGAAGAATATTACATTTTTGAGTGCACATGCATTTCTGCTGCAAGTGCCTCTGGAAGTTTCATGCCATTCGTATGCAATGTGGCAACACGAAAATGACCCGTTTTTCCATTCCGAGGGATTTCTGTGCGATCCTAACAGCCCCGTGACACACAAGAGAGACATCCCTGCCAACTTCTAGCGTTTGACGGGGTCTATCCGTGAAAAATATTACATTTTTTGAATGCACATGCATTTCTGCTGCAAATGCCTCTGGAAGTTTCATGCCGTTCGTATGCAATGTGGCAACACGAAAATGACCCGTTTTCCCATTCCGAGGGATTTCTGTGCGACCCTAACAGCCCCTGACCCACAAGAGAGACATCCCCGCCAATTTCTAGCGTTTGACGGGGTCTCTCCGTGAAAAATATTAAAGTTTTTGAGTGCACATGCATTTCTGCTGCAAATGCCTCTGGAAGTTTCATGCCATTCGTATGCAATGTTGCAACACGAAAATGACCCGTTTTCCCATTCCGAGGGATTTCTGTGCGACCCTAACAGCCCCGTGACCCACAAGAGAGACATCCCCGCCAATATCTAGCTTTTGACGGGGTCTATCCGTGAAGAATATTACATTTTTGAGTGCACATGCATTTCTGCTGCAAGTGCCTCTGGAAGTTTCATGCCATTCGTATGCAATGTGGCAACACGAAAATGACCCGTTTTTCCATTCCGAGGGATTTCTGTGCGATCCTAACAGCCCCGTGACACACAAGAGAGACATCCCTGCCAACTTCTAGCGTTTGACGGGGTCTATCCGTGAAAAATATTACATTTTTTGAATGCACATGCATTTCTGCTGCAAATGCCTCTGGAAGTTTCATGCCGTTCGTATGCAATGTGGCAACACGAAAATGACCCGTTTTCCCATTCCGAGGGATTTCTGTGCGACCCTAACAGCCCCGTGACCCACAAGAGAGACATCCCCGCCAATTTCCAACGTTTGACGGGGTCTATTCGTGAAAAATATTAAAGTTTTTGAGTGCACATGCATTTCTGCTGCAAATGCCTCTGGAAGTTTCATGCCGTTCGTATGCAATGTGGCAACACGAAAATGACCCGTTTTCCCATTCCGAGGGATTTCTGTGCGACCCTAACAGCCCCTGACCCACAAGAGAGATATCCCCGCGAATTTCTAGCGTTTGACGGGGTCTCTCCGTGAAAAATATTAAAGTTTTTGAGTGCACATGCATTTCTGCTGCAAATGCCTCTGGAAGTTTCATGCCGTTTGTATGCCAATGTGGCAACACGAAAATGACCCATTTTCCCATTCCGAGGGATTTCTGTGCAACCCTAACAGCCGCTGACCCACAACAGAGACATCCCCGCCAATGTATAGCGTTTGACGGGGTCTTTCCGTGAAAAATATTAAATTTTTTGAGTGCACATGCATTTCTGCTGCAAATGCCTCTGGAAGTTTCATGCCGTTCGTATGCAATGTTGCAACACGAAAATGACCCGTTTTCCCATTCCGAGGGATTTCTGTGCGACCCTAACAGCCCCGTGACCCACAAGAGAGACATCCCCGCCAATATCTAGCTTTTGACGGGGTCTATCCGTGAAGAATATTACATTTTTGAGTGCACATGCATTTCTGCTGCAAGTGCCTCTGGAAGTTTCATGCCATTCGTATGCAATGTGGCAACACGAAAATGACCCGTTTTTCCATTCCGAGGGATTTCTGTGCGATCCTAACAGCCCCGTGACACACAAGAGAGACATCCCTGCCAACTTCTAGCGTTTGACGGGGTCTATCCGTGAAAAATATTACATTTTTTGAATGCACATGCATTTCTGCTGCAAATGCCTCTGGAAGTTTCATGCCGTTCGTATGCAATGTGGCAACACGAAAATGACCCGTTTTCCCATTCCGAGGGATTTCTGTGCGACCCTAACAGCCCCGTGACCAACAAGAGAGACATCCCCGCCAATTTCCAACGTTTGACGGGGTCTATTCGTGAAAAATATTAAAGTTTTTGAGTGCACATGCATTTCTGCTGCAAATGCCTCTGGAAGTTTCATGCCGTTCGTATGCAATGTGGCAACACGAAAATGACCCGTTTTCCCATTCCGAGGGATTTCTGTGCGACCCTAACAGCCCCTGACCCACAAGAGAGATATCCCCACGAATTTCTAGCGTTTGACGGGGTCTCTCCGTGAAAAATATTAAAGTTTTTGAGTGCACATGCATTTCTGCTGCAAATGCCTCTGGAAGTTTCATGCCGTTTGTATGCCAATGTGGCAACACGAAAATGACCCATTTTCCCATTCCGAGGGATTTCTGTGCAACCCTAACAGCCGCTGACCCACAACAGAGACATCCCCGCCAATGTATAGCGTTTGACGGGGTCTTTCCGTGAAAAATATTAAATTTTTTGAGTGCACATGCATTTCTGCTGCAAATGCCTCTGGAAGTTTCATGCCGTTCGTATGCAATGTTGCAACACGAAAATGACCCGTTTTCCCATTCCGAGGGATTTCTGTGCGACCCTAACAGCCCCGTGACCCACAAGAGAGACATCCCCGCCAATATCTAGCTTTTGACGGGGTCTATCCGTGAAAAATATCAAATTTTTTGAGTGCCCATGCATTCTGCTGCAAATGCCTCTGGAAGTTTCATGCCGTTCGTATGCAATGTGGCAACACGAAAATGACCCGTTTTTACATTCCGAGGGATTTCTGTGCGATCCTAACAGCCCCGTGACCCACAAGAGAGGCATCCCTTCCAACTTCTAGCGTTTGGCGGGGTCTATCCGTGAAAAATATTACATTTTTTGAATGCACATGCATTTCTGCTGCAAATGCCTCTGGAAGTTTCATGCCGTTCGTATGCAATGTGGCAACACTAAAATGACCCGTTTTCCCATTCCGAGGGATTTCTGTGCGACCCTAACAGCCCCGTGACCCAAAAGAGAGACATCCCCGCCAATTTCTAGCGTTTGACGTGGTCTATTCGTGAAAAATATTAAAGTTTTTGAGTGCACATGCATTTCTGCTGCAAATGCCTCTGGAAGTTTCAAGCCGTTCGTATGCAAATGTGGCAACACGAAAATGACCCGTTTTTCCATTCCGAGGGATTTCTGTGCGATACTAACAGCCCCGTGACCCACAAGAGAGCCATCCCCGCCAACTTCTAGCGTTTGACGGGGTCTATCCGTGAAGAATATTACATTTTTTGAGTGCACATGCATTTCTGCTGCAAATGCCTCTGGAAGTTTCATGCCATTCGTATGCAATGTGGCAACACGAAAATGACCTTTTTCCCATTCCGAGGGATTTCTGTGCGACCCTAACAGCCCAGTGACCCACAAGAGAGACATCCCTGCCAATTTATAGCGTTTGACGGGGTCTATCCGTGAAAAATATTAAATTTATTGAGTGCACATGCATTTCTGCTGCAAATGCCTCTGGAAGTTTCATGCCGTTCGTATGCAATGTGGCAACACGAAAATGACCCGTTTTACCATTCCGAGGGATTTCTGTGCGACCCTAACAGCCCCGTGACCCACAAGAGAGACATCCCCGCCAATATGTAGCTTTTGACGGGGTCTATCCGTGAAAAATATCAAATTTTTTGAGTGCACATGCATTCTGCTGCAAATGCCTCTGGAAGTTTCATGCCGTTCGTATGCAATGTGGCAACACGAAATGACCCGTTTTTCCATTCCGAGGGATTTCTGTGCGATCCTAACAGCCCCGTGACCCACAAGAGAGACATCCCCGCCAACTTCTAGCGTTTGACGGGGTCTATCCGTGAAGAATATTACATTTTTGAGTGCACATGCATTTCTGCTGCAAATGCCTCTGGAAGTTTCATGCCGTTCGTATGCAATGTGGCAACACGAAAATGACTCGTTTTCCCATTCCGAGGGATTTCTGTGCGACCCTAACAGCCCCTGACCCACAAGAGAGACATCCCCGCCAATTTCTAGCGTTTGACGGGGTCTCTCCGTGAAAAATATTAAAGTTTTTGAGTGCACATGCATTTCTGCTGCAAATGCCTCTGGAAGTTTCATGCCGTTCGTATGCCAATGTGTCAACACGAAAATGACCCGTTTTCCCATTCCGAGGGATTTCTGTGCGACCCTAACAGCCCCGTGACCCACAAGAGAGACATCCCCGCTAATTTATAGCGTTTGACGGGGTCCATCCGTGAAAAAGATTAAAAAATTTTAGTGCACATGCATTTCTGCTGCAAATGCCTCTGGAAGTTTCATACCGTTCGTTTGCAATGTGGCAACACGAAAATGACCCGTTTTCCCATTCCGAGGGATTTCTGTGCGAACCTAACAGCCCCGTGACCCACAAGAGAGACATCCCCGCCAATTTCTAGCGTTTGACAGGGTCTATCCGTGAAAATATTAATTTGTTTGAGTGCACATGCATTTCTGCTGCAAATGCCTATGGAAGTTTCATGCCGTTCGTATGCAATGTGGCAACACGAAAATGACCCGTTTTCCCATTCCGAGGGATTTCTGTGCAACCCTAACAGCCCCTGACCCACAAGAGAGACATCCCCGCCAATGTATAGCGTTTGACGGGGTCTCTCCGTGAAAAATATTAAATTTTTTGAGTGCACATGCATTTCTGCTGCAAATGCCTCTGGAAGTTTCATGCCGTTCGTATGCAATGTTGCAACACGAAAATGACCCGTTTTCCCATTCCGAGGGATTTCTGTGCGACCCTAACAGCCCCGTGACCCACAAGAGAGACATCCCCGCCAATATCTATCTTTTGACGGGGTCTATCCGTGAAAAATATCAAATTTTTTGAGTGCACATGCATTCTGCTGCAAATGCCTCTGGAAGTTTCATGCCGTTCGTATGCAATGTGGCAACACGAAAATGACCCGTTTTTCCATTCCGAGGGATTTCTGTGCGATCCTAACAGCCCCGTGACACACAAGAGAGACATCCCTGCCAACTTCTAGCGTTTGACGGGGTCTATCCGTGAAAAATATTAAATTTTTTGAATGCACATGCATTTCTGCTGCAAATGCCTCTGGAAGTTTCATGCCGTTCGTATGCAATGTGGCAACACGAAAATGACCCGTTTTCCCATTCCGAGGGATTTCTGTGCGACCCTAACAGCCCCTGACCCACAAGAGAGACATCCCCGCGAATTTCTAGCGTTTGACGGGGTCTCTCCGTGAAAAATATTAAAGTTTTTGAGTGCACATGCATTTCTGCTGCAAATGCCTCTGGAAGTTTCATGCCGTTTGTATGCCAATGTGGCAACACGAAAATGACCCGTTTTCCCATTCCGAGGGATTTCTGTGCAACCCTAACAGCCCCGTGACCCACAAGAGAGACATCCCCGCTAATTTATAGCGTTTGACGGGGTCCATCCGTGAAAAAGATTAAAAAATTTTAGTGCACATGCATTTCTGCTGCAAATGCCTCTGGAAGTTTCAAGCCGTTCGTATGCCAATGTGTCAACACGAAAATGACCCGCTTTTCCATTCCGAGGGATTTCTGTGCGATCCTAACAGCCCCGTGACCCACAAGAGAGACATCCCCGCCAATTTATAGCGTTTGACGGGGTCTATCCGTGAAAAATATTAAATTTATTGAGTGCACATGCATTTCTGCTGCAAATGCCTCTGGAAGTTTCATGCCGTTCGTATGCAATGTGGCAACACGAAAATGACCCGTTTTACCATTCCGAGGGATTTCTGTGCGACCCTAACAGCCCCGTGACCCACAAGAGAGACATCCCCGCCAATATGTAGCTTTTGACGGGGTCTATCCGTGAAAAATATCAAATTTTTTGAGTGCACATGCATTCTGCTGCAAATGCCTCTGGAAGTTTCATGCCGTTCGTATGCAATGTGGCAACACGAAAATGACCCGTTTTTCCATTCCGAGGGATTTCTGTGCGATCCTAACAGCCCCGTGACCCACAAGAGAGACATCCCCGCCAATATGTAGCTTTTGACGGGGTCTATCCGTGAAAAATATCAAATTTTTTGAGTGCACATGCATTCTGCTGCAAATGCCTCTGGAAGTTTCATGCCGTTCGTATGCAATGTGGCAACACGAAATGACCCGTTTTTCCATTCCGAGGGATTTCTGTGCGATCCTAACAGCCCCGTGACCCACAAGAGAGACATCCCCGCCAACTTCTAGCGTTTGACGGGGTCTATCCGTGAAGAATATTACATTTTTGAGTGCACATGCATTTCTGCTGCAAATGCCTCTGGAAGTTTCATGCCGTTCGTATGCAATGTGGCAACACGAAAATGACTCGTTTTCCCATTCCGAGGGATTTCTGTGCGACCCTAACAGCCCCTGACCCACAAGAGAGACATCCCCGCCAATTTCTAGCGTTTGACGGGGTCTCTCCGTGAAAAATATTAAAGTTTTTGAGTGCACATGCATTTCTGCTGCAAATGCCTCTGGAAGTTTCATGCCGTTCGTATGCCAATGTGTCAACACGAAAATGACCCGTTTTCCCATTCCGAGGGATTTCTGTGCGACCCTAACAGCCCCGTGACCCACAAGAGAGACATCCCCGCTAATTTATAGCGTTTGACGGGGTCCATCCGTGAAAAAGATTAAAAAATTTTAGTGCACATGCATTTCTGCTGCAAATGCCTCTGGAAGTTTCATACCGTTCGTTTGCAATGTGGCAACACGAAAATGACCCGTTTTCCCATTCCGAGGGATTTCTGTGCGAACCTAACAGCCCCGTGACCCACAAGAGAGACATCCCCGCCAATTTCTAGCGTTTGACAGGGTCTATCCGTGAAAATATTAATTTGTTTGAGTGCACATGCATTTCTGCTGCAAATGCCTATGGAAGTTTCATGCCGTTCGTATGCAATGTGGCAACACGAAAATGACCCGTTTTCCCATTCCGAGGGATTTCTGTGCAACCCTAACAGCCCCTGACCCACAAGAGAGACATCCCCGCCAATGTATAGCGTTTGACGGGGTCTCTCCGTGAAAAATATTAAATTTTTTGAGTGCACATGCATTTCTGCTGCAAATGCCTCTGGAAGTTTCATGCCGTTCGTATGCAATGTTGCAACACGAAAATGACCCGTTTTCCCATTCCGAGGGATTTCTGTGCGACCCTAACAGCCCCGTGACCCACAAGAGAGACATCCCCGCCAATATCTATCTTTTGACGGGGTCTATCCGTGAAAAATATCAAATTTTTTGAGTGCACATGCATTCTGCTGCAAATGCCTCTGGAAGTTTCATGCCGTTCGTATGCAATGTATCAACACGAAAATGACCCGTTTTTCCATTCCGAGGGATTTCTGTGCGATCCTAACAGCCCCGTGACACACAAGAGAGACATCCCTGCCAACTTCTAGCGTTTGACGGGGTCTATCCGTGAAAAATATTAAATTTTTTGAATGCACATGCATTTCTGCTGCAAATGCCTCTGGAAGTTTCATGCCGTTCGTATGCAATGTGGCAACACGAAAATGACCCGTTTTCCCATTCCGAGGGATTTCTGTGCGACCCTAACAGCCCCGTGACCCACAAGAGAGACATCCCCGCCAATTTCCAACGTTTGACGGGGTCTATTCGTGAAAAATATTAAAGTTTTTGAGTGCACATGCATTTCTGCTGCAAATGCCTCTGGAAGTTTCATGCCGTTCGTATGCAATGTGGCAACACGAAAATGACCCGTTTTCCCATTCCGAGGGATTTCTGTGCGACCCTAACAGCCCCGTGACCCACAAGAGAGACATCCCCGCCAATTTCCAACGTTTGACGGGGTCTATTCGTGAAAAATATTAAAGTTTTTGAGTGCACATGAATTTCTGCTGCAAATGCCTCTGGAAGTTTCATGCCGTTCGTATGCAATGTGGCAACACGAAAATGACCCGTTTTCCCATTCCGAGGGATTTCTGTGCGACCCTAACAGCCCCTGACCCACAAGAGAGACATCCCCGCGAATTTCTAGCGTTTGACGGGGTCTCTCCGTGAAAAATATTAAAGTTTTTGAGTGCACATGCATTTCTGCTGCAAATGCCTCTGGAAGTTTCATGCCGTTCGTATGCCAATGTGTCAACACGAAAATGACCCGTTTTCCCATTCCGAGGGATTTCTGTGCGACCCTAACAGCCCCGTGACCCACAAGAGAGACATCCCCGCCAATATGTAGCTTTTGACGGGGTCTATCCGTGAAAAATATCAAATTTTTTGAGTGCACATGCATTCTGCTGCAAATGCCTCTGGAAGTTTCATGCCGTTCGTATGCAATGTGGCAACACGAAAATGACCCGTTTTTCCATTCCGAGGGATTTCTGTGCGATCCTAACAGCCCCGTGACCCACAAGAGAGACATCCCCGCCAATATTTAGCTTTTGACGGGGTCTATCCGTGAAAAATATCAAATTTTTTGAGTGCACATGCATTCTGCTGCAAATGCCTCTGGAAGTTTCATGCCGTTCGTATGCAATGTGGCAACACGAAATGACCCGTTTTTCCATTCCGAGGGATTTCTGTGCGATCCTAACAGCCCCGTGACCCACAAGAGAGACATCCCCGCCAACTTCTAGCGTTTGACGGGGTCTATCCGTGAAGAATATTACATTTTTGAGTGCACATGCATTTCTGCTGCAAATGCCTCTGGAAGTTTCATGCCGTTCGTATGCAATGTGGCAACACGAAAATGACTCGTTTTCCCATTCCGAGGGATTTCTGTGCGACCCTAACAGCCCCTGACCCACAAGAGAGACATCCCCGCCAATTTCTAGCGTTTGACGGGGTCTCTCCGTGAAAAATATTAAAGTTTTTGAGTGCACATGCATTTCTGCTGCAAATGCCTCTGGAAGTTTCATGCCGTTCGTATGCCAATGTGTCAACACGAAAATGACCCGTTTTCCCATTCCGAGGGATTTCTGTGCGACCCTAACAGCCCCGTGACCCACAAGAGAGACATCCCCGCTAATTTATAGCGTTTGACGGGGTCCATCCGTGAAAAAGATTAAAAAATTTTAGTGCACATGCATTTCTGCTGCAAATGCCTCTGGAAGTTTCATACCGTTCGTTTGCAATGTGGCAACACGAAAATGACCCGTTTTCCCATTCCGAGGGATTTCTGTGCGAACCTAACAGCCCCGTGACCCACAAGAGAGACATCCCCGCCAATTTCTAGCGTTTGACAGGGTCTATCCGTGAAAATATTAATTTGTTTGAGTGCACATGCATTTCTGCTGCAAATGCCTATGGAAGTTTCATGCCGTTCGTATGCAATGTGGCAACACGAAAATGACCCGTTTTCCCATTCCGAGGGATTTCTGTGCAACCCTAACAGCCCCTGACCCACAAGAGAGACATCCCCGCCAATGTATAGCGTTTGACGGGGTCTCTCCGTGAAAAATATTAAATTTTTTGAGTGCACATGCATTTCTGCTGCAAATGCCTCTGGAAGTTTCATGCCGTTCGTATGCAATGTTGCAACACGAAAATGACCCGTTTTCCCATTCCGAGGGATTTCTGTGCGACCCTAACAGCCCCGTGACCCACAAGAGAGACATCCCCGCCAATATCTATCTTTTGACGGGGTCTATCCGTGAAAAATATCAAATTTTTTGAGTGCACATGCATTCTGCTGCAAATGCCTCTGGAAGTTTCATGCCGTTCGTATGCAATGTATCAACACGAAAATGACCCGTTTTTCCATTCCGAGGGATTTCTGTGCGATCCTAACAGCCCCGTGACACACAAGAGAGACATCCCTGCCAACTTCTAGCGTTTGACGGGGTCTATCCGTGAAAAATATTAAATTTTTTGAATGCACATGCATTTCTGCTGCAAATGCCTCTGGAAGTTTCATGCCATTCGTATGCAATGTGGCAACACGAAAATGACCCGTTTTCCCATTCCGAGGGATTTCTGTGCGACCCTAACAGCCCCGTGACCCACAAGAGAGACATCCCCGCCAATTTCCAACGTTTGACGGGGTCTATTCGTGAAAAATATTAAAGTTTTTGAGTGCACATGCATTTCTGCTGCAAATGCCTCTGGAAGTTTCATGCCGTTCGTATGCAATGTGGCAACACGAAAATGACCCGTTTTCCCATTCCGAGGGATTTCTGTGCGACCCTAACAGCCCCGTGACCCACAAGAGAGACATCCCCGCCAATTTCCAACGTTTGACGGGGTCTATTCGTGAAAAATATTAAAGTTTTTGAGTGCACATGAATTTCTGCTGCAAATGCCTCTGGAAGCTTCATGCCGTTCGTATGCAATGTGGCAACACGAAAATGACCCGTTTTCCCATTCCGAGGGATTTCTGTGCGACCCTAACAGCCCCTGACCCACAAGAGAGACATCCCCGCGAATTTCTAGCGTTTGACGGGGTCTCTCCGTGAAAAATATTAAAGTTTTTGAGTGCACATGCATTTCTGCTGCAAATGCCTCTGGAAGTTTCATGCCGTTTGTATGCCAATGTGGCAACACGAAAATGACCCGTTTTCCCATTCCGAGGGATTTCTGTGCAACCCTAACAGCCCCGTGACCCACAAGAGAGACATCCCCGCTAATTTATAGCGTTTGACGGGGTCCATCCGTGAAAAAGATTAAAAAATTTTAGTGCACATGCATTTCTGCTGCAAATGCCTCTGGAAGTTTCAAGCCGTTCGTATGCCAATGTGTCAACACGAAAATGACCCGCTTTTCCATTCCGAGGGATTTCTGTGCGATCCTAACAGCCCCGTGACCCACAAGAGAGACATCCCCGCCAATTTATAGCGTTTGACGGGGTCTATCCGTGAAAAATATTAAATTTATTGAGTGCACATGCATTTCTGCTGCAAATGCCTCTGGAAGTTTCATGCCGTTCGTATGCAATGTGGCAACACGAAAATGACCCGTTTTACCATTCCGAGGGATTTCTGTGCGACCCTAACAGCCCCGTGACCCACAAGAGAGACATCCCCGCCAATATGTAGCTTTTGACGGGGTCTATCCGTGAAAAATATCAAATTTTTTGAGTGCACATGCATTCTGCTGCAAATGCCTCTGGAAGTTTCATGCCGTTCGTATGCAATGTGGCAACACGAAAATGACCCGTTTTTCCATTCCGAGGGATTTCTGTGCGATCCAACAGCCCCGTGACCCACAAGAGAGACATCCCCGCCAACTTCTAGCATTTGACGGGGTCTATCCGTGAAGAATATTACATTTTTGAGTGCACATGCATTTCTGCTGCAAATGCCTCTGGAAGTTTCATGCCGTTCGTATGCAATGTGGCAACACGAAAATGACTCGTTTTCCCATTCCGAGGGATTTCTGTGCGACCCTAACAGCCCCTGACCCACAAGAGAGACATCCCCGCCAATTTCTAGCGTTTGACGGGGTCTCTCCGTGAAAAATATTAAAGTTTTTGAGTGCACATGCATTTCTGCTGCAAATGCCTCTGGAAGTTTCATGCCGTTCGTATGCCAATGTGGCAACACGAAAATGACCCGTTTTCCCATTCCGAGGGATTTCTGTGCGACCCTAACAGCCCCGTGACCCACAAGAGAGACATCCCCGCTAATTTATAGCGTTTGACGGGGTCCATCCGTGAAAAAGATTAAAAAATTTTAGTGCACATGCATTTCTGCTGCAAATGCCTCTGGAAGTTTCATGCCGTTCGTATGCAATGTGGCAACACGAAAATGACCCGTTTTCCCATTCTGAGGGATTTCTGTGCGAACCTAACAGCCCCGTGACCCACAAGAGAGACATCCCCGCCAATTTCTAGCGTTTGACGGGGTCTATCCGTGAAAAATATTAATTTGTTTGAGTGCACATGCATTTCTTCTGCATTTTCCTCTGGAAGTTTCATGCCGTTCGTATGCAATGTGGCAACACGAAAATGACCCGTTTTCCCTATCCGAGGGATTTCTGTGTGACCCTAACAGCCCCGTGACCCCCCAAGAGAGACATCCCTGCAAACTTCTAGCGTTTTAAGGGGTCTATCCGTGAAAAATATCAAATTTTTTGAGTGCACATGCATTCTGCTGCAAATGCCTCTGGAAGTTTCATGCCGTTCGTATGCAATGTGGCAACACGAAAATGACCCGTTTTTCCATTCCGAGAGATTTCTGTGCGATCCTAACAGCCCCGTGACCCACAAGAGAGACATCCCTGCCAACTTCTAGCGTTTGACGGGGTCTATCCGTGAAAAATATTACATTTTTTGAATGCACATGCATTTCTGCTGCAAATGCCTCTGGAAGTTTCATGCCGTTCGTATGCAATGTGGCAACACGAAAATGACCCATTTTCCCATTCCGAGGGATTTCTGTGCGACCCTAACAGCACCGTGACCCACAAGAGAGACATCCCCGCCAATTTCTAGCGTTTGACGGGGTCTATTCGTGAAAAATATTAAAGTTTTTGAGTGCACATGCATTTCTGCTGCAAATGCCTCTGGAAGTTTCAAGCCGTTCGTATGCCAATGTGGCAACACGAAAATGACCCGTTTTCCCATTCCGAGGGATTTCTGTGCGACCCTAACAGCCCCTGACCCATAAGAGAGACATCCCCGCCAATTTCTAGCGTTTGACGGGGTCTCTCCGTGAAAAATATTAAAGTTTTTGAGTGCACATGCATTTCTGCTGCAAATGCCTCTGGAAGTTTCATGCCGTTCGTATGCTATGTTGCAACACGAAAATGACCCGTTTTCCCATTCCGAAGGATTTCTGTGCGACCCTAACAGCCCCGTGACCCACAAGAGAGACATCCCCGCCAATATCTAGCTTTTGACGGGGTCTATCCGTGAAAAATATCAAATTTTTTGAGTGCACATGCATTCTGCTGCAAATGCCTCTGGAAGTTTCATGCCGTTCGTATGCAATGTGGCAACACGAAAATGACCCGTTTTTCCATTCCGAGGGATTTCTGTGCGATCCTAACAGCCCCGCGACCCACAAGAGAGACATCCCTTTAAACTTCTAGCGTTTGACGGGGTCTATCCGTGAAAAATATTACATTTTTTGAATGCACATGCATTTCTGCTGCAAATGCCTCTGGAAGTTTCATGCCGTTCGTATGCAATGTGGCAACACTAAAATGACCCGTTTTCCCATTCCGAGGGATTTCTGTGCGACCCTAACAGCCCCGTGACCCACAAGAGAGACATCCCCGCCAATTTCTAGCGTTTGACGGGGTCTATTCGTGAAAAATATTAAAGTTTTTGAGTGCACATGCATTTCTGCTGCAAATGCCTCTGGAAGTTTCAAGCCGTTCGTATGCCAATGTGGCAACACGAAAATGACCCGTTTTTCCATTCCGAGGGATTTCTGTGCGATCCTAACAGCCCCCTGACCCACAAGAGAGCCATCCCCCCAACTTCTAGCATTTGACGGGGTCTATCCGTGAAGAATATTAAATGTTTTGAGTGCACATGCATTTCTGCTGCAAATGCCTCTGGAAGTTTCATGCCATTCGTATGCAATGTGGCAACACGAAAATGACCCGTTTTCCCATTCCGAGGGATTTCTGTGCGACCCTAACAGCCCCGTGACCCACAAGAGAGACATCCCCGCCAATTTTTAGCGTTTGACGGGGTCTATTCGTGAAAAATATTAAATTTATTGAGTGCACATGCATTTCTGCTGCAAATGCCTCTGGAAGTTTCATGCCGTTCGTATGCAATGTGGCAACACGAAAATGACCCGTTTTCCCATTCCGAGGGATTTCTGTGCGACCCTAACAGCCCCGTGACCCACAAGAGAGACATCCCCGCCAATATCTAGCTTTTGACGGGGTCTATCCGTGAAAAATATCAAATTTTTTGAGTGCACATGCATTCTGCTGTAAATGCCTCTGGAAGTTTCATGCCGTTCGTATGCAATGTGGCAACACGAAAATGACCCGTTTTTCCATTCCGAGGGATTTCTGTGCGATCCTAACAGCCCCGTGACCCACAAGAGAGACATCCCCGCCAACTTCTAGCGTTTGACGGGGTCTATCCGTGAAGAATATTACATTTTTGAGTGCACATGCATTTCTGCTGCAAATGCCTCTGGAAGTTTCATGCCGTTCGTATGCAATGTGGCAACACGAAAATGACTCGTTTTCCCATTCCGAGGGATTTCTGTGCGACCCTAACAGCCCCTGACCCACAAGAGAGACATCCCCGCCAATTTCTAGCGTTTGACGGGGTCTCTCCGTGAAAAATATTAAAGTTTTTGAGTGCACATGCATTTCTGCTGCTAATGCCTCTGGAAGTTTCATGCCGTTCGTATGCCAATGAGTCAACACGAAAATGACCCGTATTCCCATTCCGAGGGATTTCTGTGCGACCCTAACAGCCCCGTGACCCACAAGAGAGACATCCCCGCTAATTTATAGCGTTTGACGGGGTCCATCCGTGAAAAAGATTAAAAAATTTTAGTGCACATGCATTTCTGCTGCAAATGCCTCTGGAAGTTTCATACCGTTCGTATGCAATGTGGCAACACGAAAATGACCCGTTTTCCCATTCTGAGGGATTTCTGTGCGAACCTAACAGCCCCGTGACCCACAAGAGAGACATCCCCGCCAATTTCTAGCGTTTGACGGGGTCTATCCGTGAAAAATATTAATTTGTTTGAGTGCACATGCATTTCTGCTGCATTTTCCTCTGGAAGTTTCATGCCGTTCGTATGCAATGTGGCAACACGAAAATGACCCGTTTTCCCTATCCGAGGGATTTCTGTGCGACCCTAACTGCCCCGTGACCCCCCAAGAGAGACATCCCTGCCAACTTCTAGCGTTTGACGGGGTCTATCCGTGAAAAATATTACATTTTTTGAGTGCACATGCATTTCTGCTGCAAATGCCTATGGAAGTTTCATTCCGTTCGTATGCAATGTGGCAACACGAAAATGACCCGTTTTTCCATTCCGAGGGATTTCTGTGCGATCCTAACAGCCCCGTGACCCACAAGAGAGACATCCCCTCCAACTTCTAGCGTTTGACGGGGTCTATCCGTGAAAAATATTATTTTTTTTGAGTGCACATGCATTTCTGCTGCAAATGCCTCTGGAAGTTTCATACCGTTCGTATGCAATGTGGCAACACGAAAATGACCCGTTTTCCCATTCCGAGGGATTTCTGTGCGAACCTAACAGCCCCGTGAACCACAAGAGAGACATCCCCGCCAATTTCTAGCGTTTGACGGGGTCTATCCGTGAAAATATTAATTTGTTTGAGTGCACATGCATTTCTGCTGCAAATGCCTATGGAAGTTTCATGCCGTTCGTATGCAATGTGGCAACACGAAAATGGCCCGTTTTCCCATTCCGAGGGATTTCTGTGCGACCCTAACAGCCCCGTGACCCACAAGAGAGACATCCCCGCCAATTTCTAGCGTTTGATTGGGTCTATCTGTGAAAAATATTAATTTGTTTGAGTGCAGATGCATTTCTGCTGCAAATGCCTGTGGAAGTTGCATGGCGTTCGTATGCAATGTGGCAACACGAAAATGACCCGTTCCCTATCCGAGGGATTTCTGTGCGACCCTAACAGCCCCGTGACCCACAAGAGAGACATCCCTGCCAACTTCTAGCGTTTGACGGGGTCTATCCGTGAAAAATATTACATTTTTTGAGTGCACATGCATTTCTGCTGCAAATGCCTCTGGAAGTTTCATGCCGTTCGTATGCAATGTGGCAACACTAAAATGACCCGTTTTCCCATTCCGAGGGATTTCTGTGCGACCCTAACAGCCCCGTGACCCACAAGAGAGACATCCCCGCCAATTTCTAGCGTTTGACGGGGTCTATTCGTGAAAAATATTAAAGTTTTTGAGTGCACATGCATTTCTGCTGCAAATGCCTCTGGAAGTTTCAAGCCGTTCGTATGCCAATGTGGCAACACGAAAATGACCCGTTTTTCCATTCCGAGGGATTTCTGTGCGATCCTAACAGCCCCCTGACCCACAAGAGAGCCATCCCCCCCAACTTCTAGCATTTGACGGAGTCTATCCGTGAAGAATATTAAATGTTTTGAGTGCACATGCATTTCTGCTGCAAATGCCTCTGGAAGTTTCATGCCATTCGTATGCAATGTGGCAACACGAAAATGACCCGTTTTCCCATTCCGAGGGATTTCTGTGCGACCCTAACAGCCCCGTGACCCACAAGAGAGACATCCCCGCCAATATCTAGCTTTTGACGGGGTCTATCCGTGAAAAATATCAAATTTTTTGAGTGCACATGCATTCTGCTGTAAATGCCTCTGGAAGTTTCATGCCGTTCGTATGCAATGTGGCAACACGAAAATGACCCGTTTTTCCATTCCGAGGGATTTCTGTGCGATCCTAACAGCCCCGTGACCCACAAGAGAGACATCCCCGCCAACTTCTAGCGTTTGACGGGGTCTATCCGTGAAGAATATTACATTTTTGAGTGCACATGCATTTCTGCTGCAAATGCCTCTGGAAGTTTCATGCCGTTCGTATGCAATGTGGCAACACGAAAATGACTCGTTTTCCCATTCCGAGGGATTTCTGTGCGACCCTAACAGCCCCTGACCCACAAGAGAGACATCCCCGCCAATTTCTAGCGTTTGACGGGGTCTCTCCGTGAAAAAAATTAAAGTTTTTGAGTGCACATGCATTTCTGCTGCTAATGCCTCTGGAAGTTTCATGCCGTTCGTATGCCAATGAGTCAACACGAAAATGACCCGTATTCCCATTCCGAGGGATTTCTGTGCGACCCTAACAGCCCCGTGACCCACAAGAGAGACATCCCCGCTAATTTATAGCGTTTGACGGGGTCCATCCGTGAAAAAGATTAAAAATTTTTAGTGCACATGCATTTCTGCTGCAAATGCCTCTGGAAGTTTCATACCGTTCGTATGCAATGTGGCAACACGAAAATGACCCGTTTTCCCATTCTGAGGGATTTCTGTGCGAACCTAACAGCCCCGTGACCCACAAGAGAGACATCCCCGCCAATTTCTAGCGTTTGACGGGGTCTATCCGTGAAAAATATTAATTTGTTTGAGTGCACATGCATTTCTGCTGCATTTTCCTCTGGAAGTTTCATGCCGTTCGTATGCAATGTGGCAACACGAAAATGACCCGTTTTCCCTATCCGAGGGATTTCTGTGCGACCCTAACAGCCCCGTGACCCCCCAAGAGAGACATCCCTGCCAACTTCTAGCGTTTGACGGGGTCTATCCGTGAAAAAAATTTCATTTTTTGAGTGCACATGCATTTCTGCTGCAAATGCCTATGGAAGTTTCATTCCGTTCGTATGCAATGTGGCAACACGAAAATGACCCGTTTTTCCATTCCGAGGGATTTCTGTGCGATCCTAACAGCCCCGTGACCCACAAGAGAGACATCCCCGCCAACTTCTAGCGTTTGACGGGGTCTATCCGTGAAGAATATTACATTTTTGAGTGCACATGCATTTCTGCTGCAAATGCCTCTGGAAGTTTCATGCCGTTCGTATGCAATGTGGCAACACGAAAATGACTCGTTTTCCCATTCCGAGGGATTTCTGTGCGACCCTAACAGCCCCTGACCCACAAGAGAGACATCCCCGCCAATTTCTAGCGTTTGACGGGGTCTCTCCGTGAAAAAAATTAAAGTTTTTGAGTGCACATGCATTTCTGCTGCTAATGCCTCTGGAAGTTTCATGCCGTTCGTATGCCAATGAGTCAACACGAAAATGACCCGTATTCCCATTCCGAGGGATTTCTGTGCGACCCTAACAGCCCCGTGACCCACAAGAGAGACATCCCCGCTAATTTATAGCGTTTGACGGGGTCCATCCGTGAAAAAGATTAAAAAATTTTAGTGCACATGCATTTCTGCTGCAAATGCCTCTGGAAGTTTCATACCGTTCGTATGCAATGTGGCAACACGAAAATGACCCGTTTTCCCATTCTGAGGGATTTCTGTGCGAACCTAACAGCCCCGTGACCCACAAGAGAGACATCCCCGCCAATTTCTAGCGTTTGACGGGGTCTATCCGTGAAAAATATTAATTTGTTTGAGTGCACATGCATTTCTGCTGCATTTTCCTCTGGAAGTTTCATGCCGTTCGTATGCAATGTGGCAACACGAAAATGACCCGTTTTCCCTATCCGAGGGATTTCTGTGCGACCCTAACAGCCCCGTGACCCCCCAAGAGAGACATCCCTGCCAACTTCTAGCGTTTGACGGGGTCTATCCGTGAAAAAAATTTCATTTTTTGAGTGCACATGCATTTCTGCTGCAAATGCCTATGGAAGTTTCATTCCGTTCGTATGCAATGTGGCAACACGAAAATGACCCGTTTTTCCATTCCGAGGGATTTCTGTGCGATCCTAACAGCCCCGTGACCCACAAGAGAGACATCCCCTCCAACTTCTAGCGTTTGACGGGGTCTATCCGTGAAAAATATTAATTTTTTTGAGTGCACATGCATTTCTGCTGCAAATGCCTCTGGAAGTTTCATACCGTTCGTATGCAATGTGGCAACACGAAAATGACCCGTTTTCCCATTCTGAGGGATTTCTGTGCGAACCTAACAGCCCCGTGACCCACAAAAGAGACATCTCCGCCAATTTCTAGCGTTTGACGGGGTCTATCCGTGAAAAATATTAATTTGTTTGAGTGCACATGCATTTCTGCTGCATTTTCCTCTGGAAGTTTCATGCCGTTCGTATGCAATGTGGCAACACGAAAATGACCCGTTTTCCCTATCCGAGGGATTTCTGTGCGACCCTAACAGCCCTGTGACCCCCCAAGAGAGACATCCCTGCCAACTTCTAGCGTTTGACGGGGTCTATCCGTGAAAAATATTACATTTTTTGAGTGCACATGCATTTCTGCTGCAAATGCCTATGGAAGTTTCATTCCGTTCGTATGCAATGTGGCAACACGAAAATGACCCGTTTTTCCATTCCGAGGGATTTCTGTGCGATCCTAACAGCCCCGTGACCCACAAGAGAGACATCCCCTCCAACTTCTAGCGTTTGACGGGGTCTATCCGTGAAAAATATTATTTTTTTTGAGTGCACATGCATTTCTGCTGCAAATGCCTCTGGAAGTTTCATACCGTTCGTATGCAATGTGGCAACACGAAAATGACCCGTTTTCCCATTCCGAGGGATTTCTGTGCGAACCTAACCGCCCCGTGACCCACAAGAGAGACATCCCCGCCAATTTCTAGCGTTTGACGGGGTCTATCCGTGAAAATATTAATTTGTTTGAGTGCACATGCATTTCTGCTGCAAATGCCTATGGAAGTTTCATGCCGTTCGTATGCAATGTGGCAACACGAAAATGGCCCGTTTTCCCATTCCGAGGGATTTCTGTGCGACCCTAACAGCCCCGTGACCCACAAGAGAGACATCCCCGCCAATTTCTAGCGTTTGATTGGGTCTATCTGTGAAAAATATTAATTTGTTTGAGTGCAGATGCATTTCTGCTGCAAATGCCTGTGGAAGTTTCATGGCGTTCGTATGCAATGTGGCAACACGAAAATGACCCGTTCCCTATCCGAGGGATTTCTGTGCGACCCTAACAGCCCCGTGACCCACAAGAGAGACATCCCTGCCAACTTCTAGCGTTTGACGGGGTCTATCCGTGAAAAATATTACATTTTTTGAGTGCACATGCATTTCTGCTGCAAATGCCTCTGGAAGTTTCATGCCATTTGTATGCCAATGTGGCAACACGAAAATGACCCGTTTTCCCATTCCGAGGGATTTCTGTGCAACCCTAACAGCCCCGTGACCCACAGGAGAGACATCCCCGCCAATTTCTAGCATTTGACGGGGTCTATCCATGAAAAAATATTAAATTTTTTGAGTGCACATGCATTTCTGCTGCAAATGCCTCTGGAAGTTTCATGCCGTTCGTATGCAATGTGGCAACACGAAAATGACTCGTTAACCCATTCCGAGGGATTTCTGTGCGACCCTAACAGCCCCTGACCCACAAGAGAGACATCCCCGCCAATTTCTAGCGTTTGACGGGGTCTCTCCGTGAAAAATATTAAAGTTTTTTGAGTGCACATGCATTTCTGCTGCAAATGCCTCTGGAAGTTTCATGCCGTTCGTATGCCAATGTGGCAACACGAAAATGACCCGTTTTACCATTCTGAGTGATTTCTGTGCGAACCTAACAGCCCCGTGACCCACAAGAGAGACATCCCCGCCAATTTCTAGCGTTTGACGGGGTCTATCCGTGAAAAATATTAATTTGTTTGAGTGCACATGCATTTCTGCAGCATTTTCCTCAGGAAGTTTCATGCCATTCGTATGCAATGTGGCAACACGAAAATGACCCGTTTTCCCTATCCGAGGGATTTCTGTGCGACCCTAACAGCCCCGTGACCCCCCAAGAGAGACATCCCTGCCAACTTCTAGCGTTTGACGGGGTCTATCCGTGAAAAATATTACATTTTTTGAGTGCACATGCATTTCTGCTGCAAATGCCTATGGAAGTTTCATGCCGTTCGTATGCAATGTGGCAACACGAAAATGACCCGTTTTTCCATTCCGAGGGATTTCTGTGCGACCCTAACAGCCCCGTGACCCACAAGAGAGACATCCCCGCCAATTTCTAGTGTTTGACGGGGTCTATCTGTGAAAAATATTAATTTGTTTGAGTGCAGATGCATTTCTGCTGCAAATGCCTCTGGAAGTTTCATGCCGTTTGTATGCCAATGTGGCAACACGAAAATGACCCGTTTTCCCATTCCGAGGGATTTCTGTGCAACCCTAACAGCCCTCTGACCCACAAGAGAGACATCCCCGCCAATTTCTAGCATTTGACGGGGTCTATCCGTGAAAAAATATTAATTTGTTTGAGTGCACATGCATTTCTGCTGCATTTTCCTCTGGAAGTTTCATGCCGTTCGTATGCAATGTGGCAACACGAAAATGACCCGTTTTCCCTATCCGAGGGATTTCTGTGCGACCCTAACAGCCCTGTGACCCCCCAAGAGAGACATCCCTGCCAACTTCTAGCGTTTGACGGGGTCTATCCGTGAAAAATATTACATTTTTTGAGTGCACATGCATTTCTGCTGCAAATGCCTATGGAAGTTTCATTCCGTTCGTATGCAATGTGGCAACACGAAAATGACCCGTTTTTCCATTCCGAGGGATTTCTGTGCGATCCTAACAGCCCCGTGACCCACAAGAGAGACATCCCCTCCAACTTCTAGCGTTTGACGGGGTCCATCCGTGAAAAATATTATTTTTTTTGAGTGCACATGCATTTCTGCTGCAAATGCCTCTGGAAGTTTCATACCGTTCGTATGCAATGTGGCAACACGAAAATGACCCGTTTTCCCATTCCGAGGGATTTCTGTGCGAACCTAACCGCCCCGTGACCCATAAGAGAGACATCCCCGCCAATTTCTAGCGTTTGACGGGGTCTATCCGTGAAAATATTAATTTGTTTGAGTGCACATGCATTTCTGCTGCAAATGCCTATGGAAGTTTCATGCCGTTCGTATGCAATGTGGCAACACGAAAATGGCCCGTTTTCCCATTCCGAGGGATTTCTGTGCGACCCTAACAGCCCCGTGACCCACAAGAGAGACATCCCCGCCAATTTCTAGCGTTTGATTGGGTCTATCTGTGAAAAATATTAATTTGTTTGAGTGCAGATGCATTTCTGCTGCAAATGCCTGTGGAAGTTTCATGGCGTTCGTATGCAATGTGGCAACACGAAAATGACCCGTTCCCTATCCGAGGGATTTCTGTGCGACCCTAACAGCCCCGTGACCCACAAGAGAGACATCCCTGCCAACTTCTAGCGTTTGACGGGGTCTATCCGTGAAAAATATTACATTTTTTGAGTGCACATGCATTTCTGCTGCAAATGCCTCTGGAAGTTTCATGCCATTTGTATGCCAATGTGGCAACACGAAAATGACCCGTTTTCCCATTCCGAGGGATTTCTGTGCAACCCTAACAGCCCCGTGACCCACAGGAGAGACATCCCCGCCAATTTCTAGCATTTGACGGGGTCTATCCATGAAAAAATATTAAATTTTTTGAGTGCACATGCATTTCTGCTGCAAATGCCTCTGGAAGTTTCATGCCGTTCGTATGCAATGTGGCAACACGAAAATGACTCGTTAACCCATTCCGAGGGATTTCTGTGCGACCCTAACAGCCCCTGACCCACAAGAGAGACATCCCCGCCAATTTCTAGCGTTTGACGGGGTCTCTCCGTGAAAAATATTAAAGTTTTTTGAGTGCACATGCATTTCTGCTGCAAATGCCTCTGGAAGTTTCATGCCGTTCGTATGCCAATGTGGCAACACGAAAATGACCCGTTTTACCATTCTGAGTGATTTCTGTGCGAACCTAACAGCCCCGTGACCCACAAGAGAGACATCCCCGCCAATTTCTAGCGTTTGACGGGGTCTATCCGTGAAAAATATTAATTTGTTTGAGTGCACATGCATTTCTGCAGCATTTTCCTCAGGAAGTTTCATGCCATTCGTATGCAATGTGGCAACACGAAAATGACCCGTTTTCCCTATCCGAGGGATTTCTGTGCGACCCTAACAGCCCCGTGACCCCCCAAGAGAGACATCCCTGCCAACTTCTAGCATTTGACGGGGTCTATCCGTGAAAAATATTACATTTTTTGAGTGCACATGCATTTCTGCTGCAAATGCCTATGGAAGTTTCATGCCGTTCGTATGCAATGTGGCAACACGAAAATGACCCGTTTTTCCATTCCGAGGGATTTCTGTGCGACCCTAACAGCCCCGTGACCCACAAGAGAGACATCCCCGCCAATTTCTAGTGTTTGACGGGGTCTATCTGTGAAAAATATTAATTTGTTTGAGTGCAGATGCATTTCTGCTGCAAATGCCTCTGGAAGTTTCATGCCGTTTGTATGCCAATGTGGCAACACGAAAATGACCCGTTTTCCCATTCCGAGGGATTTCTGTGCAACCCTAACAGCCCTCTGACCCACAAGAGAGACATCCCCGCCAATTTCTAGCATTTGACGGGGTCTATCCGTGAAAAAATATTCAATTTTTTGAGTGCACATGCATTTCTGCTGCAAATGCCTCTGGAAGTTTCATGCCGTTCGTATGCAATGTGGCAACACGAAAATGACCCGTTTTTCCATTCCGAGGGATTTCTGTGCGATCCTAACAGCCCCGTGACCCACAAGAGAGACATCCCCGCCAACTTCTAGCGTTTGACGGGGTCTATCCGTGAAGAATATTACATTTTTGAGTGCACATGCATTTCTGCTGCAAATGCCTATGGAAGTTTCATGCCGTTCGTATGCAATGTGACAACACGAAAATGACTCGTTTTCCCATTCCGAGGGATTTCTGTGCGACCCTAACAGCCCCTGACCCACAAGAGAGACATCCCCGCCAATTTCTAGCGTTTGACGGGGTCTCTCCGTGAAAAATATCAAAGTTTTTGAGTGCACATGCATTTCTGCTGCAAATGCCTCTGGAAGTTTCATACCGTTCGTATGCAATGTGGCAACACGAAAATGACCCGTTTTCCCATTCTGAGGGATTTCTGTGCGAACCTAACAGCCCCGTGACCCACAAGAGAGACATCCCCGCCAATTTCTAGCGTTTGACGGGGTCTATCCGTGAAAAATATTAATTGGTTTGAGTGCACATGCATTTCTGCTGCTTTTTCCTCTGGAAGTTTCATGCCGTTCGTATGCAATGTGGCAACACGAAAATGACCCGTTTTCCCTATCCGAGGGATTTCTGTGCGACCCTAACAGCCCCGTGACCCCCCAAGAGAGACATCCCTACAAACTTCTAGCGTTTTACGGGGTCTATCCGTGAAAAATATCAAATTTTTTGAATGCACATGCATTTCTGCTGCAAATGCCTCTGGAAGTTTCATGCCGTTTGTATGCCAATGTGGCAACACGAAAATGACCCGTTTTCCCATTCCGAGGGATTTCTGTGCAACCCTAACAGCCCCTGACCCACAAGAGAGACATCCCCGCCAATGTATAGCGTTTGACGGGGTCTCTCCGTGAAAAATATTAAATTTTTTGAGTGCACATGCATTTCTGCTGCAAATGCCTCTGGAAGTTTCATGCCGTTCGTATGCAATGTTGCAACACGAAAATGACCCGTTTTCCCATTCCGAGGGATTTCTGTGCGAACCTAACAGCCCCGTGACCCACAAGAGAGACATCCCCGCCAATATCAAGCTTTTGACGGGGTCTATCCGTGAAAAATATCAAATTTTTTGAGTGCACATGCATTCTGCTGCAAATGCCTCTGGAAGTTTCATGCCATTCGTATGCAATGTCGCAACACGAAAATGACCCGTTTTTCCATTCCGAGGGATTTCTGTGCGATCCTAACAGCCCCGTGACACACAAGAGAGACATCCCTGCCAACTTCTAGCGTTTGACGGGGTCTATCCGTGAAAATATTAAATTTTTTGAATGCACATGCATTTCTGCTGCAAATGCCTCTGGAAGTTTCATGCCGTTCGTATGCAATGTGGCAACACGAAAATGACCCGTTTTCCCATTCCGAGGGATTTCTGTGCGACCCTAACAGCCCCGTGACCCACAAGAGAGACATCCCCGCCAATTTCCAACGTTTGACGGGGTCTATTCGTGAAAAATATTAAAGTTTTTGAGTGCACATGCATTTCTGCTGCAAATGCCTCTGGAAGTTTCATGCCGTTCGTATGCAATGTGGCAACACGAAAATGACCCGTTTTCCCATTCCGAGGGATTTCTGTGCGACCCTAACAGCCCCTGACCCACAAGAGAGACATCCCCGCGAATTTCTAGCGTTTGACGGGGTCTCTCCGTGAAAAATATTAAAGTTTTTGAGTGCACATGCATTTCTGCTGCAAATGCCTCTGGAAGTTTCATGCCGTTTGTATGCCAATGTGGCAACACGAAAATGACCCGTTTTCCCATTCCGAGGGATTTCTGTGCAACCCTAACAGCCCCTGACCCACAAGAGAGACATCCCCGCCAATGTATAGCGTTTGACGGGGTCTCTCCGTGAAAAATATTAAATTTTTTGAGTGCACATGCATTTCTGCTGCAAATGCCTCTGGAAGTTTCATGCCGTTCGTATGCAATGTTGCAACACGAAAATGACCCGTTTTCCCATTCCGAGGGATTTCTGTGCGACCCTAACAGCCCCGTGACCCACAAGAGAGACATCCCCGCCAATATCTAGCTTTTGACGGGGTCTATCCGTGAAAAATATTAAAATGTTTTAGTGCAGATGCATTTCTGCTGCAAATGCCTCTGGAAGTTTCATGCCGTTTGTATGCCAATGTGGCAACACGAAAATGACCCGTTTTCCCATTCCGAGGGATTTCTGTGCAACCCTAACAGCCCTCTGACCCACAAGAGAGACATCCCCGCCAATTTCTAGCATTTGACGGGGTCTATCCGTGAAAAAATATTCAATTTTTTGAGTGCACATGCATTTCTGCTGCAAATGCCTCTGGAAGTTTCATGCCGTTCGTATGCAATGTGGCAACACGAAAATGACCCGTTTTTCCATTCCGAGGGATTTCTGTGCGATCCTAACAGCCCCGTGACCCACAAGAGAGACATCCCCGCCAACTTCTAGCGTTTGACGGGGTCTATCCGTGAAGAATATTACATTTTTGAGTGCACATGCATTTCTGCTGCAAATGCCTATGGAAGTTTCATGCCGTTCGTATGCAATGTGACAACACGAAAATGACTCGTTTTCCCATTCCGAGGGATTTCTGTGCGACCCTAACAGCCCCTGACCCACAAGAGAGACATCCCCGCCAATTTCTAGCATTTGACGGGGTCTCTCCGTGAAAAATATCAAAGTTTTTGAGTGCACATGCATTTCTGCTGCAAATGCCTCTGGAAGTTTCATACCGTTCGTATGCAATGTGGCAACACGAAAATGACCCGTTTTCCCATTCTGAGGGATTTCTGTGCGAACCTAACAGCCCCGTGACCCACAAGAGAGACATCCCCGCCAATTTCTAGCGTTTGACGGGGTCTATCCGTGAAAAATATTAATTTGTTTGAGTGCACATGCATTTCTGCTGCTTTTTCCTCTGGAAGTTTCATGCCGTTCGTATGCAATGTGGCAACACGAAAATGACCCGTTTTCCCTATCCGAGGGATTTCTGTGCGACCCTAACAGCCCCGTGACCCCCCAAGAGAGACATCCCTACAAACTTCTAGCGTTTTACGGGGTCTATCCGTGAAAAATATCAAATTTTTTGAATGCACATGCATTTCTGCTGCAAATGCCTCTGGAAGTTTCATGCCGTTTGTATGCCAATGTGGCAACACGAAAATGACCCGTTTTCCCATTCCGAGGGATTTCTGTGCAACCCTAACAGCCCCTGACCCACAAGAGAGACATCCCCGCCAATGTATAGCGTTTGACGGGGTCTCTCCGTGAAAAATATTAAATTTTTTGAGTGCACATGCATTTCTGCTGCAAATGCCTCTGGAAGTTTCATGCCGTTCGTATGCAATGTTGCAACACGAAAATGACCCGTTTTCCCATTCCGAGGGATTTCTGTGCGAACCTAACAGCCCCGTGACCCACAAGAGAGACATCCCCGCCAATATCAAGCTTTTGACGGGGTCTATCCGTGAAAAATATCAAATTTTTTGAGTGCACATGCATTCTGCTGCAAATGCCTCTGGAAGTTTCATGCCATTCGTATGCAATGTCGCAACACGAAAATGACCCGTTTTTCCATTCCGAGGGATTTCTGTGCGATCCTAACAGCCCCGTGACACACAAGAGAGACATCCCTGCCAACTTCTAGCGTTTGACGGGGTCTATCCGTGAAAATATTAAATTTTTTGAATGCACATGCATTTCTGCTGCAAATGCCTCTGGAAGTTTCATGCCGTTCGTATGCAATGTGGCAACACGAAAATGACCCGTTTTCCCATTCCGAGGGATTTCTGTGCGACCCTAACAGCCCCGTGACCCACAAGAGAGACATCCCCGCCAATTTCCAACGTTTGACGGGGTCTATTCGTGAAAAATATTAAAGTTTTTGAGTGCACATGCATTTCTGCTGCAAATGCCTCTGGAAGTTTCATGCCGTTCGTATGCAATGTGGCAACACGAAAATGACCCGTTTTCCCATTCCGAGGGATTTCTGTGCGACCCTAACAGCCCCTGACCCACAAGAGAGACATCCCCGCGAATTTCTAGCGTTTGACGGGGTCTCTCCGTGAAAAATATTAAAGTTTTTGAGTGCACATGCATTTCTGCTGCAAATGCCTCTGGAAGTTTCATGCCGTTTGTATGCCAATGTGGCAACACGAAAATGACCCGTTTTCCCATTCCGAGGGATTTCTGTGCAACCCTAACAGCCCCTGACCCACAAGAGAGACATCCCCGCCAATGTATAGCGTTTGACGGGGTCTCTCCGTGAAAAATATTAAATTTTTTGAGTGCACATGCATTTCTGCTGCAAATGCCTCTGGAAGTTTCATGCCGTTCGTATGCAATGTTGCAACACGAAAATGACCCGTTTTCCCATTCCGAGGGATTTCTGTGCGACCCTAACAGCCCCGTGACCCACAAGAGAGACATCCCCGCCAATATCTAGCTTTTGACGGGGTCTATCCGTGAAAAATATCAAATTTTTTGAGTGCCCATGCATTCTGCTGCAAATGCCTCTGGAAGTTTCATGCCGTTCGTATGCAATGTGGCAACACGAAAATGACCCGTTTTCCCATTCCGAGGGATTTCTGTGCGACCCTAACAGCCCCGTGACCCAAAAGAGAGACATCCCCGCCAATTTCTAGCAGTTGACGGGGTCTATTCGTGAAAAATATTAAAGTTTTTGAGTGCACATGCATTTCTGCTGCAAAGGCCTCTGGAAGTTTCAAGCCGTTCGTATGCCAATGTGTCAACACGAAAATGACCCGCTTTTCCATTCCGAGGGATTTCTGTGCGACCCTAACAGCCCAGTGACCCACAAGAGAGACATCCCCGCCAATTTATAGCGTTTGACGGGGTCTATCCGTGAAAAATATTAAATTTATTGAGTGCACATGCATTTCTGCTGCAAATGCCTCTGGAAGTTTCATGCCGTTCGTATGCAATGTGGCAACACGAAAATGACCCGTTTTACCATTCCGAGGGATTTCTGTGCGACCCTAACAGCCCCGTGACCCACAAGAGAGACATCCCCGCCAATATGTAGCTTTTGACGGGGTCTATCCGTGAAAAATATCAAATTTTTTGAGTGCACATGCATTCTGCTGCAAATGCCTCTGGAAGTTTCATGCCGTTCGTATGCAATGTGGCAACACGAAAATGACCCGTTTTTCCATTCCGAGGGATTTCTGTGCGATCCTAACAGCCCCGTGACCCACAAGAGAGACATCCCCGCCAACTTCTAGCGTTTGACGGGGTCTATCCGTGAAGAATATTACATTTTTGAGTGCACATGCATTTCTGCTGCAAATGCCTCTGGAAGTTTCATGCCGTTCGTATGCAATGTGGCAACACGAAAATGACTCGTTTTCCCATTCCGAGGGATTTCTGTGCGACCCTAACAGCCCCTGACCCACAAGAGAGACATCCCCGCCAATTTCTAGCGTTTGACGGGGTCTCTCCGTGAAAAATATTAAAGTTTTTGAGTGCACATGCATTTCTGCTGCAAATGCCTCTGGAAGTTTCATGCCGTTTGTATGCCAATGTGGCAACACGAAAATGACCCGTTTTCCCATTCCGAGGGATTTCTGTGCAACCCTAACAGCCCCTGACCCACAAGAGAGACATCCCCGCCAATGTATAGCGTTTGACGGGGTCTCTCCGTGAAAAATATTAAATTTTTTGAGTGCACATGCATTTCTGCTGCAAATGCCTCTGGAAGTTTCATGCCGTTCGTATGCAATGTTGCAACACGAAAATGACCCGTTTTCCCATTCCGAGGGATTTCTGTGCGACCCTAACAGCCCCGTGACCCACAAGAGAGACATCCCCGCCAATATCTAGCTTTTGACGGGGTCTATCCGTGAAAAATATCAAATTTTTTGAGTGCCCATGCATTCTGCTGCAAATGCCTCTGGAAGTTTCATGCCGTTCGTATGCAATGTGGCAACACGAAAATGACCCGTTTTCCCATTCCGAGGGATTTCTGTGCGACCCTAACAGCCCCGTGACCCAAAAGAGAGACATCCCCGCCAATTTCTAGCAGTTGACGGGGTCTATTCGTGAAAAATATTAAAGTTTTTGAGTGCACATGCATTTCTGCTGCAAAGGCCTCTGGAAGTTTCAAGCCGTTCGTATGCCAATGTGTCAACACGAAAATGACCCGCTTTTCCATTCCGAGGGATTTCTGTGCGACCCTAACAGCCCAGTGACCCACAAGAGAGACATCCCCGCCAATTTATAGCGTTTGACGGGGTCTATCCGTGAAAAATATTAAATTTATTGAGTGCACATGCATTTCTGCTGCAAATGCCTCTGGAAGTTTCATGCCGTTCGTATGCAATGTGGCAACACGAAAATGACCCGTTTTACCATTCCGAGGGATTTCTGTGCGACCCTAACAGCCCCGTGACCCACAAGAGAGACATCCCCGCCAATATGTAGCTTTTGACGGGGTCTATCCGTGAAAAATATCAAATTTTTTGAGTGCACATGCATTCTGCTGCAAATGCCTCTGGAAGTTTCATGCCGTTCGTATGCAATGTGGCAACACGAAAATGACCCGTTTTTCCATTCCGAGGGATTTCTGTGCGATCCTAACAGCCCCGTGACCCACAAGAGAGACATCCCCGCCAACTTCTAGCGTTTGACGGGGTCTATCCGTGAAGAATATTACATTTTTGAGTGCACATGCATTTCTGCTGCAAATGCCTCTGGAAGTTTCATGCCGTTCGTATGCAATGTGGCAACACGAAAATGACTCGTTTTCCCATTCCGAGGGATTTCTGTGCGACACTAACAGCCCCTGACCCACAAGAGAGACATCCCCGCCAATTTCTAGCGTTTGACGGGGTCTCTCCGTGAAAAATATTAAAGTTTTTGAGTGCACATGCATTTCTGCTGCAAATGCCTCTGGAAGTTTCATGCCGTTCGTATGCCAATGTGGCAACACGAAAATGACCCGTTTTCCCATTCCGAGGGATTTCTGTGCGACCCTAACAGCCCCGTGACCCACAAGAGAGACATCCCCACTAATTTATAGCGTTTGACGGGGTCCATCCGTGAAAAAGATTAAAAAATTTTAGTGCACATGCATTTCTGCTGCAAATGCCTCTGAAAGTTTCATACCGTTCGTATGCAATGTGGCAACACGAAAATGACCCGTTTTCCCATTCTGAGGGATTTCTGTGCGAACCTAACAGCCCCGTGACCCACAAGAGAGACATCCCCGCCAATTTCTAGCGTTTGACGGGGTCTATCCGTGAAAAATATTAATTTGTTTGAGTGCACATGCATTTCTTCTGCATTTTCCTCTGGAAGTTTCATGCCGTTCGTATGCAATGTGGCAACACGAAAATGACCCGTTTTCCCTATCCGAGGGATTTCTGTGCGACCCTAACAGCCCCGTGACCCCCCAAGAGAGACATCCCTGCAAACTTCTAGCGTTTTACGGGGTCTATCCGTGAAAAATATCAAATTTTTTGAGTGCACATGCATTCTGCTGCAAATGCCTCTGGAAGTTTCATGCCGTTCGTATGCAATGTGGCAACACGAAAATGACCCGTTTTTCCATTCCGAGGGATTTCTGTGCGATCCTAACAGCCCCGTGACCCACAAGAGAGACATCCCTGCCAACTTCTAGCGTTTGACGGGGTCTATCCGTGAAAAATATTACATTTTTTGAATGCACATGCATTTCTGCTGCAAATGCCTCTGGAAGTTTCATGCCGTTCGTATGCAATGTGGCAACACGAAAATGACCTATTTTCCCATTCCGAGGGATTTCTGTGCGACCCTAACAGCCCCGTGACCCACAAGAGAGACATCCCCGCCAATTTCTAGCGTTTGACGGGGTCTATTCGTGAAAAATATTAAAGTTTTTGAGTGCACATGCATTTCTGCTGCAAATTCCTCTGGAAGTTTCAAGCCGTTCGTATGCCAATGTGGCAACACGAAAATGACCCGTTTTCCCATTCCGAGGGATTTCTGTGCGACCCTAACAGCCCCTGACCCACAAGAGAGACATCCCCGCCAATTTCTAGCGTTTGACGGGGTCTCTCCGTGAAAAATATTAAAGTTTTTGAGTGCACATGCATTTCTGCTGCAAATGCCTCTGGAAGTTTCATGCCGTTCGTATGCAATGTTGCAACACGAAAATGACCCGTTTTCCCATTCCGAAGGATTTCTGTGCGACCCTAACAGCCCCGTGACCCACAAGAGAGACATCCCCGCCAATATCTAGCTTTTGACGGGGTCTATCCGTGAAAAATATCAATTTTTTTGAGTGCACATGCATTCTGCTGCAAATGCCTCTGGAAGTTTCATGCCGTTCGTATGCAATGTGGCAACACGAAAATGACCCGTTTTTCCATTCCGAGGGATTTCTGTGTGATCCTAACAGCCCCGTGACCCACAAGAGAGACATCCCTGTAAACTTCTAGCGTTTGACGGGGTCTATCCGTGAAAAATATTACATTTTTTGAATGCACATGCATTTCTGCTGCAAATGCCTCTGGAAGTTTCATGCCGTTCGTATGCAATGTGGCAACACTAAAATGACCCGTTTTCCCATTCCGAGGGATTTCTGTGCGACCCTAACAGCCCCGTGACCCACAAGAGAGACATCCCCGCCAATTTCTAGCGTTTGACGGGGTCTATTCGTGAAAAATATTAAAGTTTTTGAGTGCACATGCATTTCTGCTGCAAATGCCTCTGGAAGTTTCAAGCCGTTCGTATGCCAATGTGGCAACACGAAAATGACCCGTTTTTCCATTCCGAGGGATTTCTGTGCGATCCTAACAGCCCGTGACCCACAAGAGAGCCATCCCCGCCAACTTCTAGCATTTGACGGGGTCTATCCGTGAAGAATATTAAATGTTTTGAGTGCACATGCATTTCTGCTGCAAATGCCTCTGGAAGTTTCATGCCATTCGTATGCAATGTGGCAACACGAAAATGACCCGTTTTCCCATTCCGAGGGATTTCTGTGCGACCCTAACAGCCCCGTGACCCACAAGAGAGACATCCCCGCCAATTTATAGCGTTTGATGGGGTCTATTCGTGAAAAATATTAAATTTATTGAGTGCACATGCATTTCTGCTGCAAATGCCTCTGGAAGTTTCATGCCGTTCGTATGCAATGTGGCAACACGAAAATGACCCGTTTTCCCATTCCGAGGGATTTCTGTGCGACCCTAACAGCCCCGTGACCCACAAGAGAGACATCCCCGCCAATATCTAGCTTTTGACGGGGTCTATCCGTGAAAAATATCACATTTTTTGAGTGCACATGCATTCTGCTGTAAATGCCTCTGGAAGTTTCATGCCGTTCGTATGCAATGTGGCAACACGAAAATGACCCGTTTTTCCATTCCGAGGGATTTCTGTGCGATCCTAACAGCCCCGTGACCCACAAGACAGACATCCCCGCCAACTTCTAGCGTTTGACGGGGTCTATCCGTGAAGAATATTCAATTTTTTGAGTGCACATGCATTTCTGCTGCAAATGCCTCTGGAAGTTTCATGCCGTTCGTATGCAATGTGGCAACACGAAAATGACTCGTTAACCCATTCCGAGGGATTTCTGTGCGACCCTAACAGCCCCTGACCCACAAGAGAGACATCCCCGCCAATTTCTAGCGTTTGACGGGGTCTCTCCGTGAAAAATATTAAAGTTTTTTGAGTGCACATGCATTTCTGCTGCAAATGCCTCTGGAAGTTTCATGCCGTTCGTATGCCAATGTGGCAACACGAAAATGACCCGTTTTCCCATTCTGAGTGATTTCTGTGCGAACCTAACAGCCCCGTGACCCACAAGAGAGACATCCCCGCCAATTTCTAGCGTTTGACGGGGTCTATCCGTGAAAAATATTAATTTGTTTGAGTGCACATGCATTTCTGCAGCATTTTCCTCAGGAAGTTTCATGCCATTCGTATGCAATGTGGCAACACGAAAATGACCCGTTTTCCCTATCCGAGGGATTTCTGTGCGACCCTAACAGCCCCGTGACCACCCAAGAGAGACATCCCTGCCAACTTCTAGCGTTTGACGGGGTCTATCCGTGAAAAATATTACATTTTTTGAGTGCACATGCATTTCTGCTGCAAATGCCTATGGAAGTTTCATGCCGTTCGTATGCAATGTGGCAACACGAAAATGACCCGTTTTTCCATTCCGAGGGATTTCTGTGCGACCCTAACAGCCCCGTGACCCACAAGAGAGACATCCCCGCCAATTTCTAGTGTTTGACGGGGTCTATCTGTGAAAAATATTAATTTGTTTGAGTGCAGGTGCATTTCTGCTGCAAATGCCTCTGGAAGTTTCATGCCGTTTGTATGCCAATGTGGCAACACGAAAATGACCCGTTTTCCCATTCCGAGGGATTTCTGTGCAACCCTAACAGCCCTCTGACCCACAAGAGAGACATCCCCGCCAATTTCTAGCATTTGACGGGGTCTATCCGTGAAAAAATATTCAATTTTTTGAGTGCACATGCATTTCTGCTGCAAATGCCTCTGGAAGTTTCATGCCGTTCGTATGCAATGTGGCAACACGAAAATGACCCGTTTTTCCATTCCGAGGGATTTCTGTGCGATCCTAACAGCCCCGTGACCCACAAGAGAGACATCCCCGCCAACTTCTAGCGTTTGACGGGGTCTATCCGTGAAGAATATTACATTTTTGAGTGCACATGCATTTCTGCTGCAAATGCCTATGGAAGTTTCATGCCGTTCGTATGCAATGTGACAACACGAAAATGACTCGTTTTCCCATTCCGAGGGATTTCTGTGCGACCCTAACAGCCCCTGACCCACAAGAGAGACATCCCCGCCAATTTCTAGCGTTTGACGGGGTCTCTCCGTGAAAAATATCAAAGTTTTTGAGTGCACATGCATTTCTGCTGCAAATGCCTCTGGAAGTTTCATACCGTTCGTATGCAATGTGGCAACACGAAAATGACCCGTTTTCCCATTCTGAGGGATTTCTGTGCGAACCTAACAGCCCCGTGACCCACAAGAGAGACATCCCCGCCAATTTCTAGCGTTTGACGGGGTCTATCCGTGAAAAATATTAATTTGTTTGAGTGCACATGCATTTCTGCTGCTTTTTCCTCTGGAAGTTTCATGCCGTTCGTATGCAATGTGGCAACACGAAAATGACCCGTTTTCCCTATCCGAGGGATTTCTGTGCGACCCTAACAGCCCCGTGACCCCCCAAGAGAGACATCCCTACAAACTTCTATCGTTTTACGGGGTCTATCCGTGAAAAATATCAAATTTTTTGAATGCACATGCATTTCTGCTGCAAATGCCTCTGGAAGTTTCATGCCGTTTGTATGCCAATGTGGCAACACGAAAATGACCCGTTTTCCCATTCCGAGGGATTTCTGTGCAACCCTAACAGCCCCTGACCCACAAGAGAGACATCCCCGCCAATGTATAGCGTTTGACGGGGTCTCTCCGTGAAAAATATTAAATTTTTTGAGTGCACATGCATTTCTGCTGCAAATGCCTCTGGAAGTTTCATGCCGTTCGTATGCAATGTTGCAACACGAAAATGACCCGTTTTCCCATTCCGAGGGATTTCTGTGCGAACCTAACAGCCCAGTGACCCACAAGAGAGACATCCCCGCCAATATCAAGCTTTTGACGGGGTCTATCCGTGAAAAATATCAAATTTTTTTAGTGCACATGCATTCTGCTGCAAATGCCTCTGGAAGTTTCATGCCATTCGTATGCAATGTGGCAACACGAAAATGACCCGTTTTTCCATTCCGAGGGATTTCTGTGCGATCCTAACAGCCCCGTGACACACAAGAGAGACATCCCTGCCAACTTCTAGCGTTTGACGGGGTCTATCCGTGAAAAATATTAAATTTTTTGAATGCACATGCATTTCTGCTGCAAATGCCTCTGGAAGTTTCATGCCGTTCGTATGCAATGTGGCAACACGAAAATGACCCGTTTTCCCATTCCGAGGGATTTCTGTGCGACCCTAACAGCCCCGTGACCCACAAGAGAGACATCCCCGCCAATTTCCAACGTTTGACGGGGTCTATTCGTGAAAAATATTAAAGTTTTTGAGTGCACATGCATTTCTGCTGCAAATGCCTCTGGAAGTTTCATGCCGTTCGTATGCAATGTGGCAACACGAAAATGACCCGTTTTCCCATTCCGAGGGATTTCTGTGCGACCCTAACAGCCCCTGACCCAAAAGAGAGACATCCCCGCCAATTTCTAGCAGTTGACGGGGTCTATTCGTGAAAAATATTAAAGTTTTTGAGTGCACATGCATTTCTGCTGCAAATGCCTCTGGAAGTTTCAAGCCGTTCGTATGCCAATGTGTCAACACGAAAATGACCCGCTTTTCCATTCCGAGGGATTTCTGTGCGACCCTAACAGCCCAGTGACCCACAAGAGAGACATCCCCGCCAATTTATAGCGTTTGACGGGGTCTATCCGTGAAAAATATCAAATTTTTTGAGTGCACATGCATTTCTGCTGCAAATGCCTCTGGAAGTTTCATGCCGTTCGTATGCAATGTGGCAACACGAAAATGACCCGTTTTTCCATTCCGAGGGATTTCTGTGCGATCCTAACAGCCCCGTGACCCACAAGAGAGACATCCCCGCCAACTTCTAGCGTTTGACGGGGTCTATCCGTGAGAATATTACATTTTTGAGTGCACATGCATTTCTGCTGCAAATGCCTCTGGAAGTTTCATGCCGTTCGTATGCAATGTGGCAACACGAAAATGACTCGTTTTCCCATTCCGAGGGATTTCTGTGCGACCCTAACAGCCCCTGACCCACAAGAGAGACATCCCCGCCAATTTCTAGCGTTTGACGGGGTCTCTCCGTGAAAAATATTAAAGTTTTTGAGTGCACATGCATTTCTGCTGCAAATGCCTCTGGAAGTTTCATGCCGTTCGTATGCCAATGTGGCAACACGAAAATGACCCGTTTTCCCATTCCGAGGGATTTCTGTGCGACCCTAACAACCCCGTGACCCACAAGAGAGACATCCCCGCTAATTTATAGCGTTTGACGGGGTCCATCCGTGAAAAAGATTAAAAAATTTTAGTGCACATGCATTTCTGCTGCAAATGCCTCTGAAAGTTTCATACCGTTCGTATGCAATGTGGCAACACGAAAATGACCCGTTTTCCCATTCTGAGGGATTTCTGTGCGAACCTAACAGCCCCGTGACCCACAAGAGAGACATCCCCGCCAATTTCTAGCGTTTGACGGGGTCTATCCGTGAAAAATATTAATTTGTTTGAGTGCACATGCATTTCTTCTGCATTTTCCTCTGGAAGTTTCATGCCGTTCGTATGCAATGTGGCAACACGAAAATTACCCGTTTTCCCTATCCGAGGGATTTCTGTGCGACCCTAACAGCCCCGTGACCCCCCAAGAGAGACATCCCTGCAAACTTCTAGCGTTTTACGGGGTCTATCCGTGAAAAATATCAAATTTTTTGAGTGCACATGCATTCTGCTGCAAATGCCTCTGGAAGTTTTATGCCGTTCGTATGCAATGTGGCAACACGAAAATGACCCGTTTTTCCATTCCGAGGGATTTCTGTGCGATCCTAACAGCCCCGTGACCCACAAGAGAGACATCCCTGCCAACTTCTAGCGTTTGACGGGGTCTATCCGTGAAAAATATTACATTTTTTGAATGCACATGCATTTCTGCTGCAAATGCCTCTGGAAGTTTCATGCCGTTCGTATGCAATGTGGCAACACGAAAATGACCCATTTTCCCATTCCGAGGGATTTCTGTGCGATCCTAACAGCCCCGTGACCCACAAGAGAGACATCCCCGCCAATTTCTAGCGTTTGACGGGGTCTATTCGTGAAAAATATTAAAGTTTTTGAGTGCACATGCATTTCTGCTGCAAATGCCTCTGGAAGTTTCAAGCCGTTCATATGCCAATGTGGCAACACGAAAATGACCCGTTTTCCCATTCCGAGGGATTTCTGTGCGACCCTAACAGCCCCTGACCCACAAGAGAGACATCCCCGCCAATTTCTAGCGTTTGACGGGGTCTCTCCGTGAAAAATATTAAAGTTTTTGAGTGCACATGCATTTTTGCTGCAAATGCCTCTGGAAGTTTCATGCCGTTCGTATGCAATGTTGCAACACGAAAATGACCCGTTTTCCCATTCCGAAGGATTTCTGTGCGACCCTAACAGCCCCGTGACCCACAAGAGAGACATCCCCGCCAATATCTAGCTTTTGACGGGGTCTATCCGTGAAAAATATCAAATTTTTTGAGTGCACATGCATTCTGCTGCAAATGCCTCTGGAAGTTTCATGCCGTTCGTATGCAATGTGGCAACACGAAAATGACCCGTTTTTCCATTCCGAGGGATTTCTGTGCGATCCTAACAGCCCCGTGACCCACAAGAGAGACATCCCTGTAAACTTCTAGCGTTTGACGGGGTCTATCCGTGAAAAATATTACATTTTTTGAATGCACATGCATTTCTGCTGCAAATGCCTCTGGAAGTTTCATGCCGTTCGTATGCAATGTGGCAACACTAAAATGACCCGTTTTCCCATTCCGAGGGATTTCTGTGCGACCCTAACAGCCCCGTGACCCACAAGAGAGACATCCCCGCCAATTTCTAGCATTTGACGGGGTCTATTCGTGAAAAATATTAAAGTTTTTGAGTGCACATGCATTTCTGCTGCAAATGCCTCTGGAAGTTTCAAGCCGTTCGTATGCCAATGTGGCAACACGAAAATGACCCGTTTTTCCATTCCGAGGGATTTCTGTGCGATCCTAACAGCCCGTGACCCACAAGAGAGCCATCCCCGCCAACTTCTAGCATTTGACGGGGTCTATCCGTGAAGAATATTAAATGTTTTGAGTGCACATGCATTTCTGCTGCAAATGCCTCTGGAAGTTTCATGCCATTCGTATGCAATGTGGCAACACGAAAATGACCCGTTTTCCCATTCCGAGGGATTTCTGTGCGACCCTAACAGCCCCGTGACCCACAAGAAAGACATCCCCGCCAATTTATAGCGTTTGACGGGGTCTATTCGTGAAAAATATTAAATTTATTGAGTGCACATGCATTTCTGCTGCAAATGCCTCTGGAAGTTTCATGCCGTTCGTATGCAATGTGGCAACACGAAAATGACCCGTTTTCCCATTCCGAGGGATTTCTGTGCGACCCTAACAGCCCCGTGACCCACAAGAGAGACATCCCCGCCAATATCTAGCTTTTGACGGGGTCTATCCGTGAAAAATATCAAATTTTTTGAGTGCACATGCATTCTGCTGTAAATGCCTCTGGAAGTTTCATGCCGTTCGTATGCAATGTGGCAACACGAAAATGACCCGTTTTTCCATTCCGAGGGATTTCTGTGCGATCCTAACAGCCCCGTGACCCACAAGACAGACATCCCCGCCAACTTCTAGCGTTTGACGGGGTCTATCCGTGAAGAATATTACATTTTTGAGTGCACATGCATTTCTGCTGCAAATGCCTCTGGAAGTTTCATGCCGTTCGTATGCAATGTGGCAACACGAAAATGACTCGTTTTCCCATTCCGAGGGATTTCTGTGCGACCCTAACAGCCCCTGACCCACAAGAGAGACATCCCCACCAATTTCTAGCGTTTGACGGGGTCTCTCCGTGAAAAATATTAAAGTTTTTGAGTGCACATGCATTTCTGCTGCTAATGCCTCTGGAAGTTTCATGCCGTTCGTATGCCAATGAGTCAACACGAAAATGACCCGTATTCCCATTCCGAGGGATTTCTGTGCGACCCTAACAGCCCCGTGACCCACAAGAGAGACATCCCCGCTAATTTATAGCGTTTGACGGGGTCCATCCGTGAAAAAGATTAAAAAATTTTAGTGCACATGCATTTCTGCTGCAAATGCCTCTGGAAGTTTCATACCGTTCGTATGCAATGTGGCAACACGAAAATGACCCGTTTTCCCATTCTGAGGGATTTCTGTGCGAACCTAACAGCCCCGTGACCCACAAGAGAGACATCCCCGCCAATTTCTAGCGTTTGACGGGGTCTATCCGTGAAAAATATTAATTTGTTTGAGTGCACATGCATTTCTGCTGCATTTTCCTCTGGAAGTTTCATGCCGTTCGTATGCAATGTGGCAACACGAAAATGACCCGTTTTCCCTATCCGAGGGATTTCTGTGCGACCCTAACAGCCCCGTGACCCCCCAAGAGAGACATCCCTGCAAACTTCTAGCGTTTTACGGGGTCTATCCGTGAAAAATATTACATTTTTTGAGTGCACATGCATTTCTGCTGCAAATGCCTATGGAAGTTTCATTCCGTTCGTATGCAATGTGGCAACACGAAAATGACCCGTTTTTCCATTCCGAGGGATTTCTGTGCGATCCTAACAGCCCCGTGACCCACAAGAGAGACATCCCCTCCAACTTCTAGCGTTTGACGGGGTCTATCCGTGAAAAATATTATTTTTTTTGAGTGCACATGCATTTCTGCTGCAAATGCCTCTGGAAGTTTCATACCGTTCGTATGCAATGTGGCAACACGAAAATGACCCGTTTTCCCATTCTGAGGGATTTCTGTGCGAACCTAACAGCCCCGTGACCCACAAGAGAGACATCCCCGCCAATTTCTAGCGTTTGACGGGGTCTATCCGTGAAAAATATTAATTTTTTTGAGTGCACATGCATTTCTGCTGCATTTTCCTCTGGAAGTTTCATGCCGTTCGTATGCAATGTGGCAACACGAAAATGACCCGTTTTCCCATTCTGAGGGATTTCTGTGCGAACCTAACAGCCCCGTGACCCACAAGAGAGACATCCCCGCCAATTTCTAGCGTTTGACGGGGTCTATCCGTGAAAAATATTAATTTGTTTGAGTGCACATGCATTTCTGCTGCATTTTCCTCTGGAAGTTTCATGCCGTTCGTATGCAATGTGGCAACACGAAAATGACCCGTTTTCCCTATCCGAGGGATTTCTGTGCGACCCTAACAGCCCCGTGACCCCCCAAGAGAGACATCCCTGCCAACTTCTAGCGTTTGACGGGGTCTATCCGTGAAAAATATTACATTTTTTGAGTGCACATGCATTTCTGCTGCAAATGCCTATGGAAGTTTCATTCCGTTCGTATGCAATGTGGCAACACGAAAATGACCCGTTTTTCCATTCCGAGGGATTTCTGTGCGATCCTAACAGCCCCGTGACCCACAAGAGAGACATCCCCTCCAACTTCTAGCGTTTGACGGGGTCTATCCGTGAAAAATATTATTTTTTTTGAGTGCACATGCATTTCTGCTGCAAATGCCTCTGGAAGTTTCATACCGTTCGTATGCAATGTGGCAACACGAAAATGACCCGTTTTCCCATTCTGAGGGATTTCTGTGCGAACCTAACAGCCCCGTGACCCACAAGAGAGACATCCCCGCCAATTTCTAGCGTTTGACGGGGTCTATCCGTGAAAAATATTAATTTGTTTGAGTGCACATGCATTTCTGCTGCATTTTCCTCTGGAAGTTTCATGCCGTTCGTATGCAATGTGGCAACACGAAAATGACCCGTTTTCCCTATCCGAGGGATTTCTGTGCGACCCTAACAGCCCCGTGACCCCCCAAGAGAGACATCCCTGCCAACTTCTAGCGTTTGACGGGGTCTATCCGTGAAAAATATTAATTTTTTTGAGTGCACATGCATTTCTGCTGCAAATGCCTCTGGAAGTTTCATACCGTTCGTATGCAATGTGGCAACACGAAAATGACCCGTTTTCCCATTCTGAGGGATTTCTGTGCGAACCTAACAGCCCCGTGACCCACAAGAGAGACATCCCCGCCAATTTCTAGCGTTTGACGGGGTCTATCCGTGAAAAATATTAATTTGTTTGAGTGCACATGCATTTCTGCTGCATTTTCCTCTGGAAGTTTCATGCCGTTCGTATGCAATGTGGCAACACGAAAATGACCCGTTTTCCCTATCCGAGGGATTTCTGTGCGACCCTAACAGCCCCGTGACCCCCCAAGAGAGACATCCCTGCAAACTTCTAGCGTTTTACGGGGTCTATCCGTGAAAAATATCAAATTTTTTGAGTGCACATGCATTCTGCTGCAAATGCCTCTGGAAGTTTCATGCCGTTCGTATGCAATGTGGCAACACGAAAATGACCCGTTTTTCCATTCCGAGGGATTTCTGTGCGATCCTAACAGCCCCGTGACCCACAAGAGAGACATCCCTGCCAACTTCTAGCGTTTGACGGGGTCTATCCGTGAAAAATATTACATTTTTTGAATGCACATGCATTTCTGCTGCAAATGCCTCTGGAAGTTTCATGCCGTTCGTATGCAATGTGGCAACACGAAAATGACCCATTTTCCCATTCCGAGGGATTTCTGTGCGATCCTAACAGCCCCGTGACCCACAAGAGAGACATCCCCGCCAATTTCTAGCGTTTGACGGGGTCTATTCGTGAAAAATATTAAAGTTTTTGAGTGCACATGCATTTCTGCTGCAAATGCCTCTGGAAGTTTCAAGCCGTTCATATGCCAATGTGGCAACACGAAAATGACCCGTTTTCCCATTCCGAGGGATTTCTGTGCGACCCTAACAGCCCCTGACCCACAAGAGAGACATCCCCGCCAATTTCTAGCGTTTGACGGGGTCTCTCCGTGAAAAATATTAAAGTTTTTGAGTGCACATGCATTTCTGCTGCAAATGCCTCTGGAAGTTTCATGCCGTTCGTATGCAATGTTGCAACACGAAAATGACCCGTTTTCCCATTCCGAAGGATTTCTGTGCGACCCTAACAGCCCCGTGACCCACAAGAGAGACATCCCCGCCAATATCTAGCTTTTGACGGGGTCTATCCGTGAAAAATATCAAATTTTTTGAGTGCACATGCATTCTGCTGCAAATGCCTCTGGAAGTTTCATGCCGTTCGTATGCAATGTGGCAACACGAAAATGACCCGTTTTTCCATTCCGAGGGATTTATGTGCGATCCTAACAGCCCCGTGACCCACAAGAGAGACATCCCTGTAAACTTCTAGCGTTTGACGGGGTCTATCCGTGAAAAATATTACATTTTTTGAATGCACATGCATTTCTGCTGCAAATGCCTCTGGAAGTTTCATGCCGTTCGTATGCAATGTGGCAACACTAAAATGACCCGTTTTCCCATTCCGAGGGATTTCTGTGCGACCCTACCAGCCCCGTGACCCACAAGAGAGACATCCCCGCCAATTTCTAGCGTTTGACGGGGTCTATTCGTGAAAAATATTAAAGTTTTTGAGTGCACATGCATTTCTGCTGCAAATGCCTCTGGAAGTTTCAAGCCGTTCGTATGCCAATGTGGCAACACGAAAATGACCCGTTTTTCCATTCCGAGGGATTTCTGTGCGATCCTAACAGCCCGTGACCCACAAGAGAGCCATCCCCGCCAACTTCTAGCATTTGACGGGGTCTATCCGTGAAGAATATTAAATGTTTTGAGTGCACATGCATTTCTGCTGCAAATGCCTCTGGAAGTTTCATGCCATTCGTATGCAATGTGGCAACACGAAAATGACCCGTTTTCCCATTCCGAGGGATTTCTGTGCGACCCTAACAGCCCCGTGACCCACAAGAGAGACATCTCCGCCAATTTATAGCGTTTGACGGGGTCTATTCGTGAAAAATATTAAATTTATTGAGTGCACATGCATTTCTGCTGCAAATGCCTCTGGAAGTTTCATGCCGTTCGTATGCAATGTGGCAACACGAAAATGACCCGTTTTCCCATTCCGAGGGATTTCTGTGCGACCCTAACAGCCCCGTGACCCACAAGAGAGACATCCCCGCCAATATCTAGCTTTTGACGGGGTCTATCCGTGAAAAATATCAAATTTTTTGAGTGCACATGCATTCTGCTGTAAATGCCTCTGGAAGTTTCATGCCGTTCGTATGCAATGTGGCAACACGAAAATGACCCGTTTTTCCATTCCGAGGGATTTCTGTGCGATCCTAACAGCCCCGTGACCCACAAGACAGACATCCCCGCCAACTTCTAGCGTTTGACGGGGTCTATCCGTGAAGAATATTACATTTTTGAGTGCACATGCATTTCTGCTGCAAATGCCTCTGGAAGTTTCATGCCGTTCGTATGCAATGTGGCAACACGAAAATGACTCGTTTTCCCATTCCGAGGGATTTCTGTGCGACCCTAACAGCCCCTGACCCACAAGAGAGACATCCCCACCAATTTCTAGCGTTTGACGGGGTCTCTCCGTGAAAAATATTAAAGTTTTTGAGTGCACATGCATTTCTGCTGCTAATGCCTCTGGAAGTTTCATGCCGTTCGTATGCCAATGAGTCAACACGAAAATGACCCGTATTCCCATTCCGAGGGATTTCTGTGCGACCCTAACAGCCCCGTGACCCACAAGAGAGACATCCCCGCTAATTTATAGCGTTTGACGGGGTCCATCCGTGAAAAAGATTAAAAAATTTTAGTGCACATGCATTTCTGCTGCAAATGCCTCTGGAAGTTTCATACCGTTCGTATGCAATGTGGCAACACGAAAATGACCCGTTTTCCCATTCTGAGGGATTTCTGTGCGAACCTAACAGCCCCGTGACCCACAAGAGAGACATCCCCGCCAATTTCTAGCGTTTGACGGGGTCTATCCGTGAAAAATATTAATTTGTTTGAGTGCACATGCATTTCTGCTGCATTTTCCTCTGGAAGTTTCATGCCGTTCGTATGCAATGTGGCAACACGAAAATGACCCGTTTTCCCTATCCGAGGGATTTCTGTGCGACCCTAACAGCCCCGTGACCCCCCAAGAGAGACATCCCTGCCAACTTCTAGCGTTTGACGGGGTCTATCCGTGAAAAATATTACATTTTTTGAGTGCACATGCATTTCTGCTGCAAATGCCTATGGAAGTTTCATTCCGTTCGTATGCAATGTGGCAACACGAAAATGACCCGTTTTTCCATTCCGAGGGATTTCTGTGCGATCCTAACAGCCCCGTGACCCACAAGAGAGACATCCCCTCCAACTTCTAGCGTTTGACGGGGTCTATCCGTGAAAAATATTATTTTTTTTGAGTGCACATGCATTTCTGCTGCAAATGCCTCTGGAAGTTTCATACCGTTCGTATGCAATGTGGCAACACGAAAATGACCCGTTTTCCCATTCTGAGGGATTTCTGTGCGAACCTAACAGCCCCGTGACCCACAAGAGAGACATCCCCGCCAATTTCTAGCGTTTGACGGGGTCTATCCGTGAAAAATATTAATTTGTTTGAGTGCACATGCATTTCTGCTGCATTTTCCTCTGGAAGTTTCATGCCGTTCGTATGCAATGTGGCAACACGAAAATGACCCGTTTTCCCTATCCGAGGGATTTCTGTGCGACCCTAACAGCCCCGTGACCCCCCAAGAGAGACATCCCTGCCAACTTCTAGCGTTTGACGGGGTCTATCCGTGAAAAATATTAATTTTTTTGAGTGCACATGCATTTCTGCTGCAAATGCCTCTGGAAGTTTCATACCGTTCGTATGCAATGTGGCAACACGAAAATGACCCGTTTTCCCATTCTGAGGGATTTCTGTGCGAACCTAACAGCCCCGTGACCCACAAGAGAGACATCCCCGCCAATTTCTAGCGTTTGACGGGGTCTATCCGTGAAAAATATTAATTTGTTTGAGTGCACATGCATTTCTGCTGCATTTTCCTCTGGAAGTTTCATGCCGTTCGTATGCAATGTGGCAACACGAAAATGACCCGTTTTCCCTATCCGAGGGATTTCTGTGCGACCCTAACAGCCCCGTGACCCCCCAAGAGAGACATCCCTGCCAACTTCTAGCGTTTGACGGGGTCTATCCGTGAAAAATATTACATTTTTTGAGTGCACATGCATTTCTGCTGCAAATGCCTATGGAAGTTTCATTCCGTTCGTATGCAATGTGGCAACACGAAAATGACCCGTTTTTCCATTCCGAGGGATTTCTGTGCGATCCTAACAGCCCCGTGACCCACAAGAGAGACATCCCCTCCAACTTCTAGCGTTTGACGGGGTCTATCCGTGAAAAATATTAATTTTTTTGAGTGCACATGCATTTCTGCTGCAAATGCCTCTGGAAGTTTCATACCGTTCGTATGCAATGTGGCAATACGAAAATGACCAGTTTTCCCATTCTGAGGGATTTCTGTGCGAACCTAACAGCCCCGTGACCCACAAGAGAGACATCCCCGCCAATTTCTAGCGTTTGACGGGGTCTATCCGTGAAAAATATTAATTTGTTTGAGTGCACATGCATTTCTGCTGCATTTTCCTCTGGAAGTTTCATGCCGTTCGTATGCAATGTGGCAACACGAAAATGACCCGTTTTCCCTATCCGAGGGATTTCTGTGCGACCCTAACAGCCCCGTGACCCCCCAAGAGAGACATCCCTGCCAACTTCTAGCGTTTGACGGGGTCTATCCGTGAAAAATATTACATTTTTTGAGTGCACATGCATTTCTGCTGCAAATGCCTATGGAAGTTTCATTCCGTTCGTATGCAATGTGGCAACACGAAAATGACCCGTTTTTCCATTCCGAGGGATTTCTGTGCGATCCTAACAGCCCCGTGACCCACAAGAGAGAAATCCCCTCCAACTTCTAGCGTTTGACGGGGTCTATCCGTGAAAAATATTATTTTTTTTGAGTGCACATGCATTTCTGCTGCAAATGCCTCTGGAAGTTTCATACCGTTCGTATGCAATGTGGCAACACGAAAATGACCCGTTTTCCCATTCCGAGGGATTTCTGTGCGAACCTAACAGCCCCGTGACCCACAAGAGAGACATCCCCGCCAATTTCTAGCGTTTGACGGGGTCTATCCGTGAAAATATTAATTTGTTTGAGTGCACATGCATTTCTGCTGCAAATGCCTATGGAAGTTTCATGCCGTTCGTATGCAATGTGGCAACACGAAAATGGCCCGTTTTCCCATTCCGAGGGATTTCTGTGCGACCCTAACAGCCCCGTGACCCACAAGAGAGACATCCCCGCCAATTTCTAGCGTTTGATTGGGTCTATCTGTGAAAAATATTAATTTGTTTGAGTGCAGATGCATTTCTGCTGCAAATGCCTGTGGAAGTTGCATGGCGTTCGTATGCAATGTGGCAACACGAAAATGACCCGTTCCCTATCCGAGGGATTTCTGTGCGACCCTAACAGCCCCGTGACCCACAAGAGAGACATCCCTGCCAACTTCTAGCGTTTGACGGGGTCTATCCGTGAAAAATATTACATTTTTTGAGTGCACATGCATTTCTGCTGCAAATGCCTCTGGAAGTTTCATGCCATTTGTATGCCAATGTGGCAACACGAAATTGACCCGTTTTCCCATTCCGAGGGATTTCTGTGCAACCCTAACAGCCCCGTGACCCACAGGAGAGACATCCCCGCCAATTTCTAGCATTTGACGGGGTCTATCCATGAAAAAATATTCAATTTTTTGAGTGCACATGCATTTCTGCTGCAAATGCCTCTGGAAGTTTCATGCCGTTTGTATGCAATGTGGCAACACGAAAATGACTCGTTAACCCATTCCGAGGGATTTCTGTGCGACCCTAACAGCCCCTGACCCACAAGAGAGACATCCCCGCCAATTTCTAGCGTTTGACGGGGTCTCTCCGTGAAAAATATTAAAGTTTTTTGAGTGCAGATGCATTTCTGCTGCAAATGCCTCTGGAAGTTTCATGCCGTTTGTATGCCAATGTGGCAACACGAAAATGACCCGTTTTCCCATTCCGAGGGATTTCTGTGCAACCCTAACAGCCCTCTGACCCACAAGAGAGACATCCCCGCCAATTTCTAGCATTTGACGGGGTCTATCCGTGAAAAAATATTCAATTTTTTGAGTGCACATGCATTTCTGCTGCAAATGCCTCTGGAAGTTTCATGCCGTTCGTATGCAATGTGGCAACACGAAAATGACCCGTTTTTCCATTCCGAGGGATTTCTGTGCGATCCTAACAGCCCCGTGACCCACAAGAGAGACATCCCCGCCAACTTCTAGCGTTTGACGGGGTCTATCCGTGAAGAATATTACATTTTTGAGTGCACATGCATTTCTGCTGCAAATGCCTATGGAAGTTTCATACCGTTCGTATGCAATGTGACAACACGAAAATGACTCGTTTTCCCATTCCGAGGGATTTCTGTGCGACCCTAACAGCCCCTGACCCACAAGAGAGACATCCCCGCCAATTTCTAGCATTTGACGGGGTCTCTCCGTGAAAAATATCAAAGTTTTTGAGTGCACATGCATTTCTGCTGCAAATGCCTCTGGAAGTTTCATACCGTTCGTATGCAATGTGGCAACAAGAAAATGACCCGTTTTCCCATTCTGAGGGATTTCTGTGCGAACCTAACAGCCCCGTGACCCACAAGAGAGACATCCCCGCCAATTTCTAGCGTTTGACGGGGTCTATCCGTGAAAAATATTAATTTGTTTGAGTGCACATGCATTTCTGCTGCTTTTTCCTCTGGAAGTTTCATGCCGTTCGTATGCAATGTGGCAACACGAAAATGACCCGTTTTCCCTATCCGAGGGATTTCTGTGCGACCCTAACAGCCCCGTGACCCCCCAAGAGAGACATCCCTACAAACTTCTAGCGTTTTACGGGGTCTATCCGTGAAAAATATCAAATTTTTTGAATGCACATGCATTTCTGCTGCAAATGCCTCTGGAAGTTTCATGCCGTTTGTATGCCAATGTGGCAACACGAAAATGACCCGTTTTCCCATTCCGAGGGATTTCTGTGCAACCCTAACAGCCCCTGACCCACAAGAGAGACATCCCCGCCAATGTATAGCGTTTGACGGGGTCTCTCCGTGAAAAATATTAAATTTTTTGAGTGCACATGCATTTCTGCTGCAAATGCCTCTGGAAGTTTCATGCCGTTCGTATGCAATGTTGCAACACGAAAATGACCCGTTTTCCCATTCCGAGGGATTTCTGTGCGAACCTAACAGCCCCGTGACCCACAAGAGAGACATCCCCGCCAATATCTAGCTTTTGACGGGGTCTATCCGTGAAAAATATCAATTTTTTTGAGTGCACATGCATTCTGCTGCAAATGCCTCTGGAAGTTTCATGCCATTCGTATGCAATGTGGCAACACGAAAATGACCCGTTTTCCCATTCCGAGGGATTTCTGTGCGACCCTAACAGCCCCGTGACCCACAAGAGAGACATCCCCGCCAATTTATAGCGTTTGACGGGGTCTATCCGTGAAAAATATTAAATTTATTGAGTGCACATGCATTTCTGCTGCAAATGCCTCTGGAAGTTTCATGCCGTTCGTATGCAATGTGGCAACACGAAAATGACCCGTTTTCCCATTCCGAGGGATTTCTGTGCGACCCTAACAGCCCCGTGACCCACAAGAGAGACATCCCCGCCAATATCTAGCTTTTGACGGGGTCTATCCGTGAAAAATATCAAATTTTTTGAGTGCACATGCATTTCTGCTGCAAATGCCTCTGGAAGTTTCATGCCATTCGTATGCAATGTGGCAACACGAAAATGACCCGTTTTTCCATTCTGAGGGATTTCTGTGCGATCCTAACAGCCCCGTGACCTGCAAGAGAGACATCCCCGCCAACTTCTAGCGTTTGTCGGGGTCTATCCGTGAAGAATATTACATTTTTGAGTGCACATGCATTTCTGCTGCAAATGCCTCTGGAAGTTTCATGCCGTTCGTATGCAATGTGGCAACACGAAAATGACTCGTTTTCCCATTCCGAGGGATTTATGTGCGACCCTAATAGCCCCTGACCCACAAGAGAGACATCCCCGCCAATTTCTAGCGTTTGACGGGGTCTATTCGTGAAAAATATTAAAGTTTTTGAGTGCACATGCATTTCTGCTGCAAATGCCTCTGGAAGTTTCAAGCCGTTCGTATGCCAATGTGGCAACACGAAAATGACCCGTTTTCCCATTCTGAGGGATTTCTGTGCGACCCTAACAGCCCCTGACCCACAACAGAGACATTCCCGCCAATTTCTAGCGTTTGACGGGGTCTCTCCGTGAAAAATATTAAAGTTTTTGAGTGCACATGCATTTCTGCTGCAAATGCCTCTGGAAGTTTCATGCCGTTTGTATGCCAATGTGGCAACACGAAAATGACCCGTTTTCCCATTCCGAGGGATTTCTGTGCAACCCTAACAGCCCCTGACCCACAAGAGAGACATCCCCGCCAATGTATAGCGTTTGACGGGGTCTCTCCGTGAAAAATATTAAATTTTTTGAGTGCACATGCATTTCTGCTGCAAATGCCTCTGGAAGTTTCATGCCGTTTGTATGCCAATGTGGCAACACGAAAATGACCCGTTTTCCCATTCCGAGGGATTTCTGTGCAACCCTAACAGCCCTCTGACCCACAAGAGAGACATCCCCGCCAATTTCTAGCATTTGACGGGGTCTATCCGTGAAAAAATATTCAATTTTTTGAGTGCACATGCATTTCTGCTGCAAATGCCTCTGGAAGTTTCATGCCGTTCGTATGCAATGTGGCAACACGAAAATGACCCGTTTTTCCATTCCGAGGGATTTCTGTGCGATCCTAACAGCCCCGTGACCCACAAGAGAGACATCCCCGCCAACTTCTAGCGTTTGACGGGGTCTATCCGTGAAGAATATTACATTTTTGAGTGCACATGCATTTCTGCTGCAAATGCCTATGGAAGTTTCATGCCGTTCGTATGCAATGTGACAACACGAAAATGACTCGTTTTCCCATTCCGAGGGATTTCTGTGCGACCCTAACAGCCCCTGACCCACAAGAGAGACATCCCCGCCAATTTCTAGCGTTTGACGGGGTCTCTCCGCGAAAAATATCAAAGTTTTTGAGTGCACATTTATTTCTGCTGCAAATGCCTCTGGAAGTTTCATACCGTTCGTATGCAATGTGGCAACACGAAAATGACCCGTTTTCCCATTCTGAGGGATTTCTGTGCGAACCTAACAGCCCCGTGACCCACAAGAGAGACATCCCCGCCAATTTCTAGCGTTTGACGGGGTCTATCCGTGAAAAATATTAATTTGTTTGAGTGCAGATGCATTTCTGCTGCTTTTTCCTCTGGAAGTTTCATGCCATTCGTATGCAATGTGGCAACACGAAAATGACCTTTTTTCCCTATCCGAGGGATTTCTGTGCGACCCTAACAGCCCCGTGACCCCCCAAGAGAGACATCCCTACAAACTTCTAGCGTTTTACGGGGTCTATCCGTGAAAAATATCAAATTTTTTGAATGCACATGCATTTCTGCTGCAAATGCCTCTGGAAGTTTCATGCCGTTTGTATGCCAATGTGGCAACACGAAAATGACCCGTTTTCCCATTCCGAGGGATTTCTGTGCAACCCTAACAGCCCCTGACCCACAAGAGAGACATCCCCGCCAATGTATAGCGTTTGACGGGGTCTCTCCGTGAAAAATATTAAATGTTTTGAGTGCACATGCATTTCTGCTGCAAATGCCTCTGGAAGTTTCATGCCGTTCGTATGCAATGTTGCAACACGAAAATGACCCGTTTTCCCATTCCGAGGGATTTCTGTGCGAACCTAACAGCCCCGTGACCCACAAGAGAGACATCCCCGCCAATATCTAGCTTTTGACGGGGTCTATCCGTGAAAAATATCAAATTTTTTGAGTGCACATGCATTTCTGCTGCAAATGCCTCTGGAAGTTTCATGCCGTTCGTATGCAATGTGGCAACACGAAAATGACCCGTTTTTCCATTCCGAGGGATTTCTGTGCGATCCTAACAGCCCCGTGACCCACAAGAGAGACATCCCCGCCAACTTCTAGCGTTTGACGGGATCTATCCGTGAAGAACATTACATTTTTGAGTGCACATGCATTTCTGCTGCAAATGCCTATGGAAGTTTCATGCCGTTCGTATGCAATGTGACAACACGAAAATGACTCGTTTTCCCATTCCGAGGGATTTCTGTGCGACCCTAACAGCCCCTGACCCACAAGAGAGACATCCCCGCCAATTTCTAGCGTTTGACGGGGTCTCTCCGTGAAAAATATCAAAGTTTTTGAGTGCACATTTATTTCTGCTGCAAATGCCTCTGGAAGTTTCATACCGTTCGTATGCAATGTGGCAACACGAAAATGACCCGTTTTCCCATTCTGAGGGATTTCTGTGCGAACCTAACAGCCCCGTGACCCACAAGAGAGACATCCCCGCCAATTTCTAGCGTTTGACGGGGTCTATCCGTGAAAAATATTAATTTGTTTGAGTGCACATGCATTTCTGCTGCTTTTTCCTCTGGAAGTTTCATGCCATTCGTATGCAATGTGGCAACACGAAAATGACCTTTTTTCCCTATCCGAGGGATTTCTGTGCGACCCTAACAGCCCCGTGACCCCCCAAGAGAGACATCCCTACAAACTTCTAGCGTTTTACGGGGTCTATCCGTGAAAAATATCAAATTTTTTGAATGCACATGCATTTCTGCTGCAAATGCCTCTGGAAGTTTCATGCCGTTTGTATGCCAATGTGGCAACACGAAAATGACCCGTTTTCCCATTCCGAGGGATTTCTGTGCAACCCTAACAGCCCCTGACCCACAAGAGAGACATCCCCGCCAATGTATAGCGTTTGACGGGGTCTCTCCGTGAAAAATATTAAATTTTTTGAGTGCACATGCATTTCTGCTGCAAATGCCTCTGGAAGTTTCATGCCGTTCGTATGCAATGTTGCAACACGAAAATGACCCGTTTTCCCATTCCGAGGGATTTCTGTGCGAACCTAACAGCCCCGTGACCCACAAGAGAGACATCCCCGCCAATATCTAGCTTTTGACGGGGTCTATCCGTGAAAAATATCAAATTTTTTGAGTGCACATGCATTCTGCTGCAAATGCCTCTGGAAGTTTCATGCCATTCGTATGCAATGTGGCAACACGAAAATGACCCGTTTTTCCATTCCGAGGGATTTCTGTGCGATCCTAACAGCCCCGTGACCCACAAGAGAGACATCCCTGCCAACTTCTAGCGTTTGACGGGGTCTATCCGTGAAAAATATTACATTTTTTGAATGCACATGCATTTCTGCTGCAAATGCCTCTGGAAGTTTCATGCCGTTCGTATGCAATGTGGCAACACGAAAATGACTCGTTTTCCCATTCCGAGGGATTTCTGTGCGACCCTAATAGCCCCTGACCCACAAGAGAGACATCCCCGCCAATTTCTAGCGTTTGACGGGGTCTATTCGTGAAAAATATTAAAGTTTTTGAGTGCACATGCATTTCTGCTGCAAATGCCTCTGGAAGTTTCAAGCCGTTCGTATGCCAATGTGGCAACACGAAAATGACCCGTTTTCCCATTCCGAGGGATTTCTGTGCGACCCTAACAGCCCCTGACCCACAACAGAGACATTCCCGCCAATTTCTAGCGTTTGACGGGGTCTCTCCGTGAAAAATATTAAAGTTTTTGAGTGCACATGCATTTCTGCTGCAAATGCCTCTGGAAGTTTCATGCCGTTTGTATGCCAATGTGGCAACACGAAAATGACCCGTTTTCCCATTCCGAGGGATTTCTGTGCAACCCTAACAGCCCCTGACCCACAAGAGAGACATCCCCGCCAATGTATAGCGTTTGACGGGGTCTCTCCGTGAAAAATATTAAATTTTTTGAGTGCACATGCATTTCTGCTGCAAATGCCTCTGGAAGTTTCATGCCGTTCGTATGCAATGTTGCAACACGAAAATGACCCGTTTTCCCATTCCGAGGGATTTCTGTGCGACCCTAACAGCCCCTGACCCACAAGAGAGACATCCCCGCTAATTTATAGCGTTTGATGGGGTCCATCCGTGAAAAATATTATTTTTTTAGTGCACATGCATTTCTGCTGCAAATGCCTCTGGAAGTTTCATACCGTTCGTATGCAATGTGGCAACACGAAAATGACCCGTTTTCCCATTCTGAGGGATTTCTGTGCGAACCTAACAGCCCCGTGACCCACAAGAGAGACATCCCCGCCAATTTCTAGCGTTTGACGGGGTCTATCCGTGAAAAATATTAATTTGTTGGAGTGCACATGCATTTCTGCTGCATTTTCCTCTGGAAGTTTCATGCCGTTCGTATGCAATGTGGCAACACGAAAATGACCCGTTTTCCCTATCCGAGGGATTTCTGTGCGACCCTAACAGCCCCGTGACCCCCCAAGAGAGACATCCCTGCCAACTTCTAGCGTTTGACGGGGTCTATCCATGAAAAATATTAAAGTTTTTGAGTGCACATGCATTTCTGCTGCAAATGCCTCTGGAAGTTTCAAGCCGTTCGTATGCCAATGTGGCAACACGAAAATGACCCGTTTTTCCATTCCGAGGGATTTCTGTGCGATCCTAACAGCCCCGTGACCCACAAGAGAGACATCCCCGCCAACTTCTAGCATTTGACGGGGTCTATCCGTGAAGAATATTAAATGTTTTGAGTGCACATGCATTTCTGCTGCAAATGTCTCTGGAAGTTTCATGCCATTCGTATGCAATGTGGCAACACGAAAATGACCCGTTTTCCCATTCCGAGGGATTTCTGTGCGACCCTAACAGCCCCGTGACCCACAAGAGAGACATCCCCGCCAATTTATAGCGTTTGACGGGGTCTATCCGTGAAAAATATTAAATTTATTGAGTGCACATGCATTTCTGCTGCAAATGCCTCTGGAAGTTTCATGCCGTTCGTATGCAATGTGGCAACACGAAAATGACCCGTTTTCCCATTCCGAGGGATTTCTGTGCGACCCTAACAGCCCCGTGACCCACAAGAGAGACATCCCCGCCAATATCTAGCTTTTGACGGGGTCTATCCGTGAAAATTATCAAATTTTTTGAGTGCACATGCATTCTGCTGCAAATGCCTCTGGAAGTTTCATGCCGTTCGTATGCAATGTGGCAACACGAAAATGACCCTTTTTCCATTCCGAGGGATTTCTGTGCGATCCTAACAGCCCCGTGACCTGCAAGAGAGACATCCCCGCCAACTTCTAGCGTTTGACGGGGTCTATCCGTGAAGAATATTACATTTTTGAGTGCACATTTATTTCTGCTGCAAATGCCTCTGGAAGTTTCATGCCGTTCGTATGCAATGTGGCAACACGAAAATGACTCGTTTTCCCATTCCGAGGGATTTCTGTGCGACCCTAACAGCCCCTGACCCACAAGAGAGACATCCCCGCCAATTTCTAGCGTTTGACGGGGTCTATTCGTGAAAAATATTAAAGTTTTTGAGTGCACATGCATTTCTGCTGCAAATGCCTCTGGAAGTTTCAGGCCGTTCGTATGCCAATGTGGCAACACGAAAATGACCCGTTTTCCCATTCCGAGGGATTTCTGTGCGACCCTAACAGCCCCTGACCCACAACAGAGACATCCCCGCCAATTTCTAGCGTTTGACGGGGTCTCTCCATGAAAAATATTAAAGTTTTTGAGTGCACATGCATTTCTGCTGCAAATGCCTCTGGAAGTTTCATGCCGTTCGTATGCAATGTGGCAACACGAAAATGACCCGTTTTCCCTATCCGAGGGATTTCTGTGCGACCCTAACAGCCCCGTGACCCCCCAAGAGAGACATCCCTGCCAACTTCTAGCGTTTGACGGGGTCTATCCATGAAAAATATTAAAGTTTTTGAGTGCACATGCATTTCTGCTGCAAATGCCTCTGGAAGTTTCAAGCCGTTCGTATGCCAATGTGGCAACACGAAAATGACCCGTTTTTCCATTCCGAGGGATTTCTGTGCGATCCTAACAGCCCCGTGACCCACAAGAGAGACATCCCCGCCAACTTCTAGCATTTGACGGGGTCTATCCGTGAAGAATATTAAATGTTTTGAGTGCACATGCATTTCTGCTGCAAATGTCTCTGGAAGTTTCATGCCATTCGTATGCAATGTGGCAACACGAAAATGACCCGTTTTCCCATTCCGAGGGATTTCTGTGCGACCCTAACAGCCCCGTGACCCACAAGAGAGACATCCCCGCCAATTTATAGCGTTTGACGGGGTCTATCCGTGAAAAATATTAAATTTATTGAGTGCACATGCATTTCTGCTGCAAATGCCTCTGGAAGTTTCATGCCGTTCGTATGCAATGTGGCAACACGAAAATGACCCGTTTTCCCATTCCGAGGGATTTCTGTGCGACCCTAACAGCCCCGTGACCCACAAGAGAGACATCCCCGCCAATATCTAGCTTTTGACGGGGTCTATCCGTGAAAAATATCAAATTTTTTGAGTGCACATGCATTCTGCTGCAAATGCCTCTGGAAGTTTCATGCCGTTCGTATGCAATGTGGCAACACGAAAATGACCCGTTTTTCCATTCCGAGGGATTTCTGTGCGATCCTAACAGCCCCGTGACCTGCAAGAGAGACATCCCCGCCAACTTCTAGCGTTTGACGGGGTCTATCCGTGAAGAATATTACATTTTTGAGTGCACATGCATTTCTGCTGCAAATGCCTCTGGAAGTTTCATGCCGTTCGTATGCAATGTGGCAACACGAAAATGACTCGTTTTCCCATTCCGAGGGATTTCTGTGCGACCCTAACAGCCCCTGACCCACAAGAGAGACATCCCCGCCAATTTCTAGCGTTTGACGGGGTCTATTCGTGAAAAATATTAAAGTTTTTGAGTGCACATGCATTTCTGCTGCAAATGCCTCTGGAAGTTTCAGGCCGTTCGTATGCCAATGTGGCAACACGAAAATGACCCGTTTTCCCATTCCGAGGGATTTCTGTGCGATCCTAACAGCCCCGTGACCCACAAGAGAGACATCCCCGCCAACTTCTAGCATTTGACGGGGTCTATCCGTGAAGAATATTAAATGTTTTGAGTGCACATGCATTTCTGCTGCAAATGTCTCTGGAAGTTTCATGCCATTCGTATGCAATGTGGCAACACGAAAATGACCCGTTTTCCCATTCCGAGGGATTTCTGTGCGACCCTAACAGCCCCGTGACCCACAAGAGAGACATCCCCGCCAATTTATAGCGTTTGACGGGGTCTATCCGTGAAAAATATTAAATTTATTGAGTGCACATGCATTTCTGCTGCAAATGCCTCTGGAAGTTTCATGCCGTTCGTATGCAATGTGGCAACACGAAAATGACCCGTTTTCCCATTCCGAGGGATTTCTGTGCGACCCTAACAGCCCCGTGACCCACAAGAGAGACATCCCCGCCAATATCTAGCTTTTGACGGGGTCTATCCGTGAAAAATATCAAATTTTTTGAGTGCACATGCATTCTGCTGCAAATGCCTCTGGAAGTTTCATGCCGTTCGTATGCAATGTGGCAACACGAAAATGACCCGTTTTTCCATTCCGAGGGATTTCTGTGCGATCCTAACAGCCCCGTGACCTGCAAGAGAGACATCCCCGCCAACTTCTAGCGTTTGACGGGGTCTATCCGTGAAGAATATTACATTTTTGAGTGCACATGCATTTCTGCTGCAAATGCCTCTGGAAGTTTCATGCCGTTCGTATGCAATGTGGCAACACGAAAATGACTCGTTTTCCCATTCCGAGGGATTTCTGTGCGACCCTAACAGCCCCTGACCCACAAGAGAGACATCCCCGCCAATTTCTAGCGTTTGACGGGGTCTATTCGTGAAAAATATTAAAGTTTTTGAGTGCACATGCATTTCTGCTGCAAATGCCTCTGGAAGTTTCAGGCCGTTCGTATGCCAATGTGGCAACATGAAAATGACCCGTTTTCCCATTCCGAGGGATTTCTGTGCGACCCTAACAGCCCCTGACCCACAACAGAGACATCCCCGCCAATTTCTAGCGTTTGACGGGGTCTCTCCATGAAAAATATTAAAGTTTTTGAGTGCACATGCATTTCTGCTGCAAATGCCTCTGGAAGTTTCATGCCGTTTGTATGCCAATGTGGCAACACGAAAATGACCCGTTTTCCCATTCCGAAGGATTTCTGTGCAACCCTAACAGCCCCTGACCCACAAGAGAGACATCCCCGCCAATGTATAGCGTTTGACGGGGTCTCTCCGTGAAAAATATTAAATTTTTTGAGTGCACATGCATTTCTGCTGCAAATGCCTCTGGAAGTTTCATGCCGTTCGTATGCAATGTTGCAACACGAAAATGACCCGTTTTCCCATTCCGAGGGATTTCTGTGCGAACCTAACAGCCCCGTGACCCACAAGAGAGACATCCCCGCCAATATCTAGCTTTTGATGGGGTCTATCCGTGAAAAATATCAATTTTTTTGAGTGCACATGCATTCTGCTGCAAATGCCTCTGGAAGTTTCATGCCGTTCGTATGCAATGTGGCAACACGAAAATGACCCGTTTTTCCATTCCGAGGGATTTCTGTGCGATCCTAACAGCCCCGTGACCCACAAGAGAGACATCCCTGCCAACTTCTAGCGTTTGACGGGGTCTATCCGTGAAAAATATTACATTTTTTGAATGCACATGCATTTCTGCTGCAAATGCCTCTGGAAGTTTCATGCCGTTCGTATGCAATGTGGCAACACGAAAATGACCCGTTTTCCCATTCCGAGGGATTTCTGTGCAACCCTAACAGCCCCGTGACCCACAAGAGAGACATCCCCGCCAATTTCTAGCGTTTGACGGGGTCTATTCGTGAAAAATATTAAAGTTTTTGAGTGCACATGCATTTCTGCTGCAAATGCCTCTGGAAGATTCAAGCCGTTCGTATGCCAATGTGGCAACACGAAAATGACCCGTTTTTCCATTCCGAGGGATTTCTGTGCGATCCTAACAGCCCCGTGACCCACAAGAGAGACATCCCCGCCAACTTCTAGCATTTGACGGGGTCTATCCGTGAAGAATATTAAATGTTTTGAGTGCACATGCATTTCTGCTGCAAATGTCTCTGGAAGTTTCATGCCATTCGTATGCAATGTGGCAACACGAAAATGACCCGTTTTCCCATTCCGAGGGATTTCTGTGCGACCATAACAGCCCCGTGACCCACAAGAGAGACATCCCCGCCAATTTATAGCGTTTGACGGGGTCTATCCGTGAAAAATATTAAATTTATTGAGTGCACATGCATTTCTGCTGCAAATGCCTCTGGAAGTTTCATGTCGTTCGTATGCAATGTGGCAACACGAAAATGACCCGTTTTCCCATTCCGAGGGATTTCTGTGCGACCCTAACAGCCCCGTGACCCACAAGAGAGACATCCCCGCCAATATCTAGCTTTTGACGGGGTCTATCCGTGAAAAATATCAATTTTTTTTAGTGCACATGCATTCTGCTGCAAATGCCTCTGGAAGTTTCATGCCGTTCGTATGCAATGTGGCAACACGAAAATGACCCGTTTTTCCATTCCGAGGGATTTCTGTGCGATCCTAACAGCCCCGTGACCTGCAAGAGAGACATCCCCGCCAACTTCTAGCGTTTGACGGGGTCTATCCGTGAAGAATATTACATTTTTGAGTGCACATGCATTTCTGCTGCAAATGCCTCTGGAAGTTTCATGCCGTTCGTATGCAATGTGGCAACACGAAAATGACTCGTTTTCCCATTCCGAGGGATTTCTGTGCGACCCTAACAGCCCCTGACCCACAAGAGAGACATCCCCGCCAATTTCTAGCGTTTGACGGGGTCTCTCCGTGAAAAATATTAAAGTTTTTGAGTGCACATGCATTTCTGCTGCTAATGCCTCTGGAAGTTTCATGCCGTTCGTATGCCAATGTGTCAACACGAAAATGACCCGTATTCCCATTCCGAGGGATTTCTGTGCGACCCTAACAGCCCCGTGACCCACAAGAGAGACATCCCCGCTAATTTATAGCGTTTGACGGGGTCCATCCGTGAAAAATATTAATTTTTTAGTGCACATGCATTTCTGCTGCAAATGCCTCTGGAAGTTTCATACCGTTCGTATGCAATGTGGCAACACGAAAATGACCCGTTTTCCCATTCTGAGGGATTTCTGTGCGAACCTAGCAGCCCCGTGACCCACAAGAGAGACATCCCCGCCAATTTCTAGTGTTTGACGGGGTCTATCCGTGAAAAATATTAATTTGTTTGAGTGCACATGCATTTCTGCTGCATTTTCCTCTGGAAGTTTCATGCCGTTCGTATGCAATGTGGCAACACGAAAATGACCCGTTTTCCCTATCCGAGGGATTTCTGTGCGACCCTAACAGCCCCGTGACCCCCCAAGAGAGACATCCCTGCCAACTTCTAGCGTTTGACGGGGTCTATCCATGAAAAATATTACATTTTTTGAGTGCACATGCATTTCTGCTGCAAATGCCTATGGAAGTTTCATTCCGTTCGTATGCAATGTGGCAACACGAAAATGACCCGTTTTTCCATTCCGAGGGATTTCTGTGCGATCCTAACAGCCCCGGGACCCACAAGAGAGACATCCCCTCCAACTTCTAGCTTTTGACGGGGTCTAACTGTGAAAAATATTAAATTTTTTGAGTGCACATGCATTTCTGCTGCAAATGCCTCTGGATGTTTCATACCGTTCATATGCCAATGTGGCAACACGAAAATGACCCGTTTTCCCATTCCGAGGGATTTCTGTGCGAACCTAACAGCCCCGTGACCCACAAGAGAGACATCCCCGCCAATTTCTAGCGTTTGACGGGTCTATCCGTGAAAATATTAATTTGTTTGAGTGCACATGCATTTCTGCTGCAAATGCCTATGGAAGTTTCATGCCGTTCGTATGCAATGTGGCAACACGAAAATGACCCGTTTTCCCATTCCGAGGGATTTCTGTGCGACCCTAACAGCCCCGTGACCACAAGAGAGACATCCCCGCCAATTTCTAGCGTTTGACGGGGTCTATCTGTGAAAAATATTAATTTGTTTGAGTGCAGATGCATTTCTGCTGCAAATGCCTGTGGAAGTTGCATGGCGTTCGTATGCAATGTGGCAACACGAAAATGACCCGTTCCCTATCCGAGGGATTTCTGTGCGACCCTAACAGCCCCGTGACCCACAAGAGAGACATCCCTGCCAACTTCTAGCGTTTGACGGGGTCTATCCGTGAAAAATATTACATTTTTTGAATGCACATGCATTTCTGCTGCAAATGCCTCTGGAAGTTTCATGCCGTTCGTATGCAATGTGGCAACACGAAAATGACCCATTTTCCCATTCCGAGGGATTTCTGTGCGACCCTAACAGCCCCGTGACCCAAAAGAGAGACATCCCCGCCAATTTCTAGCGTTTGACGGGGTCTATTCGTGAAAATATTAAAGTTTTTGAGTGCACATGCATTTCTGCTGCAAATGCCTCTGGAAGTTTCAAGCCGTTCGTATGCCAATGTGGCAACACGAAAATGACCCGTTTTCCCATTCCGAGGGATTTCTGTGCGACCCTAACAGCCCCTGACCCACAACAGAGACATCCCCGCCAATTTCTAGCGTTTGACGGGGTCTCTCCGTGAAAAATATTAAAGTTTTTGAGTGCACATGCATTTCTGCTGCAAATGCCTCTGGAAGTTTCATGCCGTTTGTATGCCAATGTGGCAACACGAAAATGACCCGTTTTCCCATTCCGAGGGATTTCTGTGCAACCCTAACAGCCCCTGACCCACAAGAGAGACATCCCCGCCAATGTATAGCGTTTGACGGGGTCTCTCCGTGAAAAATATTAAATTTTTTGAGTGCACATGCATTTCTGCTGCAAATGCCTCTGGAAGTTTCATGCCGTTCGTATGCAATGTTGCAACACGAAAATGACCCGTTTTCCCATTCCGAGGGATTTCTGTGCGAACCTAACAGCCCCGTGACCCACAAGAGAGACATCCCCGCCAATATCTAGCTTTTGACGGGGTCTATCCGTGAAAAATATCAAATTTTTTGAGTGCACATGCATTCTGCTGCAAATGCCTCTGGAAGTTTCATGCCGTTCGTATGCAATGTGGCAACACGAAAATGACCCGTTTTTCCATTCCGAGGGATTTCTGTGCGATCCTAACAGCCGCGTGACCCATAAGAGAGACATCCCTGCCAACTTCTAGCGTTTGACGGGGTCTATCCGTGAAAAATATTACATTTTTGAATGCACATGCATTTCTGCTGCAAATGCCTCTGGAAGTTTCATGCCGTTCGTATGAAATGTGGCAACACGAAAATGACCCGTTTTCCCATTCCGAGGGATTTCTGTGCGACCCTAACAGCCCCGTGACCCACAAGAGAGACATCCCCGCCAATTTCTAGCGTTTGACGGGGTCTATTCGTGAAAAATATTAAAGTTTTTGAGTGCACATGCATTTCTGCTGCAAATGCCTCTGGAAGTTTCAAGCCGTTCGTATGCCAATGTGGCAACACGAAAATGACCCGTTTTTCCATTCCGAGGGAGTTCTGTGCGATCCTAACAGCCCCGTGACCCACAAGAGAGACATCCCCGCCAACTTCTAGCATTTGACGGGGTCTATCCGTGAAGAATATTAAATGTTTTGAGTGCACTTGCATTTCTGCTGCAAATGTCTCTGGAAGTTTCATGCCATTCGTATGCAATGTGGCAACACGAAAATGACCCGTTTTCCCATTCCGAGGGATTTCTGTGCGACCCTAACAGCCCCGTGAACCACAAGAGAGACATCCCCGCCAATTTATAGCGTTTGACGGGGTCTATCCGTGAAAAATATTAAATTTATTGAGTGCACATGCATTTCTGCTGCAAATGCCTCTGGAAGTTTCATGCCGTTAGTATGCAATGTGGCAACACGAAAATGACCCGTTTTCCCATTCCGAGGGATTTCTGTGCGACCCTAACAGCCCCGTGACCCACAAGAGAGACATCCCCGCCAATATCTAGCTTTTGACGGGGTCTATCCGTGAAAAATATCAAATTTTTTGAGTGCACATGCATTCTGCTGCAAATGCCTCTGGAAGTTTCATGCCGTTCGTATGCAATGTGGCAACACGAAAATGACCCGTTTTTCCATTCCGTGGGATTTCTGTGCGATCCTAACAGCCCCGTTACCCACAAGAGAGACATCCCTGCCAACTTCTAGCGTTTGACGGGGTCTATCCGTGATAAATATTACATTTTTTGAATGCACATGCATTTCTGCTGCAAATGCCTCTGGAAGTTTCATGCCGTTTGTATGAAATGTGGCAACACGAAAATGACCCGTTTTCCCATTCCGAGGGATTTCTGTGCGACCCTAACAGCCCCGTGACCCACAAGAGAGACATCCCCGCCAATTTCTAGCGTTTGACGGTGTCTATTCGTGAATAATATTAAAGTTTTTGAGTGCACATGCATTTCTGCTGCAAATGTCTCTGGAAGTTTCATGCCATTCGTATGCAATGTGGCAACACGAAAATGACCCGTTTTCCCATTCCGAGGGATTTCTGTGCGACCCTAACAGCCCCGTGAACCACAAGAGAGACATCCCCGCCAATTTATAGCGTTTGTCGGGGTCTATCCGTGAAAAATATTAAATTTATTGAGTGCACATGCATTTCTGCTGCAAATGCCTCTGGAAGTTTCATGCCGTTAGTATGCAATGTGGCAACACGAAAATGACCCGTTTTCCCATTCCGAGGGATTTCTGTGCGACCCTAACAGCCCCGTGACCCACAAGAGAGACATCCCCGCCAATATCTAGCTTTTGACGGGGTCTATCCGTGAAAAATATCAAATTTTTTGAGTGCACATGCATTCTGCTGCAAATGCCTATGGAAGTTTCATGCCGTTCGTATGCAATGTGGCAACACGAAAATGACCCGTTTTTCCATTCCGAGGGATTTCTGTGCGATCCTAACAGCCCCGTGACCCACAAGAGAGACATCCCCGCCAACTTCTAGCGTTTGACGGGGTCTATCCGTGAAGAATATTACATTTTTGAGTGCACAGGCATTTCTGCTGCAAATGCCTCTGGAAGTTTCATGCCGTTCGTATGCAATGTGGCAACACGAAAATGACTCGTTTTCCCATTCCGAGGGATTTCTGTGCGACCCTAACAGCCCCTGACCCACAAGAGAGACATCCCCGCCAATTTCTAGCGTTTGATGGGGTCTCTCCGTGAAAAATATTAAAGTTTTTGAGTGCACATGCATTTCTGCTGCTAATGCCTCTGGAAGTTTCATGCCGTTCGTATGCCAATGTGTCAACACGAAAATGACCCGTATTCCCATTCCGAGGGATTTCTGTGCGACCCTAACAGCCCCGTGACCCATAAGAGAGACATCCCCGCTAATTTATAGCGTTTGACGGGGTCCATCCGTGACAAATATTAATTTTTTAGTGCACATGCATTTCTGCTGCAAATGCCTCTGGAAGTTTCATACCGTTCGTATGCAATGTGGCAACACGAAAATGACCCGTTTTCCCATTCTGAGGGATTTCTGTGCGAACCTAACAGCCCCGTGACCCACAAGAGAGACATCCCCGCCAATTTCTAGCGTTTGACGGGGTCTATCCGTGAAAAATATTAATTTGTTTGAGTGCACATGCATTTCTGCTGCATTTTCCTCTGGAAGTTTCATGCCGTTCGTATGCAATGTGGCAACACGAAAATGACCCGTTTTCCCTATCCGAGGGATTTCTGTGCGACCCTAACAGCCCCGTGACCCCCCAAGAGAGACATCCCTGCCAACTTCTAGCGTTTGACGGGGTCTATCCATGAAAAATATTACATTTTTTGAGTGCACATGCATTTCTGCTGCAAATGCCTATGGAAGTTTCATTCCGTTCGTATGCAATGTGGCAACACGAAAATGACCCGTTTTTCCATTCCGAGGGATTTCTGTGCGATCCTAACAGCCCCGTGATCCACAAGAGAGACATCCCCTCCAACTTCTAGCGTTTGACGGGGTCTATCTGTGAAAAATATTAAATTTTTTGAGTGCACATGCATTTCTGCTGCAAATGCCTCTGGAAGTTTCATACCGTTCGTATGCCAATGTGGCAACACGAAAATGACCCGTTTTCCCATTCCGAGGGATTTCTGTGCGACTCTAACAGCCCCGTGACCCACAAGAGAGACATCCCCGCCAACTTCTAGCATTTGACGGGGTCTATCCGTGAGAATATTAAATGTTTTGAGTGCACATGCATTTCTGCTGCAAATGTCTCTGGAAGTTTCATGCCATTCGTATGCAATGTGGCAACACGAAAATGACCCGTTTTCCCATTCCGAGGGATTTCTGTGCGACCCTAACAGCCCCGTGACCCACAAGAGAGACATCCCCGCCAATTTATAGCGTTTGACGGGGTCTATCCGTGAAAAATATTAAATTTATTGAGTGCACATGCATTTCTGCTGCAAATGCCTCTGGAAGTTTCATGCCGTTCGTATGCAATGTGGCAACACGAAAATGACCCGTTTTCCCATTCCGAGGGATTTCTGTGCGACCCTAACAGCCCCCTGACCCACAAGAGAGACATCCCCGCCAATATCTAGCTTTTGACGGGGTCTATCCGTGAAAAATATCAAATTTTTTGAGTGCACATGCATTCTGCTGCAAATGCCTCTGGAAGTTTCATGCCGTTCGTATGCAATGTGGCAACACGAAAATGACCCGTTTTTCCATTCTGAGGGATTTCTGTGCGATCCTAACAGCCCCGTGACCTGCAAGAGAGACATCCCCGCCAACTTCTAGCGTTTGTCGGGGTCTATCCGTGAAGAATATTACATTTTTGAGTGCACATGCATTTCTGCTGCAAATGCCTCTGGAAGTTTCATGCCGTTCGTATGCAATGTGGCAACACGAAAATGACTCGTTTTCCCATTCCGAGGGATTTCTGTGCGACCCTAATAGCCCCTGACCCACAAGAGAGACATCCCCGCCAATTTCTAGCGTTTGACGGGGTCTATTCGTGAAAAATATTAAAGTTTATGAGTGCACATGCATTTCTGCTGCAAATGCCTCTGGAAGTTTCAAGCCGTTCGTATGCCAATGTGGCAACACGAAAATGACCCGTTTTCCCATTCCGAGGGATTTCTGTGCGACCCTAACAGCCCCTGACCCACAACAGAGACATTCCCGCCAATTTCTAGCGTTTGACGGGGTCTCTCCGTGAAAAATATTAAAGTTTTTGAGTGCACATGCATTTCTGCTGCAAATGCCTCTGGAAGTTTCATGCCGTTTGTATGCCAATGTGGCAACACGAAAATGACCCGTTTTCCCATTCCAAGGGATTTCTGTGCAACCCTAACAGCCCCTGACCCACAAGAGAGACATCCCCGCCAATGTATAGCGTTTGACGGGGTCTCTCCGTGAAAAATATTAAATTTTTTGAGTGCACATGCATTTCTGCTGCAAATGCCTCTGGAAGTTTCATGCCGTTCGTATGCAATGTTGCAACACGAAAATGACCCGTTTTCCCATTCCGAGGGATTTCTGTGCGAACCTAACAGCCCCGTGACCCACAAGAGAGACATCCCCGCCAATATCTAGCTTTTGACGGGGTCTATCCGTGAAAAATATCAAATTTTTTGAGTGCACATGCATTCTGCTGCATATGCCTCTGGAAGTTTCATGCCGTTCGTATGCAATGTGGCAACACGAAAATGACCCGTTTTTCCATTCCGAGGGATTTCTGTGCGATCCTAACAGCCCCGTGACCCACAAGAGAGACATCCCTGCCAACTTCTAGCGTTTGACGGGGTCTATCCGTGAAAAATATTACATTTTTTGAATGCACATGCATTTCTGCTGCAAATGCCTCTGGAAGTTTCATGCCGTTCGTATGCAATGTGGCAACACGAAAATGACCCGTTTTGCCATTCCGAGGGATTTCTGTGCAACCCTAACAGCCCCGTGACCCACAAGAGAGACATCCCCGCCAATTTCTAGCGTTTGACGGGGTCTATTCGTGAAAAATATTAAAGGTTTTGAGTGCACATGCATTTCTGCTGCAAAAGCCTCTGGAAGTTTCAAGCCGTTCGTATGCCAATGTGGCAACACGAAAATGACCCGTTTTTCCATTCCGAGGGATTTCTGTGCGATCCTAACAGCCCCGTGACCCACAAGAGAGACATCCCCGCCAACTTCTAGCATTTGACGGGGTCTATCCGTGAAGAATATTAAATGTTTTGAGTGCACATGCATTTCTGCTGCAAATGTCTCTGGAAGTTTCATGCCATTCGTAAGCAATGTGGCAACACGAAAATGACCCGTTTTCCCATTCCGAGGGATTTCTGTGCGACTCTAACAGCCCCGTGACCCACAAGAGAGACATCCCCGCCAATTTATAGCGTTTGACGAGGTCTATCCGTGAAAAATATTAAATTTATTGAGTGCACATGCATTTCTGCTGCAAATGCCTCTGGAAGTTTCATGCCGTTCGTATGCAATGTGGCAACACGAAAATGACCCGTTTTCCCATTCCGAGGGATTTCTGTGCGACCCTAACAGCCCCGTGACCCACAAGAGAGACATCCCCGCCAATATCTAGCTTTTGACGGGGTCTATCCGTGAAAAATATCAAATTTTTTGAGTGCACATGCATTCTGCTGCAAATGCCTCTGGAAGTTTCATGCCGTTCGTATGCAATGTGGCAACACGAAAATGACCCGTTTTTCCATTCCGAGGGATTTCTGTGCGATCCTAACAGCCCCGTGACCTGCAAGAGAGACATCCCCGCCAACTTCTAGCGTTTGACGGGGTCTATCCGTGAAGAATATTACATTTTTGAGTGCACATGCATTTCTGCTGCAAATGCCTCTGGAAGTTTCATGCCGTTCGTATGCAATGTGGCAACACGAAAATGACTCGTTTTCCCATTCCGAGGGATTTCTGTGCGACCCTAACAGCCCCTGACCCACAAGAGAGACATCCCCGCTAATTTATAGCGTTTGATGGGGTCCATCCGTGAAAAATATTAATTTTTTAGTGCACATGCATTTCTGCTGCAAATGCCTCTGGAAGTTTCATACCGTTCGTATGCAATGTGGCAACACGAAAATGACCCGTTTTCCCATTCTGAGGGATTTCTGTGCGAACCTAACAGCCCCGTGACCCACAAGAGAGACATCCCCGCCAATTTCTAGCGTTTGACGGGGTCTATCCGTGAAAAATATTAATGTGTTGGAGTGCACATGCATTTCTGCTGCATTTTCCTCTGGAAGTTTCATGCCGTTCGTATGCAATGTGGCAACACGAAAATGACCCGTTTTCCCTATCCGAGGGATTTCTGTGCGACCCTAACAGCCCCGTGACCCCCCAAGAGAGACATCCCTGCCAACTTCTAGCGTTTGACGGGGTCTATCCATGAAAAATATTAAAGTTTTTGAGTGCACATGCATTTCTGCTGCAAATGCCTCTGGAAGTTTCAAGCCGTTCGTATGCCAATGTGGCAACACGAAAATGACCCGTTTTTCCATTCCGAGGGATTTCTGTGCGATCCTAACAGCCCCGTGACCCACAAGAGAGACATCCCCGCCAACTTCTAGCATTTGACGGGGTCTATCCGTGAAGAATATTAAATGTTTTGAGTGCACATGCATTTCTGCTGCAAATGTCTCTGGAAGTTTCATGCCATTCGTATGCAATGTGGCAACACGAAAATGACCCGTTTTCCCATTCCGAGGGATTTCTGTGCGACCCTAACAGCCCCGTGACCCACAAGAGAGACATCCCCACCAATTTATAGCGTTTGAAGGGGTCTATCCGTGAAAAATATTAAATTTATTGAGTGCACATGCATTTCTGCTGCAAATGCCTCTGGAAGTTTCATGCCGTTCGTATGCAATGTGGCAACACGAAAATGACCCGTTTTCCCATTCCGAGGGATTTCTGTGCGACCCTAACAGCCCCGTGACCCACAAGAGAGACATCCCCGCCAATATCTAGCTTTTGACGGGGTCTATCCGTGAAAAATATCAAATTTTTTGAGTGCACATGCATTCTGCTGCAAATGCCTCTGGAAGTTTCATGCCGTTCGTATGCAATGTGGCAACACGAAAATGACCCGTTTTTCCATTCCGAGGGATTTCTGTGCGATCCTAACAGCCCCGTGACCTGCAAGAGAGACATCCCCGCCAACTTCTAGCGTTTGACGGGGTCTATCCGTGAAGAATATTACATTTTTGAGTGCACATGCATTTCTGCTGCAAATGCCTCTGGAAGTTTCATGCCGTTCGTATGCAATGTGGCAACACGAAAATGACTCGTTTTCCCATTCCGAGGGATTTCTGTGCGACCCTAACAGCCCCTGACCCACAAGAGAGACATCCCCGCCAATTTCTAGCGTTTGACGGGGTCTATTCGTGAAAAATATTAAAGTTTTTGAGTGCACATGCATTTCTGCTGCAAATGCCTCTGGAAGTTTCAGGCCGTTCGTATGCCAATGTGGCAACACGAAAATGACCCGTTTTCCCATTCCGAGGGATTTCTGTGCGACCCTAACAGCCCCTGACCCACAACAGAGACATCCCCGCCAATTTCTAGCGTTTGACGGGGTCTCTCCATGAAAAATATTAAAGTTTTTGAGTGCACATGCATTTCTGCTGCAAATGCCTCTGGAAGTTTCATGCCGTTTGTATGCCAATGTGGCAACACGAAAATGACCCGTTTTCCCATTCCGAGGGATTTCTGTGCAACCCTAACAGCCCCTGACCCACAAGAGAGACATCCCCGCCAATGTATAGCGTTTGACGGGGTCTCTCCGTGAAAAATATTAAATTTTTTGAGTGCACATGCATTTCTGCTGCAAATGCCTCTGGAAGTTTCATGCCGTTCGTATGCAATGTTGCAACACGAAAATGACCCGTTTTCCCATTCCGAGGGATTTCTGTGCGAACCTAACAGCCCCGTGACCCACAAGAGAGACATCCCCGCCAATATCTAGCTTTTGACGGGGTCTATCCGTGAAAAATATCAAATTTTTTGAGTGCACATGCATTCTGCTGCAAATGCCTCTGGAAGTTTCATGCCGTTCGTATGCAATGTGGCAACACGAAAATGACCCGTTTTTCCATTCCGAGGGATTTCTGTGCGATCCTAACAGCCCCGTGACCCACAAGAGAGACATCCCTGCCAACTTCTAGCGTTTGACGGGGTCTATCCGTGAAAAATATTACATTTTTTGAATGCACATGCATTTCTGCTGCAAATGCCTCTGGAAGTTTCATGCCGTTCGTATGCAATGTGGCAACACGAAAATGACCCGTTTTCCCATTCCGAGGGATTTCTGTGCAACCCTAACAGCCCCGTGACCCACAAGAGAGACATCCCCGCCAATTTCTAGCGTTTGACGGGGTCTATTCGTGAAAAATATTAAAGTTTTTGAGTGCACATGCATTTCTGCTGCAAATGCCTCTGGAAGTTTCAAGCCGTTCGTATGCCAATGTGGCAACACGAAAATGACCCGTTTTTCCATTCCGAGGGATTTCTGTGCGATCCTAACAGCCCCGTGACCCACAAGAGAGACATCCCCGCCAACTTCTAGCATTTGACGGGGTCTATCCGTGAAGAATATTAAATGTTTTGAGTGCACATGCATTTCTGCTGCAAATGTCTCTGGAAGTTTCATTCCATTCGTATGCAATGTGGCAACACGAAAATGACCCGTTTTCCCATTCCGAGGGATTTCTGTGCGACCCTAACAGCCCCGTGACCCACAAGAGAGACATCCCCGCCAATTTATAGCGTTTGACGGGGTCTATCCGTGAAAAATATTAAATTTATTGAGTGCACATGCATTTCTGCTGCAAATGCCTCTGGAAGTTTCATGCCGTTCGTATGCAATGTGGCAACACGAAAATGACCCGTTTTCCCATTCTGAGGGATTTCTGTGCGAACCTAACAGCCCCGTGACCCACAAGAGAGACATCCCCGCCAATTTCTAGTGTTTGACGGGGTCTATCCGTGAAAAATATTAATTTGTTTGAGTGCACATGCATTTCTGCTGCATTTTCCTCTGGAAGTTTCATGCCGTTCGTATGCAATGTGGCAACTCGAAAATGACCCGTTTTCCCTATCCGAGGGATTTCTGTGCGACCCTAACAGCCCCGTGACCCCCCAAGAGAGACATCCCTGCCAACTTCTAGCGTTTGACGGGGTCTATCCATGAAAAATATTACATTTTTTGAGTGCACATGCATTTCTGCTGCAAATGCCTATGGAAGTTTCATTCCGTTCGTATGCAATGTGGCAACACGAAAATGACCCGTTTTTCCATTCCGAGGGATTTCTGTGCGATCCTAACAGCCCCGGGACCCACAAGAGAGACATCCCCTCCAACTTCTAGCGTTTGACGGGGTCTATCTGTGAAAAATATTAAATTTTTTGAGTGCACATGCATTTCTGCTGCAAATGCCTCTGGATGTTTCATACCGTTCGTATGCCAATGTGGCAACACGAAAATGACCCGTTTTCCCATTCCGAGGGATTTCTGTGCGAACCTAACAGCCCCGTGACCCACAAGAGAGACATCCCCGCCAATTTCTAGCGTTTGACGGGTCTATCCGTGAAAATATTAATTTGTTTGAGTGCACATGCATTTCTGCTGCAAATGCCTATGGAAGTTTCATGCCGTTCGTATGCAATGTGGCAACACGAAAATGACCCGTTTTCCCATTCCGAGGGATTTCTGTGCGACCCTAACAGCCCCGTGACCCACAAGAGAGACATCCCCGCCAATTTCTAGCGTTTGACGGGGTCTATCTGTGAAAAATATTAATTTGTTTGAGTGCAGATGCATTTCTGCTGCAAATGCCTGTGGAAGTTGCATGGCGTTCGTATGCAATGTGGCAACACGAAAATGACCCGTTCCCTATCCGAGGGATTTCTGTGCGACCCTAACAGCCCCGTGACCCACAAGAGAGACATCCCTGCCAACTTCTAGCGTTTGACGGGGTCTATCCGTGAAAAATATTACATTTTTTGAATGCACATGCATTTCTGCTGCAAATGCCTCTGGAAGTTTCATGCCGTTCGTATGCAATGTGGCAACACGAAAATGACCCATTTTCCCATTCCGAGGGATTTCTGTGCGACCCTAACAGCCCCGTGACCCAAAAGAGAGACATCCCCGCCAATTTCTAGCGTTTGATGGGGTCTATTCGTGAAAAATATTAAAGTTTTTGAGTGCACATGCATTTCTGCTGCAAATGCCTCTGGAAGTTTCAAGCCGTTCGTATGCCAATGTGGCAACACGAAAATGACCCGTTTTCCCATTCCGAGGGATTTCTGTGCGACCCTAACAGCCCCTGACCCACAACAGAGACATCCCCGCCAATTTCTAGCGTTTGACGGGGTCTCTCCGTGAAAAATATTAAAGTTTTTGAGTGCACATGCATTTCTGCTGCAAATGCCTCTGGAAGTTTCATGCCGTTTGTATGCCAATGTGGCAACACGAAAATGACCCGTTTTCCCATTCCGAGGGATTTCTGTGCAACCCTAACAGCCCCTGACCCACAAGAGAGACATCCCCGCCAATGTATAGCGTTTGACGGGGTCTCTCCGTGAAAAATATTAGATTTTTTGAGTGCACATGCATTTCTGCTGCAAATGCCTCTGGAAGTTTCATGCCGTTCGTATGCAATGTTGCAACACGAAAATGACCCGTTTTCCCATTCCGAGGGATTTCTGTGCGAACCTAACAGCCCCGTGACCCACAAGAGAGACATCCCCGCCAATATCTAGCTTTTGACGGGGTCTATCCGTGAAAAATATCAAATTTTTTGAGTGCACATGCATTCTGCTGCAAATGCCTCTGGAAGTTTCATGCCGTTCGTATGCAATGTGGCAACACGAAAATGACCCGTTTTTCCATTCCGAGGGATTTCTGTGCGATCCTAACAGCCGCGTGACCCACAAGAGAGACATCCCCTCCAACTTCTAGCGTTTGACGGGGTCTATCTGTGAAAAATATTAAATTTTTTGAGTGCACATGCATTTCTGCTGCAAATGCCTCTGGATGTTTCATACCGTTCGTATGCCAATGTGGCAACACGAAAATGACCCGTTTTCCCATTCCGAGGGATTTCTGTGCGAACCTAACAGCCCCGTGACCCACAAGAGAGACATCCCCGCCAATTTCTAGCGTTTGACGGGTCTATCCGTGAAAATATTAATTTGTTTGAGTGCACATGCATTTCTGCTGCAAATGCCTATGGAAGTTTCATGCCGTTCGTATGCAATGTGGCAACACGAAAATGACCCGTTTTCCCATTCCGAGGGATTTCTGTGCGACCCTAACAGCCCCGTGACCCACAAGAGAGACATCCCCGCCAATTTCTAGCGTTTGACGGGGTCTATCTGTGAAAAATATTAATTTGTTTGAGTGCAGATGCATTTCTGCTGCAAATGCCTGTGGAAGTTGCATGGCGTTCGTATGCAATGTGGCAACACGAAAATGACCCGTTCCCTATCCGAGGGATTTCTGTGCGACCCTAACAGCCCCGTGACCCACAAGAGAGACATCCCTGCCAACTTCTAGCGTTTGACGGGGTCTATCCGTGAAAAATATTACATTTTTTGAATGCACATGCATTTCTGCTGCAAATGCCTCTGGAAGTTTCATGCCGTTCGTATGCAATGTGGCAACACGAAAATGACCCATTTTCCCATTCCGAGGGATTTCTGTGCGACCCTAACAGCCCCGTGACCCAAAAGAGAGACATCCCCGCCAATTTCTAGCGTTTGACGGGGTCTATTCGTGAAAAATATTAAAGTTTTTGAGTGCACATGCATTTCTGCTGCAAATGCCTCTGGAAGTTTCAAGCCGTTCGTATGCCAATGTGGCAACACGAAAATGACCCGTTTTCCCATTCCGAGGGATTTCTGTGCGACCCTAACAGCCCCTGACCCACAACAGAGACATCCCCGCCAATTTCTAGCGTTTGACGGGGTCTCTCCGTGAAAAATATTAAAGTTTTTGAGTGCACATGCATTTCTGCTGCAAATGCCTCTGGAAGTTTCATGCCGTTTGTATGCCAATGTGGCAACACGAAAATGACCCGTTTTCCCATTCCGAGGGATTTCTGTGCAACCCTAACAGCCCCTGACCCACAAGAGAGACATCCCCGCCAATGTATAGCGTTTGACGGGGTCTCTCCGTGAAAAATATTAGATTTTTTGAGTGCACATGCATTTCTGCTGCAAATGCCTCTGGAAGTTTCATGCCGTTCGTATGCAATGTTGCAACACGAAAATGACCCGTTTTCCCATTCCGAGGGATTTCTGTGCGAACCTAACAGCCCCGTGACCCACAAGAGAGACATCCCCGCCAATATCTAGCTTTTGACGGGGTCTATCCGTGAAAAATATCAAATTTTTTGAGTGCACATGCATTCTGCTGCAAATGCCTCTGGAAGTTTCATGCCGTTCGTATGCAATGTGGCAACACGAAAATGACCCGTTTTTCCATTCCGAGGGATTTCTGTGCGATCCTAACAGCCGCGTGACCCACAAGAGAGACATCCCTGCCAACTTCTAGCGTTTGACGGGGTCTATCCGTGAAAAATATTACATTTTTTGAATGCACATGCATTTCTGCTGCAAATGCCTCTGGAAGTTTCATGCCGTTCGTATGAAATGTGGCAACACGAAAATGACCCGTTTTCCCATTCCGAGGGATTTCTGTGCGACCCTAACAGCCCCGTGACCCACAAGAGAGACATCCCCGCCAATTTCTAGCGTTTGACGGGGTCTATTCGTGAAAAATATTAAAGTTTTTGAGTGCACATGCATTTCTGCTGCAAATGCCTCTGGAAGTTTCAAGCCGTTCGTATGCCAATGTGGCAACACGAAAATGACCCGTTTTTCCATTCCGAGGGATTTCTGTGCGATCCTAACAGCCCCGTGACCCACAAGAGAGACATCCCCGCCAATTTCTAGCGTTTGACGGGGTCTCTCCGTGAAAAATATTAAAGTTTTTGAGTGCACATGCATTTCTGCTGCAAATGCCTCTGGAAGTTTCATGCCGTTTGTATGCCAATGTGGCAACACGAAAATGACCCGTTTTCCCATTCCGAGGGATTTCTGTGCAACCCTAACAGCCCCGTGAACCACAAGAGAGACATCCCCGCCAATTTATAGCGTTTGACGGGGTCTATCCGTGAAAAATATTAAATTTATTGAGTGCACATGCATTTCTGCTGCAAATGCCTCTGGAAGTTTCATGCCGTTAGTATGCAATGTGGCAACACGAAAATGACCCGTTTTCCCATTCCGAGGGATTTCTGTGCGACCCTAACAGCCCCGTGACCCACAAGAGAGACATCCCCGCCAATATCTAGCTTTTGACGGGGTCTATCCGTGAAAAATATCAAATTTTTTGAGTGCACATGCATTCTGCTGCAAATGCCTCTGGAAGTTTCATGCCGTTCGTATGCAATGTGGCAACACGAAAATGACCCGTTTTTCCATTCCGAGGGATTTCTGTGCGATCCTAACAGCCCCGTGACCCACAAGAGAGACATCCCTGCCAACTTCTAGCGTTTGACGGGGTCTATCCGTGATAAATATTACATTTTTTGAATGCACATGCATTTCTGCTGCAAATGCCTCTGGAAGTTTCATGCCTTTCTTATGAAATGTGGCAACACGAAAATGACCCGTTTTCCCATTCCGAGGGATTTCTGTGCGACCCTAACAGCCCCGTGACCCACAAGAGAGACATCCCCGCCAATTTCTAGCGTTTGACGGGGTCTATTCGTGAAAAATATTAAAGTTTTTGAGTGCACATGCATTTCTGCTGCAAATGCCTCTGGAAGTTTCAAGCCGTTCGTATGCCAATGTGGCAACACGAAAATGACCCGTTTTTCCATTCCGAGGGATTTCTGTGCGATCCTAACAGCCCCGTGACCCACAAGAGAGACATCCCCGCCAACTTCTAGCATTTGACGGGGTCTATCCGTGAAGAATATTAAATGTTTTGAGTGCACATGCATTTCTGCTGCAAATGTCTCTGGAAGTTTCATGCCATTCGTATGCAATGTGGCAACACGAAAATGACCCGTTTTCCCATTCCGAGGGATTTCTGTGCGACCCTAACAGCCCCGTGAACCACAAGAGAGACATCCCCGCCAATTTATAGCGTTTGACGGGGTCTATCCGTGAAAAATATTAAATTTATTGAGTGCACATGCATTTCTGCTGCAAATGCCTCTGGAAGTTTCATGCCGTTAGTATGCAATGTGGCAACACGAAAATGACCCGTTTTCCCATTCCGAGGGATTTCTGTGCGACCCTAACAGCCCCGTGACCCACAAGAGAGACATCCCCGCCAATATCTAGCTTTTGACGGGGTCTATCCGTGAAAAATATCAAATTTTTTGAGTGCACATGCATTCTGCTGCAAATGCCTATGGAAGTTTCATGCCGTTCGTATGCAATGTGGCAACACGAAAATGACCCGTTTTTCCATTCCGAGGGATTTCTGTGCGATCCTAACAGCCCCGTGACCCACAAGAGAGACATCCCCGCCAACTTCTAGCGTTTGACGGGGTCTATCCGTGAAGAATATTACATTTTTGAGTGCACATGCATTTCTGCTGCAAATGCCTCTGGAAGTTTCATGCCGTTCGTATGCAATGTGGCAACACGAAAATGACTCGTTTTCCCATTCCGAGGGATTTCTGTGCGACCCTAACAGCCCCTGACCCACAAGAGAGACATCCCCGCCAATTTCTAGCGTTTGACGGGGTCTCTCCGTGAAAAATATTAAAGTTTTTGAGTGCACATGCATTTCTGCTGCTAATGCCTCTGGAAGTTTCATGCCGTTCGTATGCCAATGTGTCAACACGAAAATGACCCGTATTCCCATTGCGAGGGATTTCTGTGCGACCCTAACAGCCCCGTGACCCACAAGAGAGACATCCCCGCTAATTTATAGCGTTTGACGGGGTCCATCCGTGAAAAATATTAATTTTTTAGTGCACATGCATTTCTGCTGCAAATGCCTCTGGAAGTTTCATACCGTTCGTATGCAATGTGGCAACACGAAAATGACCCGTTTTCCCATTCTGAGGGATTTCTGTGCGAACCTAACAGCCCCGTGACCCACAAGAGAGACATCCCCGCCAATTTCTAGCGTTTGACGGGGTCTATCCGTGAAAAATATTAATTTGTTTGAGTGCACATGCATTTCTGCTGCATTTTCCTCTGGAAGTTTCATGCCGTTCGTATGCAATGTGGCAACACGAAAATGACCCGTTTTCCCTATCCGAGGGATTTCTGTGCGACCCTAACAGCCCCGTGACCCCCAAGAGAGACATCCCTGCCAACTTCTAGCGTTTGACGGGGTCTATCCATGAAAAATATTACATTTTTTGAGTGCACATGCATTTCTGCTGCAAATGCCTATGGAAGTTTCATTCCGTTCGTATGCAATGTGGCAACACGAAAATGACCCGTTTTTCCATTCCGAGGGATTTCTGTGCGATCCTAACAGCCCCGTGACCCACAAGAGAGACATCCCCTCCAACTTCTAGCGTTTGACGGGGTCTATGTGTGAAAAATATTAAATTTTTTGAGTGCACATGCATTTCTGCTGCAAATGCCTCTGGAAGTTTCATACCGTTCGTATGCCAATGTGGCAACACGAAAATGACCCGTTTTCCCATTCCGAGGGATTTCTGTGCGAACCTAACAGCCCCGTGACCCACAAGAGAGACATCCCCGCCAATTTCTAGCGTTTGACGGGTCTATCCGTGAAAATATTAATTTGTTTGAGTGCACATGCATTTCTGCTGCAAATGCCTATGGAAGTTTCATGCCGTTCGTATGCAATGTGGCAACACGAAAATGACCCGTTTTCCCATTCCGAGCGATTTCTGTGCGACCCTAACAGCCCCGTGACCCACAAGAGAGACATCCCCGCCAATTTCTAGCGTTTGACGGGGTCTATCTGTGAAAAATATTAATTTGTTTGAGTGCAGATGCATTTCTGCTGCAAATGCCTGTGGAAGTTGCATGGCGTTCGTATGCAATGTGGCAACACGAAAATGACCCGTTCCCTATCCGAGGGATTTCTGTGCGACCCTAACAGCCCCGTGACCCACAAGAGAGACATCCCTGCCAACTTCTAGCGTTTGACGGGGTCTATCCGTGAAAAATATTACATTTTTTGAGTGCACATGCATTTCTGCTGCAAATGCCTCTGGAAGTTTCATGCCATTTGTATGCCAATGTGGCAACACGAAAATGACCCGTTTTCCCATTCCGAGGGATTTCTGTGCAACCCTAACAGCCCCGTGACCCACAAGAGAGACATCCCCGCCAATATCTAGCTTTTGACGGGGTCTATCCGTGAAAAATATCAAATTTTTTGAGTGCACATGCATTCTGCTGCAAATGCCTCTGGAAGTTTCATGCCGTTCGTATGCAATGTGGCAACACGAAAATGACCCGTTTTCCCATTCCGAGGGATTTCTGTGCGACCCTAACAGCCCCGTGACCCACAAGAGAGACATCGCCGCCAATATCTAGCTTTTGACGGGGTCTATCCGTGAAAAATATCAAATTTTTTGAGTGCACATGCATTCTGCTGCAAATGCCTCTGGAAGTTTCATGCCGTTCGTATGCAATGTGGCAACACGAAAATGACCCGTTTTTCCATTCCGAGGGATTTCTGTGCGATCCTAACAGCCCCGTGACCCACAAGAGAGACATCCCTGCCAACTTCTAGCGTTTGACGGGGTCTATCCGTGATAAATATTACATTTTTTGAATGCACATGCATTTCTGCTGCAAATGCCTCTGGAAGTTTCATGCCGTTCTTATGAAATGTGGCAACACGAAAATGACCCGTTTTCCCATTCCGAGGGATTTCTGTGCGACCCTAACAGCCCCGTGACCCACAAGAGAGACATCCCCGCCAATTTCTAGCGTTTGACGGGGTCTATTCGTGAAAAATATTAAAGTTTTTGAGTGCACATGCATTTCTGCTGCAAATGCCTCTGGAAGTTTCAAGCCGTTCGTATGCCAATGTGGCAACACGAAAATGACCCGTTTTTCCATTCCGAGGGATTTCTGTGCGATCCTAACAGCCCCGTGACCCACAAGAGAGACATCCCCGCCAACTTCTAGCATTTGACGGGGTCTATCCGTGAAGAATATTAAATGTTTTGAGTGCACATGCATTTCTGCTGCAAATGTCTCTGGAAGTTTCATGCCATTCGTATGCAATGTGGCAACACGAAAATGACCCGTTTTCCCATTCCGAGGGATTTCTGTGCGACCCTAACAGCCCCGTGAACCACAAGAGAGACATCCCCGCCAATTTATAGCGTTTGACGGGGTCTATCCGTGAAAAATATTAAATTTATTGAGTGCACATGCATTTCTGCTGCAAATGCCTCTGGAAGTTTCATGCCGTTAGTATGCAATGTGGCAACACGAAAATGACCCGTTTTCCCATTCCGAGGGATTTCTGTGCGACCCTAACAGCCCCGTGACCCACAAGAGAGACATCCCCGCCAATATCTAGCTTTTGACGGGGTCTATCCGTGAAAAATATCAAATTTTTTGAGTGCACATGCATTCTGCTGCAAATGCCTATGGAAGTTTCATGCCGTTCGTATGCAATGTGGCAACACGAAAATGACCCGTTTTTCCATTCCGAGGGATTTCTGTGCGATCCTAACAGCCCCGTGACCCACAAGAGAGACATCCCCGCCAACTTCTAGCGTTTGACGGGGTCTATCCGTGAAGAATATTACATTTTTGAGTGCACATGCATTTCTGCTGCAAATGCCTCTGGAAGTTTCATGCCGTTCGTATGCAATGTGGCAACACGAAAATGACTCGTTTTCCCATTCCGAGGGATTTCTGTGCGACCCTAACAGCCCCTGACCCACAAGAGAGACATCCCCGCCAATTTCTAGCGTTTGACGGGGTCTCTCCGTGAAAAATATTAAAGTTTTTGAGTGCACATGCATTTCTGCTGCTAATGCCTCTGGAAGTTTCATGCCGTTCGTATGCCAATGTGTCAACACGAAAATGACCCGTATTCCCATTCCGAGGGATTTCTGTGCGACCCTAACAGCCCCGTGACCCACAAGAGAGACATCCCCGCTAATTTATAGCGTTTGACGGGGTCCATCCGTGAAAAATATTAATTTTTTAGTGCACATGCATTTCTGCTGCAAATGCCTCTGGAAGTTTCATACCGTTCGTATGCAATGTGGCAACACGAAAATGACCCGTTTTCCCATTCTGAGGGATTTCTGTGCGAACCTAACAGCCCCGTGACCCACAAGAGAGACATCCCCGCCAATTTCTAGCGTTTGACGGGGTCTATCCGTGAAAAATATTAATTTGTTTGAGTGCACATGCATTTCTGCTGCATTTTCCTCTGGAAGTTTCATGCCGTTCGTATGCAATGTGGCAACACGAAAATGACCCGTTTTCCCTATCCGAGGGATTTCTGTGCGACCCTACCAGCCCCGTGACCCCCAAGAGAGACATCCCTGCCAACTTCTAGCGTTTGACGGGGTCTATCCATGAAAAATATTACATTTTTTGAGTGCACATGCATTTATGCTGCAAATGCCTATGGAAGTTTCATTCCGTTCGTATGCAATGTGGCAACACGAAAATGACCCGTTTTTCCATTCCGAGGGATTTCTGTGCGATCCTAACAGCCCCGTGACCCACAAGAGAGACATCCCCTCCAACTTCTAGCGTTTGACGGGGTCTATGTGTGAAAAATATTAAATTTTTTGAGTGCACATGCATTTCTGCTGCAAATGCCTCTGGAAGTTTCATACCGTTCGTATGCCAATGTGGCAACACGAAAATGACCCGTTTTCCCATTCCGAGGGATTTCTGTGCGAACCTAACAGCCCCGTGACCCACAAGAGAGACATCCCCGCCAATTTCTAGCGTTTGACGGGTCTATCCGTGAAAATATTAATTTGTTTGAGTGCACATGCATTTCTGCTGCAAATGCCTATGGAAGTTTCATGCCGTTCGTATGCAATGTGGCAACACGAAAATGACCCGTTTTCCCATTCCGAGCGATTTCTGTGCGACCCTAACAGCCCCGTGACCCACAAGAGAGACATCCCCGCCAATTTCTAGCGTTTGACGGGGTCTATCTGTGAAAAATATTAATTTGTTTGAGTGCAGATGCATTTCTGCTGCAAATGCCTGTGGAAGTTGCATGGCGTTCGTATGCAATGTGGCAACACGAAAATGACCCGTTCCCTATCCGAGGGATTTCTGTGCGACCCTAACAGCCCCGTGACCCACAAGAGAGACATCCCTGCCAACTTCTAGCGTTTGACGGGGTCTATCCGTGAAAAATATTACATTTTTTGAGTGCACATGCATTTCTGCTGCAAATGCCTCTGGAAGTTTCATGCCATTTGTATGCCAATGTGGCAACACGAAAATGACCCGTTTTCCCATTCCGAGGGATTTCTGTGCAACCCTAACAGCCCCGTGACCCACAGGAGAGACATCCCCGCCAATTTCTAGCATTTGACGGGGTCTATCCGTGAAAAAATATTCAATTTTTTGAGTGCACATGCATTTCTGCTGCAAATGCCTCTGGAAGTTTCATGCCGTTCGTATGCAATGTGGCAACACGAAAATGACTCGTTTACCCATTCCGAGGGATTTCTGTGCGACCCTAACAGCCCTGTGACCCACAAGAGAGACATCCCCGCCAATTTCTAGCGTTTGACGGGGTCTATCCGTGAAAAATATTAATTTGTTTGAGTGCACATGCATTTCTGCTGCATTTTCCTCAGGAAGTTTCATGCCGTTCGTATGCAATGTGGCAACACGAAAATGACCCGTTTTCCCTATCCGAGGGATTTCTGTGCGACCCTAACAGCCCCGTGACCCCCCAAGAGAGACATCCCTGCCAACTTCTAGCGTTTGACGGGGTCTATCCGTGAAAAATATTACATTTTTTGAGTGCACATGCATTTCTGCTGCAAATGCCTATGGAAGTTTCATGCCGTTCGTATGCAATGTGGCAACACGAAAATGACCCGTTTTTCCATTCCGAGGGATTTCTGTGCGACCCTAACAGCCCCGTGACCCACAAGAGAGACATCCCCGCCAATTTCTATCATTTGACGGGGTCTATCTGTGAAAAATATTAATTTGTTTGAGTGCAGATGCATTTCTGCTGCAAATGCCTCTGGAAGTTCCATCCCGTTCGTATGCAATGTGGCAACACGAAAATGACCCGTTCCCTATCCGAGGGATTTCTGTGCGACCCTAACAGCCCCGTGACCCACAAGAGAGACATCCCTGCCAACTTCTAGCATTTGACGGGGTCTATCCGTGATAATTATTAAATTTTTTGAGTGCACATGCATTTCTGCTGCAAATGCCTCTGGAAGTTTCATGCCGTTTGTATGTCAATGTGGCAACACGAAAATGACCCGTTTTCCCATTCCGAGGGATTTCTGTGCAACCCTAACAGCCCCCTGACCCACAAGAGAGACATCCCCGCCAATTTCTAGCATTTGACGGGGTCTATCCGTGAAAAAATATTCAATTTTTTGAGTGCACATGCATTTCTGCTGCAAATGCCTCTGGAAGTTTCATGCCGTTCGTATGCAATGTGGCAACACGAAAATGACCCGTTTTCCCATTCCGAGGGATTTCTGTGCGATCCTAACAGCCCCGTGACCCACAAGAGAGGCATCCCCGCCAACTTCTCGCGTTTGACGGGGTCTATCCGTGAAGAATATTACATTTTTGAGTGCACATGCATTTCTGCTGCAAATGCCTCTGGAAGTTTCATGCCGTTCGTATGCAATGTGGCAACACGAAAATGACTCGTTTTCCCATTCCGAGGGATTTCTGTGCGACCCTAACAGCCCCTGACCCACAGAGAGACATCCCCACCAATTTCTAGCGTTTGATGGGGTCTCTCCGTGAAAAATATTAAAGTTTTTGAGTGCACATGCATTTCTGCTGCAAATGCCTCTGGAAGTTTCATGCCGTTCGTATGCCAATGTGGCAACACGAAAATGACCCGTTTTCCCATTCCGAGGGATTTCTGTGCGACCCTAACAGCCCCGTGACCCGCAAGAGAGACATCCCCGCTAATTTATAGCGTTTGACGGGGTCCATCCGTGAAAAAGATGAAAATTTTTTAGTGCACATGCATTTCTGCTGCAAATGCCTCTGGAAGTTTCATACCGTTCGTATGCAATGTGGCAACACGAAAATGACCCGTTCCCTATCCGAGGGATTTCTGTGCGACCCTAACAGCCCCGTGACCCACAAGAGAGACATCCCTGCCAACTTCTAGCGTTTGACGGGGTCTATCCGTGAAAAATATTACATTTTTTGAGTGCACATGCATTTCTGCTGCAAATGTCTCTGGAAGTTTCATGCCGTTTGTATGCCAATGTGGCAACACGAAAATGACCCGTTTTCCCATTCCGAGGGATTTCTGTGCAACCCTAACAGCCCCGTGACCCACAAGAGAGACATCCCCGCCAATTTCTAGCATTTGACGGGGTCTATCCGTGAAAAAATATTCATTTTTTTGAGTGCACATGCATTTCTGCGGCAAATGCCTCTGGAAGTTTCATGCCGTTCGTATGCAATGTGGCAACACGAAAATGACCCGTTTTCCCATTCCGAGGGATTTCTGTGCGATCCTAACAGCCCCGTGACCCACAAGAGAGGCATCCCCGCCAACTTCTCGCGTTTGAAGGGGTCTATCCGTGAAGAATATTACATTTTTGAGTGCACATGCATTTCTGCTGCAAATGCCTCTGGAAGTTTCATGCCGTTCGTATGCAATGTGGCAACACGAAAATGACTCGTTTTCCCATTCCGAGGGATTTCTGTGCGACCCTAACAGCCCTTGACCCACAAGAGAGACATCCCCACCAATTTCTAGCGTTTGACGGGGTCTCTCCGTGAAAAATATTAAAGTTTTTGAGTGCACATGCATTTCTGCTGCAAATGCCTCTGGAAGTTTCATGCCGTTCGTATGCCAATGTGGCAACACGAAAATGACCCGTTTTCCCATTCCGAGGGATTTCTGTGCGACCCTAACAGCCCCGTGACCCGCAAGAGAGACATCCCCGCTAATTTATAGCGTTTGACGGGGTCCATCCGTGAAAAAGATGAAAATTTTTTAGTGCACATGCATTTCTGCTGCAAATGCCTCTGGAAGTTTCATACCGTTCGTATGCAATGTGGCAACACGAAAATGACCCGTTCCCTATCCGAGGGATTTCTGTGCGACCCTAACAGCCCCGTGACCCACAAGTGAGACATCCCTGCCAACTTCTAGCATTTGACGGGGTCTATCCGTGAAAAATATTAAATTTTTTGAGTGCACATGCATTTCTGCTTCAAATGCCTCTGGAAGTTTCATGCCGTTTGTATGCCAATGTGGCAACACGAAAATGACCCGTTTTCCCATTCCGAGGGATTTCTGTGCAACCCTAACAGCCCCGTGACCCACAAGAGAGACATCCCCGCCAATTTCTAGCATTTGACGGGGTCTATCCGTGAAAAAATATTCATTTTTTTGAGTGCACATGCATTTCTGCGGCAAATGCCTCTGGAAGTTTCATGCCGTTCGTATGCAATGTGGCAACACGAAAATGACCCGTTTTCCCATTCCGAGGGATTTCTGTGCGATCCTAACAGCCCCGTGACCCACAAGAGAGACATCCCCGCCAACTTCTCGCGTTTGACGGGGTCTATCCGTGAAGAATATTACATTTTTGAGTGCACATGCATTTCTGCTGCAAATGCCTCTGGAAGGTTCATGCCGTTCGTATGCAATGTGGCAACACGAAAATGACTCGTTTTCCCATTCCGAGGGATTTCTGTGCGACCCTAACAGCCCCTGACCCACAAGAGAGACATCCCCGCCAATTTCTAGCGTTTGACGGGGTCTCTCCGTGAAAAATATTAAAGTTTTTGAGTGCACATGCATTTCTGCTGCAAATGCCTCTGGAAGTTTCATGCCGTTCGTATGCCAATGTGGCAACACGAAAATGACCCGTTTTCCCATTCCGAGGGATTTCTGTGCGACCCTAACAGCCCCGTGACCCACAAGAGAGACATCCCCGCTAATTTATAGCGTTTGACGGGGTCCATCCGTGAAAAAAATTAAAAATTATTAGTGCACATGCATTTCTGCTGCAAATGCCTCTGCAAGTTTCATACCGTTCGTATGCAATGTGGCAACACGAAAATGACCCGTTTTCCCATTCTGAGGGATTTCTGTGCGAACCTAACAGCCCCGTGACCCACAAGAGAGACATCCCCGCCAATTTCTAGCGTTTGACGGGGTCTATTCGTGAAAAATATTAAAGTTTTTGAGTGCACATGCATTTCTGCTGCAAATGCCTCTGGAAGTTTCATGCCGTTCGTATGCCAATGTGGCAACACGAAAATGACCCGTTTTCCCATTCTGAGTGATTTCTGTGCGAACCTAACAGCCCCGTGACCCACAAGAGAGACATCCCCGCCAATTTCTCGCGTTTGATGGGGTCTATCCGTGAAAAATATTAATTTGTTTGAGTGCACATGCATTTCTGCTGCATTTTCCTCTGGAAGTTTCATGCCGTTCGTATGCAATGTGGCAACATGAAAATGACCCGTTTTCCCTATCCGAGGGATTTCTGTGCGACCCTAACAGCCCCGTGACCCCCCAAGAGAGACATCCCTGCCAACTTCTAGCGTTTGACGGGGTCTATCCGTGAAAAATATTACATTTTTTGAGTGCACATGCATTTCTGCTGCAAATGCCTATGGAAGTTTCATGCCGTTCGTATGCAATGTGGCAACACGAAAATGACCCGTTTTTCCATTCCGAGGGATTTCTGTGCGACCCTAACAGCCCCGTGACCCAAAAGAGAGACATCCCCGCCAATTTCTAGCGTTTGACGGGGTCTATCTGTGAAAAATATTAATTTGTTTGAGTGCAGATGCATTTCTGCTGCAAATGCCTCTGGAAGTTCCATCCCGTTCGTATGCAATGTGGCAACACGAACATGACCCGTTCCCTATCCGAGGGATTTCTGTGCGACCCTAACAGCCCCGTGACCCACAAGAGAGACATCCCTGCCAACTTCTAGCATTTGACGGGGTCTATCCGTGAAAAATATTACATTTTTTGAGTGCACATGCATTTCTGCTGCAAATGCCTCTGGAAGTTTCATGCCGTTTGTATGCCAATGTGGCAACACGAAAATGACCCGTTTTCCCATTCCGAGGGATTTCTGTGCAACCCTAACAGCCCCGTGACCCACAAGAGAGACATCCCCGCCAATTTCTAGCATTTGACGGGGTCTATCCGTGAAAAAATATTCAATTTTTTGAGTGCACATGCATTTCTGCTGCAAATGCCTCTGGAAGTTTCATGCCGTTCGTATGCAATGTGGCAACACGAAAATGACCCGTTTTCCCATTCCGAGGGATTTCTGTGCGATCCTAACAGCCCTGTGACCCACAAGAGAGACATCCCCGCCAACTTCTCGCGTTTGACGGGGTCTATCCGTGAAGAATATTACATTTTTGAGTGCACATGCATTTCTGCTGCAAATGCCTCTGGAAGTTTCATGTCGTTCGTATGCCAATGTGGCAACACGAAAATGACTCGTTTTCCCATTCCGAGGGATTTCTGTGCGACCCTAACAGCCCCTGACCCACAAGAGAGACATACCCGCCAATTTCTAGCGTTTGACGGGGTCTATGCGTGAAAAATATTACATTTTTTGAGTGCACATGCATTTCTGTTGCAAATGCCTCTGGAAGTTTCATGCGGTTCGTATGCAATGTGGCAACACGAAAATGACCCGTTTTCCCATTCCGAGGGATTTCTGTGCGATCCTAACAGCCCCGTGACCCACAAGAGAGGCATCCCCGCCAACTTCTCGCGTTTGAAGGGGTCTATCCGTGAAGAATATTACATTTTTGAGTGCACATGCATTTCTGCTGCAAATGCCTCTGGAAGTTTCATGCCGTTCGTATGCAATGTGGCAACACGAAAATGACTCGTTTTCCCATTCCGAGGGATTTCTGTGCGACCCTAACAGCCCTTGACCCACAAGAGAGACATCCCCACCAATTTCTAGCGTTTGACGGGGTCTCTCCGTGAAAAATATTAAAGTTTTTGAGTGCACATGCATTTCTGCTGCAAATGCCTCTGGAAGTTTCATGCCGTTCGTATGCCAATGTGGCAACACGAAAATGACCCGTTTTCCCATTCCGAGGGATTTCTGTGCGACCCTAACAGCCCCGTGACCCGCAAGAGAGACATCCCCGCTAATTTATAGCGTTTGACGGGGTCCATCCGTGAAAAAGATGAAAATTTTTTAGTGCACATGCATTTCTGCTGCAAATGCCTCTGGAAGTTTCATACCGTTCGTATGCAATGTGGCAACACGAAAATGACCCGTTCCCTATCCGAGGGATTTCTGTGCGACCCTAACAGCCCCGTGACCCACAAGTGAGACATCCCTGCCAACTTCTAGCATTTGACGGGGTCTATCCGTGAAAAATATTAAATTTTTTGAGTGCACATGCATTTCTGCTTCAAATGCCTCTGGAAGTTTCATGCCGTTTGTATGCCAATGTGGCAACACGAAAATGACCCGTTTTCCCATTCCGAGGGATTTCTGTGCAACCCTAACAGCCCCGTGACCCACAAGAGAGACATCCCCGCCAATTTCTAGCATTTGACGGGGTCTATCCGTGAAAAAATATTCATTTTTTTGAGTGCACATGCATTTCTGCGGCAAATGCCTCTGGAAGTTTCATGCCGTTCGTATGCAATGTGGCAACACGAAAATGACCCGTTTTCCCATTCCGAGGGATTTCTGTGCGATCCTAACAGCCCCGTGACCCACAAGAGAGACATCCCCGCCAACTTCTCGCGTTTGACGGGGTCTATCCGTGAAGAATATTACATTTTTGAGTGCACATGCATTTCTGCTGCAAATGCCTCTGGAAGGTTCATGCCGTTCGTATGCAATGTGGCAACACGAAAATGACTCGTTTTCCCATTCCGAGGGATTTCTGTGCGACCCTAACAGCCCCTGACCCACAAGAGAGACATCCCCGCCAATTTCTAGCGTTTGACGGGGTCTCTCCGTGAAAAATATTAAAGTTTTTGAGTGCACATGCATTTCTGCTGCAAATGCCTCTGGAAGTTTCATGCCGTTCGTATGCCAATGTGGCAACACGAAAATGACCCGTTTTCCCATTCCGAGGGATTTCTGTGCGACCCTAACAGCCCCGTGACCCACAAGAGAGACATCCCCGCTAATTTATAGCGTTTGACGGGGTCCATCCGTGAAAAAAATTAAAAATTATTAGTGCACATGCATTTCTGCTGCAAATGCCTCTGCAAGTTTCATACCGTTCGTATGCAATGTGGCAACACGAAAATGACCCGTTTTCCCATTCTGAGGGATTTCTGTGCGAACCTAACAGCCCCGTGACCCACAAGAGAGACATCCCCGCCAATTTCTAGCGTTTGACGGGGTCTATTCGTGAAAAATATTAAAGTTTTTGAGTGCACATGCATTTCTGCTGCAAATGCCTCTGGAAGTTTCATGCCGTTCGTATGCCAATGTGGCAACACGAAAATGACCCGTTTTCCCATTCTGAGTGATTTCTGTGCGAACCTAACAGCCCCGTGACCCACAAGAGAGACATCCCCGCCAATTTCTCGCGTTTGACGGGGTCTATCCGTGAAAAATATTAATTTGTTTGAGTGCACATGCATTTCTGCTGCATTTTCCTCTGGAAGTTTCATGCCGTTCGTATGCAATGTGGCAACATGAAAATGACCCGTTTTCCCTATCCGAGGGATTTCTGTGCGACCCTAACAGCCCCGTGACCCCCCAAGAGAGACATCCCTGCCAACTTCTAGCGTTTGACGGGGTCTATCCGTGAAAAATATTACATTTTTTGAGTGCACATGCATTTCTGCTGCAAATGCCTATGGAAGTTTCATGCCGTTCGTATGCAATGTGGCAACACGAAAATGACCCGTTTTTCCATTCCGAGGGATTTCTGTGCGACCCTAACAGCCCCGTGACCCAAAAGAGAGACATCCCCGCCAATTTCTAGCGTTTGACGGGGTCTATCTGTGAAAAATATTAATTTGTTTGAGTGCAGATGCATTTCTGCTGCAAATGCCTCTGGAAGTTCCATCCCGTTCGTATGCAATGTGGCAACACGAACATGACCCGTTCCCTATCCGAGGGATTTCTGTGCGACCCTAACAGCCCCGTGACCCACAAGAGAGACATCCCTGCCAACTTCTAGCATTTGACGGGGTCTATCCGTGAAAAATATTACATTTTTTGAGTGCACATGCATTTCTGCTGCAAATGCCTCTGGAAGTTTCATGCCGTTTGTATGCCAATGTGGCAACACGAAAATGACCCGTTTTCCCATTCCGAGGGATTTCTGTGCAACCCTAACAGCCCCGTGACCCACAAGAGAGACATCCCCGCCAATTTCTAGCATTTGACGGGGTCTATCCGTGAAAAAATATTCAATTTTTTGAGTGCACATGCATTTCTGCTGCAAATGCCTCTGGAAGTTTCATGCCGTTCGTATGCAATGTGGCAACACGAAAATGACCCGTTTTCCCATTCCGAGGGATTTCTGTGCGATCCTAACAGCCCTGTGACCCACAAGAGAGACATCCCCGCCAACTTCTCGCGTTTGACGGGGTCTATCCGTGAAGAATATTACATTTTTGAGTGCACATGCATTTCTGCTGCAAATGCCTCTGGAAGTTTCATGTCGTTCGTATGCCAATGTGGCAACACGAAAATGACTCGTTTTCCCATTCCGAGGGATTTCTGTGCGACCCTAACAGCCCCTGACCCACAAGAGAGACATACCCGCCAATTTCTAGCGTTTGACGGGGTCTCTCCGTGAAAAATATTAAAGTTTTTGAGTGCACATGCATTTCTGCTGCAAATGCCTCTGGAAGTTTCATGCCGTTCGTATGCCAATGTGGCAACACGAAAATGACCCGTTTTCCCATTCCGAGGGATTTCTGTGCGACCCTAACAGCCCCGTGACCCACAAGAGAGACATCCCCGCCAACTTCTAGCGTTTGACGGGGTCTATCCGTGAAGAATATTACATTTTTGAGTGCACATGCATTTCTGCTGCAAATGCCTCTGGAAGTTTCATGCCGTTCGTATGCAATGTGGCAACACGAAAATGACTCGTTTTCCCATTCCGAGGGATTTCTGTGCGACCCTAACAGCCCCTGACCCACAAGAGAGACATCCCCGCCAATTTCTAGCGTTTGACGGGGTCTCTCCGTGAAAAATATTAAAGTTTTTGAGTGCACATGCATTTCTGCTGCTAATGCCTCTGGAAGTTTCATGCCATTCGTATGCCAATGTGTCAACACGAAAATGACCCGTTCCCTATCCGAGGGATTTCTGTGCGACCCTAACAGCCCCGTGACCCACAAGAGAGACATCCCCGCTAATTTATAGCGTTTGACGGGGTCCATCCGTGAAAAATATTAATTTTTTAGTGCACATGCATTTCTGCTGCAAATGCCTCTGGAAGTTTCATACCGTTCGTATGCAATGTGGCAACACGAAAATGACCCGTTTTCCCATTCTGAGGGATTTCTGTGCGAACCTAACAGCCCCGTGACCCACAAGAGAGACATCCTCGCCAATTTCTAGCGTTTGACGGGGTCTATCCGTGAAAAATATTAATTTGTTTGAGTGCACATGCATTTCTGCTGCATTTTCCTCTGGAAGTTTCATGCCGTTCGTATGCAATGTGGCAACACGAAAATGACCCGTTTTCCCTATCCGAGGGATTTCTGTGCGACCCTAACAGCCCCTGACCCACAAGAGAGACATCCCCGCCAATTTCTAGCGTTTGACGGGGTCTCTCCGTGAAAAATATTAAAGTTTTTGAGTGCACATGCATTTCTGCTGCTAATGCCTCTGGAAGTTTCATGCCGTTCGTATGCCAATGTGTCAACACGAAAATGACCCGTATTCCCATTCCGAGGGATTTCTGTGCGACCCTAACAGCCCCGTGACCCACAAGAGAGACATCATCGCTAATTTATAGCGTTTGACGGGGTCCATCCGTGAAAAAGATTAAAAATTTTTAGTGCACATGCATTTCTGCTTCAAATGCCTCTGGAAGTTTCATACCGTTCGTATGCAATGTTGCAACACGAAAATGACCCGTTTTCCCATTCTGAGGGATTTTTGTGCGAACCTAACAGCCCCGTGACCCACAAGAGAGACATCCCCGCCAATGTATAGCGTTTGACGGGGTCTCTCCGTGAAAAATATTACATTTTTTGAGTGCAGATGCATTTCTGCTGCAAATGCCTCTGGAAGTTCCATCCCGTTCGTATGCAATGTGGCAACACGAAAATGACCCGTTCCCTATCCGAGGGATTTCTGTGCGACCCTAACAGCCCCGTGACCCACAAGAGAGACATCCCCGCCAATATCTAGCTTTTGACGGGGTCTATCCGTGAAAAATATCAAATTTTTTGAGTGCACATGCATTCTGCTGCAAATGCCTATGGAAGTTTCATGCCGTTCGTATGCAATGTGGCAACACGAAAATGACCCGTTTTTCCATTCCGAGGGATTTCTGTGCGATCCTAACAGCCCCGTGACCCACAAGAGAGACATCCCCGCCAACTTCTAGCGTTTGACGGGGTCTATCCGTGAAGAATATTACATTTTTGAGTGCACATGCATTTCTGCTGCAAATGCCTCTGGAAGTTTCATGCCGTTCGTATGCAATGTGGCAACACGAAAATGACTCGTTTTCCCATTCCGAGGGATTTCTGTGCGACCCTAACAGCCCCTGACCCACAAGAGAGACATCCCCGCCAATTTCTAGCGTTTGACGGGGTCTCTCCGTGAAAAATATTAAAGTTTTTGAGTGCACATGCATTTCTGCTGCTAATGCCTCTGGAAGTTTCATGCCGTTCGTATGCCAATGTGTCAACACGAAAATGACCCGTATTCCCATTCCGAGGGATTTCTGTGCGACCCTAACAGCCCCGTGACCCACAAGAGAGACATCCCCGCTAATTTATAGCGTTTGACGGGGTCCATCCGTGAAAAATATTAATTTTTTAGTGCACATGCATTTCTGCTGCAAATGCCTCTGGAAGTTTCATACCGTTCGTATGCAATGTGGCAACACGAAAATGACCCGTTTTCCCATTCTGAGGGATTTCTGTGCGAACCTAACAGCCCCGTGACCCACAAGAGAGACATCCTCGCCAATTTCTAGCGTTTGACGGGGTCTATCCGTGAAAAATATTAATTTGTTTGAGTGCACATGCATTTCTGCTGCATTTTCCTCTGGAAGTTTCATGCCGTTCGTATGCAATGTGGCAACACGAAAATGACCCGTTTTCCCTATCCGAGGGATTTCTGTGCGACCCTAACAGCCCCTGACCCACAAGAGAGACATCCCCGCCAATTTCTAGCGTTTGACGGGGTCTCTCCGTGAAAAATATTAAAGTTTTTGAGTGCACATGCATTTCTGCTGCTAATGCCTCTGGAAGTTTCATGCCGTTCGTATGCCAATGTGTCAACACGAAAATGACCCGTATTCCCATTCCGAGGGATTTCTGTGCGACCCTAACAGCCCCGTGACCCACAAGAGAGACATCCCCGCTAATTTATAGCGTTTGACGGGGTCCATCCGTGAAAAATATAAATTTTTTAGTGCACATGCATTTCTGCTGCAAATGCCTCTGGAAGTTTCATACCGTTCGTATGCAATGTGGCAACACGGAAATGACCCGTTTTCCCATTCTGAGGGATTTCTGTGCGAACCTAACAGCCCCGTGACCCACAAGAGAGACATCCCCGCCAATTTCTAGCGTTTGACGGGGTCTATCCGTGAAAAATATTAATTTGTTTGAGTGCACATGCATTTCTGCTGCATTTTAATCTGGAAGTTTCATGCCGTTCGTATGCAATGTGGCAACACGAAAATGACCCGTTTTCCCTATCCGAGGGATTTCTGTGCGACCCTAACAGCCCCGTGACCCCCCAAGAGAGACATCCCTGCCAACTTCTAGCGTTTGACGGGGTCTATCCATGAAAAATATTACATTTTTTGAGTGCACATGCATTTCTGCTGCAAATGCCTATGGAAGTTTCATTCCGTTCGTATGCAATGTGGCAACACGAAAATGACCCGTTTTTCCATTCCGAGGGATTTCTGTGCGATCCTAACAGCCCCGTGACCCACAAGAGAGACATCCCCTCCAACTTCTAGCGTTTGACGGGGTCTATCTGTGAAAAATATTAAATTTTTTGAGTGCACATGCATTTCTGCTGCAAATGCCTCTGGAAGTTTCATACCGTTCGTATGCCAATGTGGCAACACGAAAATGACCCGTTTTCCCATTCCGAGGGATTTCTGTGCGAACCTAACAGCCCCGTGACCCACAAGAGAGACATCCCCGCCAATTTCTAGCGTTTGACGCGTCTATCCGTGAAAATATTAATTTGTTTGAGTGCACATGCATTTCTGCTGCAAATGCCTATGGAAGTTTCATGCCGTTCGTATGCAATGTGGCAACACGAAAATGACCCGTTTTTCCATTCCGAGCGATTTCTGTGCGACCCTAACAGCCCCGTGACCCACAAGAGAGACATCCCCGCCAATTTCTAGCATTTGACGGGGTCTATCTGTGAAAAATATTAATTTGTTTGAGTGCAGATGCATTTCTGCTGCAAATGCCTCTGGAAGTTCCATCCCGTTCGTATGCAATGTGGCAACACGAAAATGACCCGTTCCCTATCCGAGGGATTTCTGTGCGACCCTAACAGCCCCGTGACCCACAAGAGAGACATCCCTGCCAACTTCTAGCATTTGACGGGGTCTATCCGTGAAAATTATTAAATTTTTTGAGTGCACATGCATTTCTGCTGCAAATGCCTCTGGAAGTTTCATGCCGTTTGTATGCCAATGTGGCAACACGAAAATGACCCGTTTTCCCATTCCCAGTGATTTCTGTGCAACCCTAACAGCCCCCTGACCCACAAGAGAGACATCCCCGCCAATTTCTAGCATTTGACGGGGTCTATCCGTGAAAAAATATTCAATTTTTTGAGTGCACATGCATTTCTGCTGCAAATGCCTCTGGCAGTTTCATGCCGTTCGTATGCAATGTGGCAACACGAAAATGACCGGTTTTCCCATTCCGAGGGATTTCTGTGCGATCCTAACAGCCCCGTGACCCACAAGAGAGGCATCCCCGCCAACTTCTCGCGTTTGACGGGGTCTATCCGTGAAGAATATTACATTTTTGAGTGCACATGCATTTCTGCTGCAAATGCCTCTGGAAGTTTCATGCCGTTCGTATGCAATGTGGCAACACGAAAATGACTCGTTTTCCCATTCCGAGGGATTTCTGTGCGACCCTAACAGCCCCTGACCCACAAGAGAGACATCCCCACCAATTTCTAGCGTTTGACGGGGTCTCTCCGTGAAAAATATTAAAGTTTTTGAGTGCACATGCATTTCTGCTGCAAATGCCTCTGGAAGTTTCATGCCGTTCGTATGCCAATGTGGCAACACGAAAATGACCCGTTTTCCCATTCCGAGGGATTTCTGTGCGACCCTAACAGCCCCGTAACCCACAAGAGAGACATCCCCGCTAATTTATAGCGTTTGACGGGGTCCATCCGTGAAAAAGATGAAATTTTTTTAGTGCACATGCATTTCTGCTGCAAATGCCTCTGGAAGTTTCATACCGTTCGTATGCAATGTGGCAACACGAAAATGACCCGTTCCCTATCCGAGGGATTTCTGTGCGACCCTAACAGCCCCGTGACCCACAAGTGAGACATCCCTGCCAACTTCTAGCATTTGACGGGGTCTATCCGTGAAAAATATTACATTTTTTGAGTGCACATGCATTTCTGCTTCAAATGCCTCTGGAAGTTTCATGCCGTTTGTATGCCAATGTGGCAACACGAAAATGACCCGTTTTCCCATTCCGAGGGATTTCTGTGCAACCCTAACAGCCCCGTGACCCACAAGAGAGACATCCCCGCCAATTTCTAGCATTTGACGGGGTCTATCCGTGAAAAAATATTCATTTTTTTGAGTGCACATGCATTTCTGCGGCAAATGCCTCTGGAAATTTCATGCCGTTCGTATGCAATGTGGCAACACGAAAATGACCCGTTTTCCCATTCCGAGGGATTTCTGTGCGATCCTAACAGCCCCGTGACCCACAAGAGAGACATCCCCGCCAACTTCTCGCGTTTGACGGGGTCTATCCGTGAAGAATATTACATTTTTGAGTGCACATGCATTTCTGCTGCAAATGCCTCTGGAAGGTTCATGCCGTTCGTATGCAATGTGGCAACACGAAAATGACTCGTTTTCCCATTCCGAGGGATTTCTGTGCGACCCTAACAGCCCCTGACCCACAAGAGAGACATCCCCGCCAATTTCTAGCGTTTGACGGGGTCTCTCCGTGAAAAATATTAAAGTTTTTGAGTGCACATGCATTTCTGCTGCAAATGCCTCTGGAAGTTTCATGCCGTTCGTATGCCAATGTGGCAACACGAAAATGACCCGTTTTCCCATTCCGAGGGATTTCTGTGCGACCCTAACAGCCCCGTGACCCACAAGAGAGACATCCCCGCTAATTTATAGCATTTGACGGGGTCCATCCGTGAAAAAAATTAAAAAATATTTGTGCACATGCATTTCTGCTGCAAATGCCTCTGCAAGTTTCATACCGTTCGTATGCAATGTGGCAACACGAAAATGACCCGTTTTCCCATTCTGAGGGATTTCTGTGCGAACCTAACAGCCCCGTGACCCACAAGAGAGACATCCCCGCCAATTTCTAGCGTTTGACGGGGTCTATTCGTGAAAAATATTAAAGTTTTTGAGTGCACATGCATTTCTGCTGCAAATGCCTCTGGAAGTTTCATGCCGTTCGTATGCCAATGTGGCAACACGAAAATGACCCGTTTTCCCATTCTGAGTGATTTCTGTGCGAACCTAACAGCCCCGTGACCCACAAGAGAGACATCCCCGCCAATTTCTTGCGTTTGACGGGGTCTATCCGTGAAAAATATTAATTTGTTTGAGTGCACATGCATTTCTGCTGCATTTTCCTCTGGAAGTTTCATGCCGTTCGTATGCAATGTGGCAACATGAAAATGACCCGTTTTCCCTATCCGAGGGATTTCTGTGCGACCCTAACAGCCCCGTGACCCCCCAAGAGAGACATCCCTGCCAACTTCTAGCGTTTGACGGGGTCTATCCGTGAAAAATATTACATTTTTTGAGTGCACATGCATTTCTGCTGCAAATGCCTATGGAAGTTTCATGCCGTTCGTATGCAATGTGGCAACACGAAAATGACCCGTTTTTCCATTCCGAGGGATTTCTGTGCGACCCTAACAGCCCCGTGACCCACAAGAGAGACATCCCCGCCAATTTCTAGCGTTTGACGGGGTCTATCTGTGAAAAATATTAATTTGTTTGAGTGCAGATGCATTTCTGCTGCAAATGCCTCTGGAAGTTCCATCCCGTTCGTATGCAATGTGGCAACACGAACATGACCCGTTCCTTATCCGAGGGATTTCTGTGCGACCCTAACAGCCCCGTGACCCACAAGAGAGACATCCCTGCCAACTTCTAGCATTTGACGGGGTCTATCCGTGAAAAATATTACATTTTTTGAGTGCACATGCATTTCTGCTGCAAATGCCTCTGGAAGTTTCATACCGTTTGTATGCCAATGTGGCAACACGAAAATGACCCGTTTTCCCATTCCGAGGGATTTCTGTGCAACCCTAACAGCCCCGTGACCCACAAGAGAGACATCCCCGCCAATTTCTAGCATTTGACGGGGTCTATCCGTGAAAAAATATTCAATTTTTTGAGTGCACATGCATTTCTGCTGCAAATGCCTCTGGAAGTTTCATGCCGTTCGTATGCAATGTGGCAACACGAAAATGACCCGTTTTCCCATTCCGAGGGATTTCTGTGCGATCCTAACAGCCCTGTGACCCACAAGAGAGACATCCCCGCCAACTTCTCGCGTTTGACGGGGTCTATCCGTGAAGAATATTACATTTTTGAGTGCACATGCATTTCTGCTGCAAATGCCTCTGGAAGTTTCATGTCGTTCGTATGCCAATGTGGCAACACGAAAATGACTCGTTTTCCCATTCCGAGGGATTTCTGTGCGACCCTAACAGCCCCTGACCCACAAGAGAGACATACCCGCCAATTTCTAGCGTTTGACGGGGTCTCTCCGTGAAAAATATTAAAGTTTTTGAGTGCACATGCATTTCTGCTGCAAATGCCTCTGGAAGTTTCATGCCGTTCGTATGCCAATGTGGCAACACGAAAATGACCCGTTTTCCCATTCCGGGGGATTTCTGTGCGACCCTAACAGCCCCGTGACCCACAAGAGAGACATCCCCGCTAATTTATAGCGTTTGACGGGGTCCATCCGTGAAAAAGATTAAAATTTTTTAGTGCACATGCATTTCTCCTTCAAATGCCTCTGGAAGTTTCATACCGTTCGTATGCAATGTGGCAACACGAAAATGACCCGTTTTCCCATTCTGAGGGATTTTTGTGCGAACCTAACAGCCCCGTGACCCACAAGAGAGACATCCCCGCCAATGTATAGCGTTTGACGGGGTCTCTCCGTGAAAAATATTAAATTTTTTGAGTGCAGATGCATTTCTGCTGCAAATGCCTCTGGAAGTTCCATCCCGTTCGTATGCAATGTGGCAACACGAAAATGACCCGTTTTCCCATTCCGAGGGATTTCTGTGCAACCCTAACAGCCCCGTGACCCACAAGAGAGACATCCCCGCCAATTTCTAGCATTTGACGGGGTCTATCCGTGAAAAAATATTCAATTTTTTGAGTGCACATGCATTTCTGCTGCAAATGCCTCTGGAAGTTTCATGCCGTTCGTATGCAATGTGGCAACACGAAAATGACCCGTTTTCCCATTCCGAGGGATTTCTGTGCGATCCTAACAGCCCTGTGACCCACAAGTGAGACATCCCCGCCAACTTCTCGCGTTTGACGGGGTCTATCCGTGAAGAATATTACATTTTTGAGTGCACATGCATTTCTGCTGCAAATGCCTCTGGAAGTTTCATGTCGTTCGTATGCCAATGTGGCAACACGAAAATGACTCGTTTTCCCATTCCGAGGGATTTCTGTGCGACCCTAACAGCCCCTGACCCACAAGAGAGACATACCCGCCAATTTCTAGCGTTTGACGGGGTCTCTCCGTGAAAAATATTAAAGTTTTTGAGTGCACATGCATTTCTGCTGCAAATGCCTCTGGAAGTTTCATGCCGTTCGTATGCCAATGTGGCAACACGAAAATGACCCGTTTTCCCATTCCGAGGGATTTCTGTGCGACCCTAACAGCCCCGTGACCCACAAGAGAGACATCCCCGCTAATTTATAGCGTTTGACGGGGTCCATCCGTGAAAAAGATTAAAATTTTTTAGTGCACATGCATTTCTGCTTCAAATGCCTCTGGAAGTTTCATACCGTTCGTATGCAATGTGGCAACACGAAAATGACCCGTTTTCCCATTCTGAGGGATTTTTGTGCGAACCTAACAGCCCCGTGACCCACAAGAGAGACATCCCCGCCAATGTATAGCGTTTGACGGGGTCTCTCCGTGAAAAATATTAAATTTTTTGAGTGCACATGCATTTCTGCTGCAAATGCCTCTGGAAGTTTCATGCCGTTCGTATGCAATGTTGCAACACGAAAATGACCCGTTTTCCCATTCCGAGGGATTTCTGTGCGAAATCCCCGGACCCTCCCCGGACCCTCCCCGGACCCTCCCCGGACCCTCCCCGGACCCTCCCCGGACCCTCCCCGGACCCTCCCCGGACCCTCCCCGGACCCTCCCCGGACCCTCCCCGGACCCTCCCCGGACCCTCCCCGGACCCTCCCCGGACCCTCCCCGGACCCTCCCCGGACCCTCCCCGGACCCTCCCCGGACCCTCCCCGGACCCTCCCCGGACCCTCCCCGGACCCTCCCCGGACCCTCCCCGGACCCTCCCCGGACCCTCCCCGGACCCTCCCCGGACCCTCCCCGGACCCTCCCCGGACCCTCCCCGGACCCTCCCCGGACCCTCCCCGGACCCTCCCCGGACCCTCCCCGGACCCTCCCCGGACCCTCCCCGGACCCTCCCCGGACCCTCCCCGGACCCTCCCCGGACCCTCCCCGGACCCTCCCCGGACCCTCCCCGGACCCTCCCCGGACCCTCCCCGGACCCTCCCCGGACCCTCCCCGGACCCTCCCCGGACCCTCCCCGGACCCTCCCCGGACCCTCCCCGGACCCTCCCCGGACCCTCCCCGGACCCTCCCCGGACCCTCCCCGGACCCTCCCCGGACCCTCCCCGGACCCTCCCCGGACCCTCCCCGGACCCTCCCCGGACCCTCCCCGGACCCTCCCCGGACCCTCCCCGGACCCTCCCCGGACCCTCCCCGGACCCTCCCCGGACCCTCCCCGGACCCTCCCCGGACCCTCCCCGGACCCTCCCCGGACCCTCCCCGGACCCTCCCCGGACCCTCCCCGGACCCTCCCCGGACCCTCCCCGGACCCTCCCCGGACCCTCCCCGGACCCTCCCCGGACCCTCCCCGGACCCTCCCCGGACCCTCCCCGGACCCTCCCCGGACCCTCCCCGGACCCTCCCCGGACCCTCCCCGGACCCTCCCCGGACCCTCCCCGGACCCTCCCCGGACCCTCCCCGGACCCTCCCCGGACCCTCCCCGGACCCTCCCCGGACCCTCCCCGGACCCTCCCCGGACCCTCCCCGGACCCTCCCCGGACCCTCCCCGGACCCTCCCCGGACCCTCCCCGGACCCTCCCCGGACCCTCCCCGGACCCTCCCCGGACCCTCCCCGGACCCTCCCCGGACCCTCCCCGGACCCTCCCCGGACCCTCCCCGGACCCTCCCCGGACCCTCCCCGGACCCTCCCCGGACCCTCCCCGGACCCTCCCCGGACCCTCCCCGGACCCTCCCCGGACCCTCCCCGGACCCTCCCCGGACCCTCCCCGGACCCTCCCCGGACCCTCCCCGGACCCTCCCCGGACCCTCCCCGGACCCTCCCCGGACCCTCCCCGGACCCTCCCCGGACCCTCCCCGGACCCTCCCCGGACCCTCCCCGGACCCTCCCCGGACCCTCCCCGGACCCTCCCCGGACCCTCCCCGGACCCTCCCCGGACCCTCCCCGGACCCTCCCCGGACCCTCCCCGGACCCTCCCCGGACCCTCCCCGGACCCTCCCCGGACCCTCCCCGGACCCTCCCCGGACCCTCCCCGGACCCTCCCCGGACCCTCCCCGGACCCTCCCCGGACCCTCCCCGGACCCTCCCCGGACCCTCCCCGGACCCTCCCCGGACCCTCCCCGGACCCTCCCCGGACCCTCCCCGGACCCTCCCCGGACCCTCCCCGGACCCTCCCCGGACCCTCCCCGGACCCTCCCCGGACCCTCCCCGGACCCTCCCCGGACCCTCCCCGGACCCTCCCCGGACCCTCCCCGGACCCTCCCCGGACCCTCCCCGGACCCTCCCCGGACCCTCCCCGGACCCTCCCCGGACCCTCCCCGGACCCTCCCCGGACCCTCCCCGGACCCTCCCCGGACCCTCCCCGGACCCTCCCCGGACCCTCCCCGGACCCTCCCCGGACCCTCCCCGGACCCTCCCCGGACCCTCCCCGGACCCTCCCCGGACCCTCCCCGGACCCTCCCCGGACCCTCCCCGGACCCTCCCCGGACCCTCCCCGGACCCTCCCCGGACCCTCCCCGGACCCTCCCCGGACCCTCCCCGGACCCTCCCCGGACCCTCCCCGGACCCTCCCCGGACCCTCCCCGGACCCTCCCCGGACCCTCCCCGGACCCTCCCCGGACCCTCCCCGGACCCTCCCCGGACCCTCCCCGGACCCTCCCCGGACCCTCCCCGGACCCTCCCCGGACCCTCCCCGGACCCTCCCCGGACCCTCCCCGGACCCTCCCCGGACCCTCCCCGGACCCTCCCCGGACCCTCCCCGGACCCTCCCCGGACCCTCCCCGGACCCTCCCCGGACCCTCCCCGGACCCTCCCCGGACCCTCCCCGGACCCTCCCCGGACCCTCCCCGGACCCTCCCCGGACCCTCCCCGGACCCTCCCCGGACCCTCCCCGGACCCTCCCCGGACCCTCCCCGGACCCTCCCCGGACCCTCCCCGGACCCTCCCCGGACCCTCCCCGGACCCTCCCCGGACCCTCCCCGGACCCTCCCCGGACCCTCCCCGGACCCTCCCCGGACCCTCCCCGGACCCTCCCCGGACCCTCCCCGGACCCTCCCCGGACCCTCCCCGGACCCTCCCCGGACCCTCCCCGGACCCTCCCCGGACCCTCCCCGGACCCTCCCCGGACCCTCCCCGGACCCTCCCCGGACCCTCCCCGGACCCTCCCCGGACCCTCCCCGGACCCTCCCCGGACCCTCCCCGGACCCTCCCCGGACCCTCCCCGGACCCTCCCCGGACCCTCCCCGGACCCTCCCCGGACCCTCCCCGGACCCTCCCCGGACCCTCCCCGGACCCTCCCCGGACCCTCCCCGGACCCTCCCCGGACCCTCCCCGGACCCTCCCCGGACCCTCCCCGGACCCTCCCCGGACCCTCCCCGGACCCTCCCCGGACCCTCCCCGGACCCTCCCCGGACCCTCCCCGGACCCTCCCCGGACCCTCCCCGGACCCTCCCCGGACCCTCCCCGGACCCTCCCCGGACCCTCCCCGGACCCTCCCCGGACCCTCCCCGGACCCTCCCCGGACCCTCCCCGGACCCTCCCCGGACCCTCCCCGGACCCTCCCCGGACCCTCCCCGGACCCTCCCCGGACCCTCCCCGGACCCTCCCCGGACCCTCCCCGGACCCTCCCCGGACCCTCCCCGGACCCTCCCCGGACCCTCCCCGGACCCTCCCCGGACCCTCCCCGGACCCTCCCCGGACCCTCCCCGGACCCTCCCCGGACCCTCCCCGGACCCTCCCCGGACCCTCCCCGGACCCTCCCCGGACCCTCCCCGGACCCTCCCCGGACCCTCCCCGGACCCTCCCCGGACCCTCCCCGGACCCTCCCCGGACCCTCCCCGGACCCTCCCCGGACCCTCCCCGGACCCTCCCCGGACCCTCCCCGGACCCTCCCCGGACCCTCCCCGGACCCTCCCCGGACCCTCCCCGGACCCTCCCCGGACCCTCCCCGGACCCTCCCCGGACCCTCCCCGGACCCTCCCCGGACCCTCCCCGGACCCTCCCCGGACCCTCCCCGGACCCTCCCCGGACCCTCCCCGGACCCTCCCCGGACCCTCCCCGGACCCTCCCCGGACCCTCCCCGGACCCTCCCCGGACCCTCCCCGGACCCTCCCCGGACCCTCCCCGGACCCTCCCCGGACCCTCCCCGGACCCTCCCCGGACCCTCCCCGGACCCTCCCCGGACCCTCCCCGGACCCTCCCCGGACCCTCCCCGGACCCTCCCCGGACCCTCCCCGGACCCTCCCCGGACCCTCCCCGGACCCTCCCCGGACCCTCCCCGGACCCTCCCCGGACCCTCCCCGGACCCTCCCCGGACCCTCCCCGGACCCTCCCCGGACCCTCCCCGGACCCTCCCCGGACCCTCCCCGGACCCTCCCCGGACCCTCCCCGGACCCTCCCCGGACCCTCCCCGGACCCTCCCCGGACCCTCCCCGGACCCTCCCCGGACCCTCCCCGGACCCTCCCCGGACCCTCCCCGGACCCTCCCCGGACCCTCCCCGGACCCTCCCCGGACCCTCCCCGGACCCTCCCCGGACCCTCCCCGGACCCTCCCCGGACCCTCCCCGGACCCTCCCCGGACCCTCCCCGGACCCTCCCCGGACCCTCCCCGGACCCTCCCCGGACCCTCCCCGGACCCTCCCCGGACCCTCCCCGGACCCTCCCCGGACCCTCCCCGGACCCTCCCCGGACCCTCCCCGGACCCTCCCCGGACCCTCCCCGGACCCTCCCCGGACCCTCCCCGGACCCTCCCCGGACCCTCCCCGGACCCTCCCCGGACCCTCCCCGGACCCTCCCCGGACCCTCCCCGGACCCTCCCCGGACCCTCCCCGGACCCTCCCCGGACCCTCCCCGGACCCTCCCCGGACCCTCCCCGGACCCTCCCCGGACCCTCCCCGGACCCTCCCCGGACCCTCCCCGGACCCTCCCCGGACCCTCCCCGGACCCTCCCCGGACCCTCCCCGGACCCTCCCCGGACCCTCCCCGGACCCTCCCCGGACCCTCCCCGGACCCTCCCCGGACCCTCCCCGGACCCTCCCCGGACCCTCCCCGGACCCTCCCCGGACCCTCCCCGGACCCTCCCCGGACCCTCCCCGGACCCTCCCCGGACCCTCCCCGGACCCTCCCCGGACCCTCCCCGGACCCTCCCCGGACCCTCCCCGGACCCTCCCCGGACCCTCCCCGGACCCTCCCCGGACCCTCCCCGGACCCTCCCCGGACCCTCCCCGGACCCTCCCCGGACCCTCCCCGGACCCTCCCCGGACCCTCCCCGGACCCTCCCCGGACCCTCCCCGGACCCTCCCCGGACCCTCCCCGGACCCTCCCCGGACCCTCCCCGGACCCTCCCCGGACCCTCCCCGGACCCTCCCCGGACCCTCCCCGGACCCTCCCCGGACCCTCCCCGGACCCTCCCCGGACCCTCCCCGGACCCTCCCCGGACCCTCCCCGGACCCTCCCCGGACCCTCCCCGGACCCTCCCCGGACCCTCCCCGGACCCTCCCCGGACCCTCCCCGGACCCTCCCCGGACCCTCCCCGGACCCTCCCCGGACCCTCCCCGGACCCTCCCCGGACCCTCCCCGGACCCTCCCCGGACCCTCCCCGGACCCTCCCCGGACCCTCCCCGGACCCTCCCCGGACCCTCCCCGGACCCTCCCCGGACCCTCCCCGGACCCTCCCCGGACCCTCCCCGGACCCTCCCCGGACCCTCCCCGGACCCTCCCCGGACCCTCCCCGGACCCTCCCCGGACCCTCCCCGGACCCTCCCCGGACCCTCCCCGGACCCTCCCCGGACCCTCCCCGGACCCTCCCCGGACCCTCCCCGGACCCTCCCCGGACCCTCCCCGGACCCTCCCCGGACCCTCCCCGGACCCTCCCCGGACCCTCCCCGGACCCTCCCCGGACCCTCCCCGGACCCTCCCCGGACCCTCCCCGGACCCTCCCCGGACCCTCCCCGGACCCTCCCCGGACCCTCCCCGGACCCTCCCCGGACCCTCCCCGGACCCTCCCCGGACCCTCCCCGGACCCTCCCCGGACCCTCCCCGGACCCTCCCCGGACCCTCCCCGGACCCTCCCCGGACCCTCCCCGGACCCTCCCCGGACCCTCCCCGGACCCTCCCCGGACCCTCCCCGGACCCTCCCCGGACCCTCCCCGGACCCTCCCCGGACCCTCCCCGGACCCTCCCCGGACCCTCCCCGGACCCTCCCCGGACCCTCCCCGGACCCTCCCCGGACCCTCCCCGGACCCTCCCCGGACCCTCCCCGGACCCTCCCCGGACCCTCCCCGGACCCTCCCCGGACCCTCCCCGGACCCTCCCCGGACCCTCCCCGGACCCTCCCCGGACCCTCCCCGGACCCTCCCCGGACCCTCCCCGGACCCTCCCCGGACCCTCCCCGGACCCTCCCCGGACCCTCCCCGGACCCTCCCCGGACCCTCCCCGGACCCTCCCCGGACCCTCCCCGGACCCTCCCCGGACCCTCCCCGGACCCTCCCCGGACCCTCCCCGGACCCTCCCCGGACCCTCCCCGGACCCTCCCCGGACCCTCCCCGGACCCTCCCCGGACCCTCCCCGGACCCTCCCCGGACCCTCCCCGGACCCTCCCCGGACCCTCCCCGGACCCTCCCCGGACCCTCCCCGGACCCTCCCCGGACCCTCCCCGGACCCTCCCCGGACCCTCCCCGGACCCTCCCCGGACCCTCCCCGGACCCTCCCCGGACCCTCCCCGGACCCTCCCCGGACCCTCCCCGGACCCTCCCCGGACCCTCCCCGGACCCTCCCCGGACCCTCCCCGGACCCTCCCCGGACCCTCCCCGGACCCTCCCCGGACCCTCCCCGGACCCTCCCCGGACCCTCCCCGGACCCTCCCCGGACCCTCCCCGGACCCTCCCCGGACCCTCCCCGGACCCTCCCCGGACCCTCCCCGGACCCTCCCCGGACCCTCCCCGGACCCTCCCCGGACCCTCCCCGGACCCTCCCCGGACCCTCCCCGGACCCTCCCCGGACCCTCCCCGGACCCTCCCCGGACCCTCCCCGGACCCTCCCCGGACCCTCCCCGGACCCTCCCCGGACCCTCCCCGGACCCTCCCCGGACCCTCCCCGGACCCTCCCCGGACCCTCCCCGGACCCTCCCCGGACCCTCCCCGGACCCTCCCCGGACCCTCCCCGGACCCTCCCCGGACCCTCCCCGGACCCTCCCCGGACCCTCCCCGGACCCTCCCCGGACCCTCCCCGGACCCTCCCCGGACCCTCCCCGGACCCTCCCCGGACCCTCCCCGGACCCTCCCCGGACCCTCCCCGGACCCTCCCCGGACCCTCCCCGGACCCTCCCCGGACCCTCCCCGGACCCTCCCCGGACCCTCCCCGGACCCTCCCCGGACCCTCCCCGGACCCTCCCCGGACCCTCCCCGGACCCTCCCCGGACCCTCCCCGGACCCTCCCCGGACCCTCCCCGGACCCTCCCCGGACCCTCCCCGGACCCTCCCCGGACCCTCCCCGGACCCTCCCCGGACCCTCCCCGGACCCTCCCCGGACCCTCCCCGGACCCTCCCCGGACCCTCCCCGGACCCTCCCCGGACCCTCCCCGGACCCTCCCCGGACCCTCCCCGGACCCTCCCCGGACCCTCCCCGGACCCTCCCCGGACCCTCCCCGGACCCTCCCCGGACCCTCCCCGGACCCTCCCCGGACCCTCCCCGGACCCTCCCCGGACCATCCCCGGACCCTCCCCGGACCCTCCCCGGACCCTCCCCGGACCCTCCCCGGACCCTCCCCGGACCCTCCCCGGACCCTCCCCGGACCCTCCCCGGACCCTCCCCGGACCCTCCCCGGACCCTCCCCGGACCCTCCCCGGACCCTCCCCGGACCCTCCCCGGACCCTCCCCGGACCCTCCCCGGACCCTCCCCGGACCCTCCCCGGACCCTCCCCGGACCCTCCCCGGACCCTCCCCGGACCCTCCCCGGACCCTCCCCGGACCCTCCCCGGACCCTCCCCGGACCCTCCCCGGACCCTCCCCGGACCCTCCCCGGACCCTCCCCGGACCCTCCCCGGACCCTCCCCGGACCCTCCCCGGACCCTCCCCGGACCCTCCCCGGACCCTCCCCGGACCCTCCCCGGACCCTCCCCGGACCCTCCCCGGACCCTCCCCGGACCCTCCCCGGACCCTCCCCGGACCCTCCCCGGACCCTCCCCGGACCCTCCCCGGACCCTCCCCGGACCCTCCCCGGACCCTCCCCGGACCCTCCCCGGACCCTCCCCGGACCCTCCCCGGACCCTCCCCGGACCCTCCCCGGACCCTCCCCGGACCCTCCCCGGACCCTCCCCGGACCCTCCCCGGACCCTCCCCGGACCCTCCCCGGACCCTCCCCGGACCCTCCCCGGACCCTCCCCGGACCCTCCCCGGACCCTCCCCGGACCCTCCCCGGACCCTCCCCGGACCCTCCCCGGACCCTCCCCGGACCCTCCCCGGACCCTCCCCGGACCCTCCCCGGACCCTCCCCGGACCCTCCCCGGACCCTCCCCGGACCCTCCCCGGACCCTCCCCGGACCCTCCCCGGACCCTCCCCGGACCCTCCCCGGACCCTCCCCGGACCCTCCCCGGACCCTCCCCGGACCCTCCCCGGACCCTCCCCGGACCCTCCCCGGACCCTCCCCGGACCCTCCCCGGACCCTCCCCGGACCCTCCCCGGACCCTCCCCGGACCCTCCCCGGACCCTCCCCGGACCCTCCCCGGACCCTCCCCGGACCCTCCCCGGACCCTCCCCGGACCCTCCCCGGACCCTCCCCGGACCCTCCCCGGACCCTCCCCGGACCCTCCCCGGACCCTCCCCGGACCCTCCCCGGACCCTCCCCGGACCCTCCCCGGACCCTCCCCGGACCCTCCCCGGACCCTCCCCGGACCCTCCCCGGACCCTCCCCGGACCCTCCCCGGACCCTCCCCGGACCCTCCCCGGACCCTCCCCGGACCCTCCCCGGACCCTCCCCGGACCCTCCCCGGACCCTCCCCGGACCCTCCCCGGACCCTCCCCGGACCCTCCCCGGACCCTCCCCGGACCCTCCCCGGACCCTCCCCGGACCCTCCCCGGACCCTCCCCGGACCCTCCCCGGACCCTCCCCGGACCCTCCCCGGACCCTCCCCGGACCCTCCCCGGACCCTCCCCGGACCCTCCCCGGACCCTCCCCGGACCCTCCCCGGACCCTCCCCGGACCCTCCCCGGACCCTCCCCGGACCCTCCCCGGACCCTCCCCGGACCCTCCCCGGACCCTCCCCGGACCCTCCCCGGACCCTCCCCGGACCCTCCCCGGACCCTCCCCGGACCCTCCCCGGACCCTCCCCGGACCCTCCCCGGACCCTCCCCGGACCCTCCCCGGACCCTCCCCGGACCCTCCCCGGACCCTCCCCGGACCCTCCCCGGACCCTCCCCGGACCCTCCCCGGACCCTCCCCGGACCCTCCCCGGACCCTCCCCGGACCCTCCCCGGACCCTCCCCGGACCCTCCCCGGACCCTCCCCGGACCCTCCCCGGACCCTCCCCGGACCCTCCCCGGACCCTCCCCGGACCCTCCCCGGACCCTCCCCTGGACCCTCCCCGGACCCTCCCCGGACCCTCCCCGGACCCTCCCCGGACCCTCCCCGGACCCTCCCCGGACCCTCCCCGGACCCTCCCCGGACCCTCCCCGGACCCTCCCCGGACCCTCCCCGGACCCTCCCCGGACCCTCCCCGGACCCTCCCCGGACCCTCCCCGGACCCTCCCCGGACCCTCCCCGGACCCTCCCCGGACCCTCCCCGGACCCTCCCCGGACCCTCCCCGGACCCTCCCCGGACCCTCCCCGGACCCTCCCCGGACCCTCCCCGGACCCTCCCCGGACCCTCCCCGGACCCTCCCCGGACCCTCCCCGGACCCTCCCCGGACCCTCCCCGGACCCTCCCCGGACCCTCCCCGGACCCTCCCCGGACCCTCCCCGGACCCTCCCCGGACCCTCCCCGGACCCTCCCCGGACCCTCCCCGGACCCTCCCCGGACCCTCCCCGGACCCTCCCCGGACCCTCCCCGGACCCTCCCCGGACCCTCCCCGGACCCTCCCCGGACCCTCCCCGGACCCTCCCCGGACCCTCCCCGGACCCTCCCCGGACCCTCCCCGGACCCTCCCCGGACCCTCCCCGGACCCTCCCCGGACCCTCCCCGGACCCTCCCCGGACCCTCCCCGGACCCTCCCCGGACCCTCCCCGGACCCTCCCCGGACCCTCCCCGGACCCTCCCCGGACCCTCCCCGGACCCTCCCCGGACCCTCCCCGGACCCTCCCCGGACCCTCCCCGGACCCTCCCCGGACCCTCCCCGGACCCTCCCCGGACCCTCCCCGGACCCTCCCCGGACCCTCCCCGGACCCTCCCCGGACCCTCCCCGGACCCTCCCCGGACCCTCCCCGGACCCTCCCCGGACCCTCCCCGGACCCTCCCCGGACCCTCCCCGGACCCTCCCCGGACCCTCCCCGGACCCTCCCCGGACCCTCCCCGGACCCTCCCCGGACCCTCCCCGGACCCTCCCCGGACCCTCCCCGGACCCTCCCCGGACCCTCCCCGGACCCTCCCCGGACCCTCCCCGGACCCTCCCCGGACCCTCCCCGGACCCTCCCCGGACCCTCCCCGGACCCTCCCCGGACCCTCCCCGGACCCTCCCCGGACCCTCCCCGGACCCTCCCCGGACCCTCCCCGGACCCTCCCCGGACCCTCCCCGGACCCTCCCCGGACCCTCCCCGGACCCTCCCCGGACCCTCCCCGGACCCTCCCCGGACCCTCCCCGGACCCTCCCCGGACCCTCCCCGGACCCTCCCCGGACCCTCCCCGGACCCTCCCCGGACCCTCCCCGGACCCTCCCCGGACCCTCCCCGGACCCTCCCCGGACCCTCCCCGGACCCTCCCCGGACCCTCCCCGGACCCTCCCCGGACCCTCCCCGGACCCTCCCCGGACCCTCCCCGGACCCTCCCCGGACCCTCCCCGGACCCTCCCCGGACCCTCCCCGGACCCTCCCCGGACCCTCCCCGGACCCTCCCCGGACCCTCCCCGGACCCTCCCCGGACCCTCCCCGGACCCTCCCCGGACCCTCCCCGGACCCTCCCCGGACCCTCCCCGGACCCTCCCCGGACCCTCCCCGGACCCTCCCCGGACCCTCCCCGGACCCTCCCCGGACCCTCCCCGGACCCTCCCCGGACCCTCCCCGGACCCTCCCCGGACCCTCCCCGGACCCTCCCCGGACCCTCCCCGGACCCTCCCCGGACCCTCCCCGGACCCTCCCCGGACCCTCCCCGGACCCTCCCCGGACCCTCCCCGGACCCTCCCCGGACCCTCCCCGGACCCTCCCCGGACCCTCCCCGGACCCTCCCCGGACCCTCCCCGGACCCTCCCCGGACCCTCCCCGGACCCTCCCCGGACCCTCCCCGGACCCTCCCCGGACCCTCCCCGGACCCTCCCCGGACCCTCCCCGGACCCTCCCCGGACCCTCCCCGCCCGGACCCTCCCCGGACCCTCCCCGGACCCTCCCCGGACCCTCCCCGGACCCTCCCCGGACCCTCCCCGGACCCTCCCCGGACCCTCCCCGGACCCTCCCCGGACCCTCCCCGGACCCTCCCCGGACCCTCCCCGGACCCTCCCCGGACCCTCCCCGGACCCTCCCCGGACCCTCCCCGGACCCTCCCCGGACCCTCCCCGGACCCTCCCCGGACCCTCCCCGGACCCTCCCCGGACCCTCCCCGGACCCTCCCCGGACCCTCCCCGGACCCTCCCCGGACCCTCCCCGGACCCTCCCCGGACCCTCCCCGGACCCTCCCCGGACCCTCCCCGGACCCTCCCCGGACCCTCCCCGGACCCTCCCCGGACCCTCCCCGGACCCTCCCCGGACCCTCCCCGGACCCTCCCCGGACCCTCCCCGGACCCTCCCCGGACCCTCCCCGGACCCTCCCCGGACCCTCCCCGGACCCTCCCCGGACCCTCCCCGGACCCTCCCCGGACCCTCCCCGGACCCTCCCCGGACCCTCCCCGGACCCTCCCCGGACCCTCCCCGGACCCTCCCCGGACCCTCCCCGGACCCTCCCCGGACCCTCCCCGGACCCTCCCCGGACCCTCCCCGGACCCTCCCCGGACCCTCCCCGGACCCTCCCCGGACCCTCCCCGGACCCTCCCCGGACCCTCCCCGGACCCTCCCCGGACCCTCCCCGGACCCTCCCCGGACCCTCCCCGGACCCTCCCCGGACCCTCCCCGGACCCTCCCCGGACCCTCCCCGGACCCTCCCCGGACCCTCCCCGGACCCTCCCCGGACCCTCCCCGGACCCTCCCCGGACCCTCCCCGGACCCTCCCCGGACCCTCCCCGGACCCTCCCCGGACCCTCCCCGGACCCTCCCCGGACCCTCCCCGGACCCTCCCCGGACCCTCCCCGGACCCTCCCCGGACCCTCCCCGGACCCTCCCCGGACCCTCCCCGGACCCTCCCCGGACCCTCCCCGGACCCTCCCCGGACCCTCCCCGGACCCTCCCCGGACCCTCCCCGGACCCTCCCCGGACCCTCCCCGGACCCTCCCCGGACCCTCCCCGGACCCTCCCCGGACCCTCCCCGGACCCTCCCCGGACCCTCCCCGGACCCTCCCCGGACCCTCCCCGGACCCTCCCCGGACCCTCCCCGGACCCTCCCCGGACCCTCCCCGGACCCTCCCCGGACCCTCCCCGGACCCTCCCCGGACCCTCCCCGGACCCTCCCCGGACCCTCCCCGGACCCTCCCCGGACCCTCCCCGGACCCTCCCCGGACCCTCCCCGGACCCTCCCCGGACCCTCCCCGGACCCTCCCCGGACCCTCCCCGGACCCTCCCCGGACCCTCCCCGGACCCTCCCCGGACCCTCCCCGGACCCTCCCCGGACCCTCCCCGGACCCTCCCCGGACCCTCCCCGGACCCTCCCCGGACCCTCCCCGGACCCTCCCCGGACCCTCCCCGGACCCTCCCCGGACCCTCCCCGGACCCTCCCCGGACCCTCCCCGGACCCTCCCCGGACCCTCCCCGGACCCTCCCCGGACCCTCCCCGGACCCTCCCCGGACCCTCCCCGGACCCTCCCCGGACCCTCCCCGGACCCTCCCCGGACCCTCCCCGGACCCTCCCCGGACCCTCCCCGGACCCTCCCCGGACCCTCCCCGGACCCTCCCCGGACCCTCCCCGGACCCTCCCCGGACCCTCCCCGGACCCTCCCCGGACCCTCCCCGGACCCTCCCCGGACCCTCCCCGGACCCTCCCCGGACCCTCCCCGGACCCTCCCCGGACCCTCCCCGGACCCTCCCCGGACCCTCCCCGGACCCTCCCCGGACCCTCCCCGGACCCTCCCCGGACCCTCCCCGGACCCTCCCCGGACCCTCCCCGGACCCTCCCCGGACCCTCCCCGGACCCTCCCCGGACCCTCCCCGGACCCTCCCCGGACCCTCCCCGGACCCTCCCCGGACCCTCCCCGGACCCTCCCCGGACCCTCCCCGGACCCTCCCCGGACCCTCCCCGGACCCTCCCCGGACCCTCCCCGGACCCTCCCCGGACCCTCCCCGGACCCTCCCCGGACCCTCCCCGGACCCTCCCCGGACCCTCCCCGGACCCTCCCCGGACCCTCCCCGGACCCTCCCCGGACCCTCCCCGGACCCTCCCCGGACCCTCCCCGGACCCTCCCCGGACCCTCCCCGGACCCTCCCCGGACCCTCCCCGGACCCTCCCCGGACCCTCCCCGGACCCTCCCCGGACCCTCCCCGGACCCTCCCCGGACCCTCCCCGGACCCTCCCCGGACCCTCCCCGGACCCTCCCCGGACCCTCCCCGGACCCTCCCCGGACCCTCCCCGGACCCTCCCCGGACCCTCCCCGGACCCTCCCCGGACCCTCCCCGGACCCTCCCCGGACCCTCCCCGGACCCTCCCCGGACCCTCCCCGGACCCTCCCCGGACCCTCCCCGGACCCTCCCCGGACCCTCCCCGGACCCTCCCCGGACCCTCCCCGGACCCTCCCCGGACCCTCCCCGGACCCTCCCCGGACCCTCCCCGGACCCTCCCCGGACCCTCCCCGGACCCTCCCCGGACCCTCCCCGGACCCTCCCCGGACCCTCCCCGGACCCTCCCCGGACCCTCCCCGGACCCTCCCCGGACCCTCCCCGGACCCTCCCCGGACCCTCCCCGGACCCTCCCCGGACCCTCCCCGGACCCTCCCCGGACCCTCCCCGGACCCTCCCCGGACCCTCCCCGGACCCTCCCCGGACCCTCCCCGGACCCTCCCCGGACCCTCCCCGGACCCTCCCCGGACCCTCCCCGGACCCTCCCCGGACCCTCCCCGGACCCTCCCCGGACCCTCCCCGGACCCTCCCCGGACCCTCCCCGGACCCTCCCCGGACCCTCCCCGGACCCTCCCCGGACCCTCCCCGGACCCTCCCCGGACCCTCCCCGGACCCTCCCCGGACCCTCCCCGGACCCTCCCCGGACCCTCCCCGGACCCTCCCCGGACCCTCCCCGGACCCTCCCCGGACCCTCCCCGGACCCTCCCCGGACCCTCCCCGGACCCTCCCCGGACCCTCCCCGGACCCTCCCCGGACCCTCCCCGGACCCTCCCCGGACCCTCCCCGGACCCTCCCCGGACCCTCCCCGGACCCTCCCCGGACCCTCCCCGGACCCTCCCCGGACCCTCCCCGGACCCTCCCCGGACCCTCCCCGGACCCTCCCCGGACCCTCCCCGGACCCTCCCCGGACCCTCCCCGGACCCTCCCCGGACCCTCCCCGGACCCTCCCCGGACCCTCCCCGGACCCTCCCCGGACCCTCCCCGGACCCTCCCCGGACCCTCCCCGGACCCTCCCCGGACCCTCCCCGGACCCTCCCCGGACCCTCCCCGGACCCTCCCCGGACCCTCCCCGGACCCTCCCCGGACCCTCCCCGGACCCTCCCCGGACCCTCCCCGGACCCTCCCCGGACCCTCCCCGGACCCTCCCCGGACCCTCCCCGGACCCTCCCCGGACCCTCCCCGGACCCTCCCCGGACCCTCCCCGGACCCTCCCCGGACCCTCCCCGGACCCTCCCCGGACCCTCCCCGGACCCTCCCCGGACCCTCCCCGGACCCTCCCCGGACCCTCCCCGGACCCTCCCCGGACCCTCCCCGGACCCTCCCCGGACCCTCCCCGGACCCTCCCCGGACCCTCCCCGGACCCTCCCCGGACCCTCCCCGGACCCTCCCCGGACCCTCCCCGGACCCTCCCCGGACCCTCCCCGGACCCTCCCCGGACCCTCCCCGGACCCTCCCCGGACCCTCCCCGGACCCTCCCCGGACCCTCCCCGGACCCTCCCCGGACCCTCCCCGGACCCTCCCCGGACCCTCCCCGGACCCTCCCCGGACCCTCCCCGGACCCTCCCCGGACCCTCCCCGGACCCTCCCCGGACCCTCCCCGGACCCTCCCCGGACCCTCCCCGGACCCTCCCCGGACCCTCCCCGGACCCTCCCCGGACCCTCCCCGGACCCTCCCCGGACCCTCCCCGGACCCTCCCCGGACCCTCCCCGGACCCTCCCCGGACCCTCCCCGGACCCTCCCCGGACCCTCCCCGGACCCTCCCCGGACCCTCCCCGGACCCTCCCCGGACCCTCCCCGGACCCTCCCCGGACCCTCCCCGGACCCTCCCCGGACCCTCCCCGGACCCTCCCCGGACCCTCCCCGGACCCTCCCCGGACCCTCCCCGGACCCTCCCCGGACCCTCCCCGGACCCTCCCCGGACCCTCCCCGGACCCTCCCCGGACCCTCCCCGGACCCTCCCCGGACCCTCCCCGGACCCTCCCCGGACCCTCCCCGGACCCTCCCCGGACCCTCCCCGGACCCTCCCCGGACCCTCCCCGGACCCTCCCCGGACCCTCCCCGGACCCTCCCCGGACCCTCCCCGGACCCTCCCCGGACCCTCCCCGGACCCTCCCCGGACCCTCCCCGGACCCTCCCCGGACCCTCCCCGGACCCTCCCCGGACCCTCCCCGGACCCTCCCCGGACCCTCCCCGGACCCTCCCCGGACCCTCCCCGGACCCTCCCCGGACCCTCCCCGGACCCTCCCCGGACCCTCCCCGGACCCTCCCCGGACCCTCCCCGGACCCTCCCCGGACCCTCCCCGGACCCTCCCCGGACCCTCCCCGGACCCTCCCCGGACCCTCCCCGGACCCTCCCCGGACCCTCCCCGGACCCTCCCCGGACCCTCCCCGGACCCTCCCCGGACCCTCCCCGGACCCTCCCCGGACCCTCCCCGGACCCTCCCCGGACCCTCCCCGGACCCTCCCCGGACCCTCCCCGGACCCTCCCCGGACCCTCCCCGGACCCTCCCCGGACCCTCCCCGGACCCTCCCCGGACCCTCCCCGGACCCTCCCCGGACCCTCCCCGGACCCTCCCCGGACCCTCCCCGGACCCTCCCCGGACCCTCCCCGGACCCTCCCCGGACCCTCCCCGGACCCTCCCCGGACCCTCCCCGGACCCTCCCCGGACCCTCCCCGGACCCTCCCCGGACCCTCCCCGGACCCTCCCCGGACCCTCCCCGGACCCTCCCCGGACCCTCCCCGGACCCTCCCCGGACCCTCCCCGGACCCTCCCCGGACCCTCCCCGGACCCTCCCCGGACCCTCCCCGGACCCTCCCCGGACCCTCCCCGGACCCTCCCCGGACCCTCCCCGGACCCTCCCCGGACCCTCCCCGGACCCTCCCCGGACCCTCCCCGGACCCTCCCCGGACCCTCCCCGGACCCTCCCCGGACCCTCCCCGGACCCTCCCCGGACCCTCCCCGGACCCTCCCCGGACCCTCCCCGGACCCTCCCCGGACCCTCCCCGGACCCTCCCCGGACCCTCCCCGGACCCTCCCCGGACCCTCCCCGGACCCTCCCCGGACCCTCCCCGGACCCTCCCCGGACCCTCCCCGGACCCTCCCCGGACCCTCCCCGGACCCTCCCCGGACCCTCCCCGGACCCTCCCCGGACCCTCCCCGGACCCTCCCCGGACCCTCCCCGGACCCTCCCCGGACCCTCCCCGGACCCTCCCCGGACCCTCCCCGGACCCTCCCCGGACCCTCCCCGGACCCTCCCCGGACCCTCCCCGGACCCTCCCCGGACCCTCCCCGGACCCTCCCCGGACCCTCCCCGGACCCTCCCCGGACCCTCCCCGGACCCTCCCCGGACCCTCCCCGGACCCTCCCCGGACCCTCCCCGGACCCTCCCCGGACCCTCCCCGGACCCTCCCCGGACCCTCCCCGGACCCTCCCCGGACCCTCCCCGGACCCTCCCCGGACCCTCCCCGGACCCTCCCCGGACCCTCCCCGGACCCTCCCCGGACCCTCCCCGGACCCTCCCCGGACCCTCCCCGGACCCTCCCCGGACCCTCCCCGGACCCTCCCCGGACCCTCCCCGGACCCTCCCCGGACCCTCCCCGGACCCTCCCCGGACCCTCCCCGGACCCTCCCCGGACCCTCCCCGGACCCTCCCCGGACCCTCCCCGGACCCTCCCCGGACCCTCCCCGGACCCTCCCCGGACCCTCCCCGGACCCTCCCCGGACCCTCCCCGGACCCTCCCCGGACCCTCCCCGGACCCTCCCCGGACCCTCCCCGGACCCTCCCCGGACCCTCCCCGGACCCTCCCCGGACCCTCCCCGGACCCTCCCCGGACCCTCCCCGGACCCTCCCCGGACCCTCCCCGGACCCTCCCCGGACCCTCCCCGGACCCTCCCCGGACCCTCCCCGGACCCTCCCCGGACCCTCCCCGGACCCTCCCCGGACCCTCCCCGGACCCTCCCCGGACCCTCCCCGGACCCTCCCCGGACCCTCCCCGGACCCTCCCCGGACCCTCCCCGGACCCTCCCCGGACCCTCCCCGGACCCTCCCCGGACCCTCCCCGGACCCTCCCCGGACCCTCCCCGGACCCTCCCCGGACCCTCCCCGGACCCTCCCCGGACCCTCCCCGGACCCTCCCCGGACCCTCCCCGGACCCTCCCCGGACCCTCCCCGGACCCTCCCCGGACCCTCCCCGGACCCTCCCCGGACCCTCCCCGGACCCTCCCCGGACCCTCCCCGGACCCTCCCCGGACCCTCCCCGGACCCTCCCCGGACCCTCCCCGGACCCTCCCCGGACCCTCCCCGGACCCTCCCCGGACCCTCCCCGGACCCTCCCCGGACCCTCCCCGGACCCTCCCCGGACCCTCCCCGGACCCTCCCCGGACCCTCCCCGGACCCTCCCCGGACCCTCCCCGGACCCTCCCCGGACCCTCCCCGGACCCTCCCCGGACCCTCCCCGGACCCTCCCCGGACCCTCCCCGGACCCTCCCCGGACCCTCCCCGGACCCTCCCCGGACCCTCCCCGGACCCTCCCCGGACCCTCCCCGGACCCTCCCCGGACCCTCCCCGGACCCTCCCCGGACCCTCCCCGGACCCTCCCCGGACCCTCCCCGGACCCTCCCCGGACCCTCCCCGGACCCTCCCCGGACCCTCCCCGGACCCTCCCCGGACCCTCCCCGGACCCTCCCCGGACCCTCCCCGGACCCTCCCCGGACCCTCCCCGGACCCTCCCCGGACCCTCCCCGGACCCTCCCCGGACCCTCCCCGGACCCTCCCCGGACCCTCCCCGGACCCTCCCCGGACCCTCCCCGGACCCTCCCCGGACCCTCCCCGGACCCTCCCCGGACCCTCCCCGGACCCTCCCCGGACCCTCCCCGGACCCTCCCCGGACCCTCCCCGGACCCTCCCCGGACCCTCCCCGGACCCTCCCCGGACCCTCCCCGGACCCTCCCCGGACCCTCCCCGGACCCTCCCCGGACCCTCCCCGGACCCTCCCCGGACCCTCCCCGGACCCTCCCCGGACCCTCCCCGGACCCTCCCCGGACCCTCCCCGGACCCTCCCCGGACCCTCCCCGGACCCTCCCCGGACCCTCCCCGGACCCTCCCCGGACCCTCCCCGGACCCTCCCCGGACCCTCCCCGGACCCTCCCCGGACCCTCCCCGGACCCTCCCCGGACCCTCCCCGGACCCTCCCCGGACCCTCCCCGGACCCTCCCCGGACCCTCCCCGGACCCTCCCCGGACCCTCCCCGGACCCTCCCCGGACCCTCCCCGGACCCTCCCCGGACCCTCCCCGGACCCTCCCCGGACCCTCCCCGGACCCTCCCCGGACCCTCCCCGGACCCTCCCCGGACCCTCCCCGGACCCTCCCCGGACCCTCCCCGGACCCTCCCCGGACCCTCCCCGGACCCTCCCCGGACCCTGGACCCTCCCCGGACCCTCCCCGGACCCTCCCCGGACCCTCCCCGGACCCTCCCCGGACCCTCCCCGGACCCTCCCCGGACCCTCCCCGGACCCTCCCCGGACCCTCCCCGGACCCTCCCCGGACCCTCCCCGGACCCTCCCCGGACCCTCCCCGGACCCTCCCCGGACCCTCCCCGGACCCTCCCCGGACCCTCCCCGGACCCTCCCCGGACCCTCCCCGGACCCTCCCCGGACCCTCCCCGGACCCTCCCCGGACCCTCCCCGGACCCTCCCCGGACCCTCCCCGGACCCTCCCCGGACCCTCCCCGGACCCTCCCCGGACCCTCCCCGGACCCTCCCCGGACCCTCCCCGGACCCTCCCCGGACCCTCCCCGGACCCTCCCCGGACCCTCCCCGGACCCTCCCCGGACCCTCCCCGGACCCTCCCCGGACCCTCCCCGGACCCTCCCCGGACCCTCCCCGGACCCTCCCCGGACCCTCCCCGGACCCTCCCCGGACCCTCCCCGGACCCTCCCCGGACCCTCCCCGGACCCTCCCCGGACCCTCCCCGGACCCTCCCCGGACCCTCCCCGGACCCTCCCCGGACCCTCCCCGGACCCTCCCCGGACCCTCCCCGGACCCTCCCCGGACCCTCCCCGGACCCTCCCCGGACCCTCCCCGGACCCTCCCCGGACCCTCCCCGGACCCTCCCCGGACCCTCCCCGGACCCTCCCCGGACCCTCCCCGGACCCTCCCCGGACCCTCCCCGGACCCTCCCCGGACCCTCCCCGGACCCTCCCCGGACCCTCCCCGGACCCTCCCCGGACCCTCCCCGGACCCTCCCCGGACCCTCCCCGGACCCTCCCCGGACCCTCCCCGGACCCTCCCCGGACCCTCCCCGGACCCTCCCCGGACCCTCCCCGGACCCTCCCCGGACCCTCCCCGGACCCTCCCCGGACCCTCCCCGGACCCTCCCCGGACCCTCCCCGGACCCTCCCCGGACCCTCCCCGGACCCTCCCCGGACCCTCCCCGGACCCTCCCCGGACCCTCCCCGGACCCTCCCCGGACCCTCCCCGGACCCTCCCCGGACCCTCCCCGGACCCTCCCCGGACCCTCCCCGGACCCTCCCCGGACCCTCCCCGGACCCTCCCCGGACCCTCCCCGGACCCTCCCCGGACCCTCCCCGGACCCTCCCCGGACCCTCCCCGGACCCTCCCCGGACCCTCCCCGGACCCTCCCCGGACCCTCCCCGGACCCTCCCCGGACCCTCCCCGGACCCTCCCCGGACCCTCCCCGGACCCTCCCCGGACCCTCCCCGGACCCTCCCCGGACCCTCCCCGGACCCTCCCCGGACCCTCCCCGGACCCTCCCCGGACCCTCCCCGGACCCTCCCCGGACCCTCCCCGGACCCTCCCCGGACCCTCCCCGGACCCTCCCCGGACCCTCCCCGGACCCTCCCCGGACCCTCCCCGGACCCTCCCCGGACCCTCCCCGGACCCTCCCCGGACCCTCCCCGGACCCTCCCCGGACCCTCCCCGGACCCTCCCCGGACCCTCCCCGGACCCTCCCCGGACCCTCCCCGGACCCTCCCCGGACCCTCCCCGGACCCTCCCCGGACCCTCCCCGGACCCTCCCCGGACCCTCCCCGGACCCTCCCCGGACCCTCCCCGGACCCTCCCCGGACCCTCCCCGGACCCTCCCCGGACCCTCCCCGGACCCTCCCCGGACCCTCCCCGGACCCTCCCCGGACCCTCCCCGGACCCTCCCCGGACCCTCCCCGGACCCTCCCCGGACCCTCCCCGGACCCTCCCCGGACCCTCCCCGGACCCTCCCCGGACCCTCCCCGGACCCTCCCCGGACCCTCCCCGGACCCTCCCCGGACCCTCCCCGGACCCTCCCCGGACCCTCCCCGGACCCTCCCCGGACCCTCCCCGGACCCTCCCCGGACCCTCCCCGGACCCTCCCCGGACCCTCCCCGGACCCTCCCCGGACCCTCCCCGGACCCTCCCCGGACCCTCCCCGGACCCTCCCCGGACCCTCCCCGGACCCTCCCCGGACCCTCCCCGGACCCTCCCCGGACCCTCCCCGGACCCTCCCCGGACCCTCCCCGGACCCTCCCCGGACCCTCCCCGGACCCTCCCCGGACCCTCCCCGGACCCTCCCCGGACCCTCCCCGGACCCTCCCCGGACCCTCCCCGGACCCTCCCCGGACCCTCCCCGGACCCTCCCCGGACCCTCCCCGGACCCTCCCCGGACCCTCCCCGGACCCTCCCCGGACCCTCCCCGGACCCTCCCCGGACCCTCCCCGGACCCTCCCCGGACCCTCCCCGGACCCTCCCCGGACCCTCCCCGGACCCTCCCCGGACCCTCCCCGGACCCTCCCCGGACCCTCCCCGGACCCTCCCCGGACCCTCCCCGGACCCTCCCCGGACCCTCCCCGGACCCTCCCCGGACCCTCCCCGGACCCTCCCCGGACCCTCCCCGGACCCTCCCCGGACCCTCCCCGGACCCTCCCCGGACCCTCCCCGGACCCTCCCCGGACCCTCCCCGGACCCTCCCCGGACCCTCCCCGGACCCTCCCCGGACCCTCCCCGGACCCTCCCCGGACCCTCCCCGGACCCTCCCCGGACCCTCCCCGGACCCTCCCCGGACCCTCCCCGGACCCTCCCCGGACCCTCCCCGGACCCTCCCCGGACCCTCCCCGGACCCTCCCCGGACCCTCCCCGGACCCTCCCCGGACCCTCCCCGGACCCTCCCCGGACCCTCCCCGGACCCTCCCCGGACCCTCCCCGGACCCTCCCCGGACCCTCCCCGGACCCTCCCCGGACCCTCCCCGGACCCTCCCCGGACCCTCCCCGGACCCTCCCCGGACCCTCCCCGGACCCTCCCCGGACCCTCCCCGGACCCTCCCCGGACCCTCCCCGGACCCTCCCCGGACCCTCCCCGGACCCTCCCCGGACCCTCCCCGGACCCTCCCCGGACCCTCCCCGGACCCTCCCCGGACCCTCCCCGGACCCTCCCCGGACCCTCCCCGGACCCTCCCCGGACCCTCCCCGGACCCTCCCCGGACCCTCCCCGGACCCTCCCCGGACCCTCCCCGGACCCTCCCCGGACCCTCCCCGGACCCTCCCCGGACCCTCCCCGGACCCTCCCCGGACCCTCCCCGGACCCTCCCCGGACCCTCCCCGGACCCTCCCCGGACCCTCCCCGGACCCTCCCCGGACCCTCCCCGGACCCTCCCCGGACCCTCCCCGGACCCTCCCCGGACCCTCCCCGGACCCTCCCCGGACCCTCCCCGGACCCTCCCCGGACCCTCCCCGGACCCTCCCCGGACCCTCCCCGGACCCTCCCCGGACCCTCCCCGGACCCTCCCCGGACCCTCCCCGGACCCTCCCCGGACCCTCCCCGGACCCTCCCCGGACCCTCCCCGGACCCTCCCCGGACCCTCCCCGGACCCTCCCCGGACCCTCCCCGGACCCTCCCCGGACCCTCCCCGGACCCTCCCCGGACCCTCCCCGGACCCTCCCCGGACCCTCCCCGGACCCTCCCCGGACCCTCCCCGGACCCTCCCCGGACCCTCCCCGGACCCTCCCCGGACCCTCCCCGGACCCTCCCCGGACCCTCCCCGGACCCTCCCCGGACCCTCCCCGGACCCTCCCCGGACCCTCCCCGGACCCTCCCCGGACCCTCCCCGGACCCTCCCCGGACCCTCCCCGGACCCTCCCCGGACCCTCCCCGGACCCTCCCCGGACCCTCCCCGGACCCTCCCCGGACCCTCCCCGGACCCTCCCCGGACCCTCCCCGGACCCTCCCCGGACCCTCCCCGGACCCTCCCCGGACCCTCCCCGGACCCTCCCCGGACCCTCCCCGGACCCTCCCCGGACCCTCCCCGGACCCTCCCCGGACCCTCCCCGGACCCTCCCCGGACCCTCCCCGGACCCTCCCCGGACCCTCCCCGGACCCTCCCCGGACCCTCCCCGGACCCTCCCCGGACCCTCCCCGGACCCTCCCCGGACCCTCCCCGGACCCTCCCCGGACCCTCCCCGGACCCTCCCCGGACCCTCCCCGGACCCTCCCCGGACCCTCCCCGGACCCTCCCCGGACCCTCCCCGGACCCTCCCCGGACCCTCCCCGGACCCTCCCCGGACCCTCCCCGGACCCTCCCCGGACCCTCCCCGGACCCTCCCCGGACCCTCCCCGGACCCTCCCCGGACCCTCCCCGGACCCTCCCCGGACCCTCCCCGGACCCTCCCCGGACCCTCCCCGGACCCTCCCCGGACCCTCCCCGGACCCTCCCCGGACCCTCCCCGGACCCTCCCCGGACCCTCCCCGGACCCTCCCCGGACCCTCCCCGGACCCTCCCCGGACCCTCCCCGGACCCTCCCCGGACCCTCCCCGGACCCTCCCCGGACCCTCCCCGGACCCTCCCCGGACCCTCCCCGGACCCTCCCCGGACCCTCCCCGGACCCTCCCCGGACCCTCCCCGGACCCTCCCCGGACCCTCCCCGGACCCTCCCCGGACCCTCCCCGGACCCTCCCCGGACCCTCCCCGGACCCTCCCCGGACCCTCCCCGGACCCTCCCCGGACCCTCCCCGGACCCTCCCCGGACCCTCCCCGGACCCTCCCCGGACCCTCCCCGGACCCTCCCCGGACCCTCCCCGGACCCTCCCCGGACCCTCCCCGGACCCTCCCCGGACCCTCCCCGGACCCTCCCCGGACCCTCCCCGGACCCTCCCCGGACCCTCCCCGGACCCTCCCCGGACCCTCCCCGGACCCTCCCCGGACCCTCCCCGGACCCTCCCCGGACCCTCCCCGGACCCTCCCCGGACCCTCCCCGGACCCTCCCCGGACCCTCCCCGGACCCTCCCCGGACCCTCCCCGGACCCTCCCCGGACCCTCCCCGGACCCTCCCCGGACCCTCCCCGGACCCTCCCCGGACCCTCCCCGGACCCTCCCCGGACCCTCCCCGGACCCTCCCCGGACCCTCCCCGGACCCTCCCCGGACCCTCCCCGGACCCTCCCCGGACCCTCCCCGGACCCTCCCCGGACCCTCCCCGGACCCTCCCCGGACCCTCCCCGGACCCTCCCCGGACCCTCCCCGGACCCTCCCCGGACCCTCCCCGGACCCTCCCCGGACCCTCCCCGGACCCTCCCCGGACCCTCCCCGGACCCTCCCCGGACCCTCCCCGGACCCTCCCCGGACCCTCCCCGGACCCTCCCCGGACCCTCCCCGGACCCTCCCCGGACCCTCCCCGGACCCTCCCCGGACCCTCCCCGGACCCTCCCCGGACCCTCCCCGGACCCTCCCCGGACCCTCCCCGGACCCTCCCCGGACCCTCCCCGGACCCTCCCCGGACCCTCCCCGGACCCTCCCCGGACCCTCCCCGGACCCTCCCCGGACCCTCCCCGGACCCTCCCCGGACCCTCCCCGGACCCTCCCCGGACCCTCCCCGGACCCTCCCCGGACCCTCCCCGGACCCTCCCCGGACCCTCCCCGGACCCTCCCCGGACCCTCCCCGGACCCTCCCCGGACCCTCCCCGGACCCTCCCCGGACCCTCCCCGGACCCTCCCCGGACCCTCCCCGGACCCTCCCCGGACCCTCCCCGGACCCTCCCCGGACCCTCCCCGGACCCTCCCCGGACCCTCCCCGGACCCTCCCCGGACCCTCCCCGGACCCTCCCCGGACCCTCCCCGGACCCTCCCCGGACCCTCCCCGGACCCTCCCCGGACCCTCCCCGGACCCTCCCCGGACCCTCCCCGGACCCTCCCCGGACCCTCCCCGGACCCTCCCCGGACCCTCCCCGGACCCTCCCCGGACCCTCCCCGGACCCTCCCCGGACCCTCCCCGGACCCTCCCCGGACCCTCCCCGGACCCTCCCCGGACCCTCCCCGGACCCTCCCCGGACCCTCCCCGGACCCTCCCCGGACCCTCCCCGGACCCTCCCCGGACCCTCCCCGGACCCTCCCCGGACCCTCCCCGGACCCTCCCCGGACCCTCCCCGGACCCTCCCCGGACCCTCCCCGGACCCTCCCCGGACCCTCCCCGGACCCTCCCCGGACCCTCCCCGGACCCTCCCCGGACCCTCCCCGGACCCTCCCCGGACCCTCCCCGGACCCTCCCCGGACCCTCCCCGGACCCTCCCCGGACCCTCCCCGGACCCTCCCCGGACCCTCCCCGGACCCTCCCCGGACCCTCCCCGGACCCTCCCCGGACCCTCCCCGGACCCTCCCCGGACCCTCCCCGGACCCTCCCCGGACCCTCCCCGGACCCTCCCCGGACCCTCCCCGGACCCTCCCCGGACCCTCCCCGGACCCTCCCCGGACCCTCCCCGGACCCTCCCCGGACCCTCCCCGGACCCTCCCCGGACCCTCCCCGGACCCTCCCCGGACCCTCCCCGGACCCTCCCCGGACCCTCCCCGGACCCTCCCCGGACCCTCCCCGGACCCTCCCCGGACCCTCCCCGGACCCTCCCCGGACCCTCCCCGGACCCTCCCCGGACCCTCCCCGGACCCTCCCCGGACCCTCCCCGGACCCTCCCCGGACCCTCCCCGGACCCTCCCCGGACCCTCCCCGGACCCTCCCCGGACCCTCCCCGGACCCTCCCCGGACCCTCCCCGGACCCTCCCCGGACCCTCCCCGGACCCTCCCCGGACCCTCCCCGGACCCTCCCCGGACCCTCCCCGGACCCTCCCCGGACCCTCCCCGGACCCTCCCCGGACCCTCCCCGGACCCTCCCCGGACCCTCCCCGGACCCTCCCCGGACCCTCCCCGGACCCTCCCCGGACCCTCCCCGGACCCTCCCCGGACCCTCCCCGGACCCTCCCCGGACCCTCCCCGGACCCTCCCCGGACCCTCCCCGGACCCTCCCCGGACCCTCCCCGGACCCTCCCCGGACCCTCCCCGGACCCTCCCCGGACCCTCCCCGGACCCTCCCCGGACCCTCCCCGGACCCTCCCCGGACCCTCCCCGGACCCTCCCCGGACCCTCCCCGGACCCTCCCCGGACCCTCCCCGGACCCTCCCCGGACCCTCCCCGGACCCTCCCCGGACCCTCCCCGGACCCTCCCCGGACCCTCCCCGGACCCTCCCCGGACCCTCCCCGGACCCTCCCCGGACCCTCCCCGGACCCTCCCCGGACCCTCCCCGGACCCTCCCCGGACCCTCCCCGGACCCTCCCCGGACCCTCCCCGGACCCTCCCCGGACCCTCCCCGGACCCTCCCCGGACCCTCCCCGGACCCTCCCCGGACCCTCCCCGGACCCTCCCCGGACCCTCCCCGGACCCTCCCCGGACCCTCCCCGGACCCTCCCCGGACCCTCCCCGGACCCTCCCCGGACCCTCCCCGGACCCTCCCCGGACCCTCCCCGGACCCTCCCCGGACCCTCCCCGGACCCTCCCCGGACCCTCCCCGGACCCTCCCCGGACCCTCCCCGGACCCTCCCCGGACCCTCCCCGGACCCTCCCCGGACCCTCCCCGGACCCTCCCCGGACCCTCCCCGGACCCTCCCCGGACCCTCCCCGGACCCTCCCCGGACCCTCCCCGGACCCTCCCCGGACCCTCCCCGGACCCTCCCCGGACCCTCCCCGGACCCTCCCCGGACCCTCCCCGGACCCTCCCCGGACCCTCCCCGGACCCTCCCCGGACCCTCCCCGGACCCTCCCCGGACCCTCCCCGGACCCTCCCCGGACCCTCCCCGGACCCTCCCCGGACCCTCCCCGGACCCTCCCCGGACCCTCCCCGGACCCTCCCCGGACCCTCCCCGGACCCTCCCCGGACCCTCCCCGGACCCTCCCCGGACCCTCCCCGGACCCTCCCCGGACCCTCCCCGGACCCTCCCCGGACCCTCCCCGGACCCTCCCCGGACCCTCCCCGGACCCTCCCCGGACCCTCCCCGGACCCTCCCCGGACCCTCCCCGGACCCTCCCCGGACCCTCCCCGGACCCTCCCCGGACCCTCCCCGGACCCTCCCCGGACCCTCCCCGGACCCTCCCCGGACCCTCCCCGGACCCTCCCCGGACCCTCCCCGGACCCTCCCCGGACCCTCCCCGGACCCTCCCCGGACCCTCCCCGGACCCTCCCCGGACCCTCCCCGGACCCTCCCCGGACCCTCCCCGGACCCTCCCCGGACCCTCCCCGGACCCTCCCCGGACCCTCCCCGGACCCTCCCCGGACCCTCCCCGGACCCTCCCCGGACCCTCCCCGGACCCTCCCCGGACCCTCCCCGGACCCTCCCCGGACCCTCCCCGGACCCTCCCCGGACCCTCCCCGGACCCTCCCCGGACCCTCCCCGGACCCTCCCCGGACCCTCCCCGGACCCTCCCCGGACCCTCCCCGGACCCTCCCCGGACCCTCCCCGGACCCTCCCCGGACCCTCCCCGGACCCTCCCCGGACCCTCCCCGGACCCTCCCCGGACCCTCCCCGGACCCTCCCCGGACCCTCCCCGGACCCTCCCCGGACCCTCCCCGGACCCTCCCCGGACCCTCCCCGGACCCTCCCCGGACCCTCCCCGGACCCTCCCCGGACCCTCCCCGGACCCTCCCCGGACCCTCCCCGGACCCTCCCCGGACCCTCCCCGGACCCTCCCCGGACCCTCCCCGGACCCTCCCCGGACCCTCCCCGGACCCTCCCCGGACCCTCCCCGGACCCTCCCCGGACCCTCCCCGGACCCTCCCCGGACCCTCCCCGGACCCTCCCCGGACCCTCCCCGGACCCTCCCCGGACCCTCCCCGGACCCTCCCCGGACCCTCCCCGGACCCTCCCCGGACCCTCCCCGGACCCTCCCCGGACCCTCCCCGGACCCTCCCCGGACCCTCCCCGGACCCTCCCCGGACCCTCCCCGGACCCTCCCCGGACCCTCCCCGGACCCTCCCCGGACCCTCCCCGGACCCTCCCCGGACCCTCCCCGGACCCTCCCCGGACCCTCCCCGGACCCTCCCCGGACCCTCCCCGGACCCTCCCCGGACCCTCCCCGGACCCTCCCCGGACCCTCCCCGGACCCTCCCCGGACCCTCCCCGGACCCTCCCCGGACCCTCCCCGGACCCTCCCCGGACCCTCCCCGGACCCTCCCCGGACCCTCCCCGGACCCTCCCCGGACCCTCCCCGGACCCTCCCCGGACCCTCCCCGGACCCTCCCCGGACCCTCCCCGGACCCTCCCCGGACCCTCCCCGGACCCTCCCCGGACCCTCCCCGGACCCTCCCCGGACCCTCCCCGGACCCTCCCCGGACCCTCCCCGGACCCTCCCCGGACCCTCCCCGGACCCTCCCCGGACCCTCCCCGGACCCTCCCCGGACCCTCCCCGGACCCTCCCCGGACCCTCCCCGGACCCTCCCCGGACCCTCCCCGGACCCTCCCCGGACCCTCCCCGGACCCTCCCCGGACCCTCCCCGGACCCTCCCCGGACCCTCCCCGGACCCTCCCCGGACCCTCCCCGGACCCTCCCCGGACCCTCCCCGGACCCTCCCCGGACCCTCCCCGGACCCTCCCCGGACCCTCCCCGGACCCTCCCCGGACCCTCCCCGGACCCTCCCCGGACCCTCCCCGGACCCTCCCCGGACCCTCCCCGGACCCTCCCCGGACCCTCCCCGGACCCTCCCCGGACCCTCCCCGGACCCTCCCCGGACCCTCCCCGGACCCTCCCCGGACCCTCCCCGGACCCTCCCCGGACCCTCCCCGGACCCTCCCCGGACCCTCCCCGGACCCTCCCCGGACCCTCCCCGGACCCTCCCCGGACCCTCCCCGGACCCTCCCCGGACCCTCCCCGGACCCTCCCCGGACCCTCCCCGGACCCCCCGGGACCGCCCCGGACCGCCCGGGACCACCCGAGACCGCCTGGAACCGCCCGGGACCGCCCGGGACCGCCCGGGACCGCCTCGGACCGCCCGGGACCGCCCGGGACCGCCTGGGACCACCCGGGACCGCACTGGACCGCCGGGACCGCCCGGGACCGCCCGAGACCGCCCGGGACCACCCGGGACCGCCCGGGACCGCCCGGGACCGCCCGGGACCGCCCCGGACCGCCCGGGACCGCACCCGGACCGCCCAGGACCACACCCGGACAGCCCGGGACCGCCCCGACCGCCCGGGACCGCCCGGGACCGCCCGGGACCGCCCCGGACCGCCCGGGACCGCCCTAGAACGCCCTGGACCGCCCAGGACCGCCCGGGACCGCCCCGGACCGCCCGGGACAGCCTCGGACCGCCCAGGACCGCCCAGGACCGCCCGGGACCGCCCTGGACTGCCCGGGACCGCCCTGGAACGCCCGGGACTGCCCGGGACCGCCCGGGACCGCCCGGGACCGCCCGGGACCGCCCTGAACCGCCCAGGACCACCCGAGACCGCCCTGGACCGCCCGGGACCGCATAGGGACCGCCCGAACCGCCCAAGACCGCCCGGGAACGCCCGGGACCGCCCGGGACCGCCCGGGACCGCACCGGACTGCCCGGGACCGCCCGGGACCGCCCGGGACCGCACGGGACCGCCCAGGACCGCCCCGGACCGCCCGGGACCGCCCCGGACCGCCCGGGACCGCGCCGGACCGCCCGGGACCGAACCGGACCGCCCGGGACCGCCCCGGACCGCCCGGGACCGCCCCGGACCGCGCGGGACCGCCCGGGACCGCCCGGACCGCCCCGGACCACCCCGGATAGCCCCGAACCGCCCGGGAACGCCCGGGACCGCCCGGGACCGCCCGGGACCGCCCGGGACCACCTGGGACTGCCCGGGACCGCCCCGGATTGCCCGGGACCGCCCCGGACCGCCCGGGACCGCCCCGGATTGCCCGGGACCGCCCAGGACCGCCCGGGACCGCCCGGGACCGCCCGGGACCGCCCGGGACCGCCCAGGACCGCCCGGGACCGCCCGGGACCGCCCGGGATCGCCCGGGACCGCCCAGGACCGCTCCGGACCGCCCGGGACCGCCCGGGACCGCCCGGGACCGCCCGGGACCGCCTAGGACTGCCGGGACCGCCCGGGACCACCCGAGACCGCCCGGGACCACCCGGGATCGCCCGGGACCGCCCGGGACCGCCCGGGACCGCCCCGCACCGCCCGGGACCGCACCCGGACCGCCAAGGACCACACCCGGACCGCCTGGGACCGCCCCAACCGCCCGGGACCGCCCGGGACCGCCCGGGACCGCCCCGGACCGCCCGGGACCGCCCTAGAACGCCCGGGACCGCCCGGGACCACCCGGGACGGCCCCGGACCGCCCGCGACCGCCTCGGACCGCCCGGGACCGCCCAGGACCGCCCGGGACCGGTTTGGACCACCCGGGACCGCCCGGGACCGCCCCGGACCGCCCGGGACCGCCCCGGACCGCCCGGGACCGCCCCGGACCGCCCGGGACCGCCCCGGACCGCCCGGGACCGCCCGGGACCGCTCGGGACCGCCCCGGACCGCCCCAGACCGCCCCGGACCGCCCGGGACCGCCCGGGACCGCCCAGGACCGCCTGGGACCGCCCGGGACCGCCCGGGACCGCCCGGGACCGCCCGGGACCGCGCTGGATTGCCCGGGACCGCTCTGGACCGCCCGGGACCGCCCGGGACTGCCCGGAACCGCCCGGGACCGCCCCGGACCGCCCCGGACCACGGATTGCCCCGGACCGCCCGGGACCGCCCGGGACCGCCCCGGACCGCCCGGGACCGCACCCGGACCGCCCAAGACCACAACCGGACCGCCCGGGACCGCCCCGACCGCCCGGGACTGCCCGGGACCGCCCGGGACCGCCCCGGACCCCCCAGGACCGCCCTAGAACGCCCGGGACCGCCCAGGACGGCCCGGGAACGCCACGGACCGCCCGGGACCGCCTCGGACCGACCGGGACCGCCCAGGACCGCCCGGGACTGCCCTGGACCGCCCGGGACCGCCCTGGTAACGCCCGGGACCGCCCGGGACCGCCGGGACCGCCCTGGACCGCCCGGGACCGCCCTGGACCGCCCGGGACCGCCCGAGACCGCCCGGGACCGCCCGGGACCGCCCGGGACCGCCCGGGAGCGCCCGGGACCGCCCGGGACCGCCCCGGACTGCCCGGGACCACCCGGGACCGCCCGGGACCGCGCAGGACCGCCCGGGACTGCCCGGGACCGCCCGGGACCGCCCGGGACCGCCCAGGACCGCCCGGGACCGCCCCGGACCGCCCGGGACCGCCCCGGACCGCCCGGGACCGCCCCGGACCGCCCGCGACCGCCCCGGACCGCCCGGGACCGCCCCGGACCGCCCGGGACCGCCACGGACCGCCCGGGACCGCCCCGAACCGCCCAGGACCGCCCAGGACCGCCCAGGACCGCCCCGGACCGCCCGGGACCACCCGGGACCGCCCGGGACCGCCCGGGACCGCCCGGGATCGCCCGGGACCGCTCTGGACCGCCCGGGACCGCCCGGGACTGCCCGGGACCGTCCGGGACCGCCCCGGACCGCCTCGGACCACCCCGGATTGCCCCGGACCGCCCGGGACCGCCCCGGACCGCCCAGGACCGCCCGGGACCGCCCGGGACCGCCCCGGACCGCCCGGGACTGCCCGGGACCGCCCCGGACCGCCCCAGACCGCCCGCGACCGCCCGGGACCGCCCGGGACCGCCCGGGACTGCCCGGGACCGCCCGGGACCGCCCCGGACCGCCCCGGACCGCCCCGGATTGCCCCGGACCGCCCGGGACCGCCCCGGACCGCCCGGGACCGCCCCGGACCGCCCGGGACCGCCCCGGACCGCCCGGGACCGCCCGGGACCGCCCCGGACCGCCCCGGACCGCCCCGGATAGCCCCGAACCGCCCGGGAACGCCCGGGACCGCCCGGGACCGCCTGGGACCGCCCGGGACCACCTGGGACTGCCCGGGACCGCCCCGGACCGCCCGGGACCGCCCCGGACCGCCCGGGACCGCCCCGGATTGCCCGGGACCGCCCGGGTCCGCCCGGGACCGCCCGGGACCGCCCGGGACCGCCCGGGACCGCCCAGGACCGCCCGGGACCGCCCCGGACCGCCCCGGACCACGGATTGCCCCGGACCGCCCGGGACCGCCCGGGACCGCCCCGGACCGCCCGGGACCGCACCCGGACCGCCCAAGACCACAACCGGACCGCCCGGGACCGCCCCGACCGCCCGGGACTGCCCGGGACCGCCCGGGACCGCCCCGGACCCCCCAGGACCGCCCTAGAACGCCCGGGACCGCCCGGGACGGCCCGGGAACGCCACGGACCGCCCGGGACCGCCTCGGACCGACCGGGACCGCCCAGGACCGTCCGGGACTGCCCTGGACCGCCCGGGACCGCCCTGGTAACGCCCGGGACCGCCCGGGACCGCCGGGACCGCCCTGGACCGCCCGGGACCGCCCTGGACCGCCCGGGACCGCCCGAGACCGCCCGGGACCGCCCGGGACCGCCCGGGACCGCCCGGGAGCGCCCGGGACCGCCCGGGACCGCCCCGGACTGCCCGGGACCACCCGGGACCGCCCGGGACCGCGCAGGACCGCCCGGGACTGCCCGGGACCGCCCGGGACCGCCCGGGACCGCCCAGGACCGCCCGGGACCGCGCCGGACCGCCCGGGACCGCCCCGGACCGCCCGGGACCGCCCCGGACCGCCCGCGACCGCCCCGGACCGCCCGGGACCGCCCCGGACCGCCCGGGACCGCCACGGACCGCCCGGGACCGCCCCGAACCGCCCAGGACCGCCCAGGACCGCCCAGGACCGCCCCGGACCGCCCGGGACCACCCGGGACCGCCCGGGACCGCCCGGGACCGCCCGGGATCGCCCGGGACCGCTCTGGACCGCCCGGGACCGCCCGGGACTGCCCGGGACCATCCGGGACCGCCCCGGACCGCCTCGGACCACCCCGGATTGCCCCGGACCGCCCGGGACCGCCCCGGACCGCCCAGGACCGCCCGGGACCGCCCGGGACCGCCCCGGACCGCCCGGGACTGCCCGGGACCGCCCCGGACCGCCCCAGACCGCCCGCGACCGCCCGGGACCGCCCGGGACCGCCCGGGACTGCCCGGGACCGCCCGGGACCGCCCCGGACCGCCCCGGACCGCCCCGGATTGCCCCGGACCGCCCGGGACCGCCCCGGACCGCCCGGGACCGCCCCGGACCGCCCGGGACCGCCCCGGACCGCCCGGGACCGCCCGGGACCGCCCCGGACCGCCCCGGACCGCCCCGGATAGCCCCGAACCGCCCGGGAACGCCCGGGACCGCCCGGGACCGCCCGGGACCGCCCGGGACCACCTGGGACTGCCCGGGACCGCCCCGGACCGCCCGGGACCGCCCCGGACCGCCCGGGACCGCCCCGGATTGCCCGGGACCGCCCGGGACCGCCCGGGACCGCCCGGGACCGCCCGGGACCGCCCGGGACCGCCCAGGACCGCCCGGGACCGCCCCGGACCGCCCGGGACCGCCCCGGACCGCCCGGGACCGCCCGGGACCGCCCAGGACCGCCCGGGACCGCCCGGGACCGCCCGGGACCGCCCGGGACCGCCCTAGACCGCCCGGGACCGCTCTGGACCGCCCGGGACCGCCCGGGACTGCCCGGGACCGCCCGGGACCGCCCCGGACCGCCCCGGACCGCCCCGGATTGCCCCGGACTGCCCGGGACCGCCCCGGATCGCCCGGGACCGCCCCGGACCGCCCGGGACCGCCCCGGACCGCCCGGGACCGCCCGGGACCGCCCCGGACCGCCCCGGACCACCCCGGATTGCCCCGGACCGCCCGGGACCGCCCCGGACCGCCCGGGACCGCCCCGGACCGCCCGGGACCGCCCCGGACCGCCCGGGACCGCCCCGGACCGCCCGGGACCGCCCCGGACCGCCCGGGACCGCCCTGGACCGCCCGGGACCGCCCGGGACCGCCCGGGATCGCCCGGGACCGCCCAGGACCGCCCCGGACCGCCCGGGACCGCCCGGGACCGCCCGGGACCGCCCGGGACCGCCTAGGACTGCCGGGACCGCCCAGGACCGCCCGAGACCGCCCGGGACCACCCGGGATCGCCCGGGACCGCCCGGGACCGCCCGGGACCACCCTGCACCGCCCGGGACCGCACCCGGACCGCCAAGGACCACACCCGGACCGCCTGGGACCGCCCCGACCGCCCGGGACCGCCCGGGACCGCCCGGGACCGCCCCGGACCGCCCGGGACCGCCCTAGAACGCCCGGGACCGCCCGGGACCACCCGGGACGGCCCCGGACCGCCCGCGACCGCCTCGGACCGCCCGGGACCGCCCAGGACCGCCCGGGACCGGTTTGGACCGCCCGGGACCGCCCGGGACCGCCCCGGACCGCCCGGGACCGCCCCGGACCGCCCGGGACCGCCCCGGACCGCCTGGGACCGCCCGGGACCGCCCGGGACCGCCCGGGACCGCCCCGGACCGCCCCAGACCGCCCCGGACCGCCCGGGACCGCCCGGGACCGCCCAGTACCGCCTGGGACCGCCCGGGACCGCCCGGGACCGCCCGGGACCGCCCGGGACCACCTGGGACTGCCCGGGACCGCCCCGGACCGCCCGGGACCGCCCCGGACCGCCCGGGACCGCCCCGGATTGCCCGGGACCGCCCGGGACCGCCCGGGACCGCCCGGGACCGCCCGGGACCGCCCGGGACCGCCCAGGACCGCCCGGGACCGCCCCGGACCGCCCGGGACCGCCCCGGACCGCCCGGGACCGCCCGGGACCGCCCAGGACCGCCCGGGACCGCCCGGGACCGCCCGGGACCGCCCGGGACCGCCCTAGACCGCCCGGGACCGCTCTGGACCGCCCGGGACCGCCCGGGACTGCCCGGGACCGCCCGGGACCGCCCTGGACCGCCCCGGACCGCCCCGGATTGCCCCGGACTGCCCGGGACCGCCCCGGATCGCCCGGGACCGCCCTGGAGCGCCCGGGACCGCCCCGGACCGCCCGGGACCGCCCGGGACCGCCCCGGACCGCCCCGGACCACCCCGGATTGCCCCGGACCGCCCGGGACCGCCCCGGACCGCCCGGGACCGCCCGGACCGCCCGGGACCGCCCCGGACCGCCCGGGACCGCCCCGGACCGCCCGGGACCGCCCCGGACCGCCCGGGACCGCCCTGGACCGCCCGGGACCGCCCGGGACCGCCCGGGATCGCCCGGGACCGCCCAGGACCGCCCCGGACCGCCCGGGACCGCCCGGGACCGCCCGGGACCGCCCGGGACCGCCTAGGACTGCCGGGACCGCCCAGGACCGCCCGAGACCGCCCGGGACCACCCGGGATCGCCCGGGACCGCCCGGGACCGCCCGGGACCACCCTGCACCGCCCGGGACCGCACCCGGACCGCCAAGGACCACACCCGGACCGCCTGGGACCGCCCCGACCGCCCGGGACCGCCCGAGACCGCCCGGGACCGCCCCGGACCGCCCGGGACCGCCCTAGAACGCCCGGGACCGCCCGGGACCACCCGGGACGGCCCCGGACCGCCCGCGACCGCCTCGGACCGCCCGGGACCGCCCAGGACCGCCCGGGACCGGTTTGGACCGCCCGGGACCGCCCGGGACCGCCCCGGACCGCCCGGGACCGCCCCGGACCGCCCGGGACGCCCCGGACCGCCCGGGACCGCCCGGGACCGCCCGGGACCGCCCCGGACCGCCCCAGACCGCCCCGGACCGCCCGGGACCGCCCGGGACCGCCCAGTACCGCCTGGGACCGCCCGGGACCGCCCGGGACCGCCCGGGACCGCCCGGGACCGCGCTGGACCGCCCGGGACCGCTCTGGACCGCCCGGGACCGCCCGGGACTGCCCGGAACCGCCCGGGACCGCCCCGGACCGCCCCGGACCACCCCGGATTGCCCCGGACCGCCCGGGACCGCCCCGGACCGCCCGGGACCGCCCCGGACCGCACGGGACCGCCCCGGACCGCCCGGGACCGCCCGGGACCGCCCCGGACCGCCCCGGACCGCCCCGGATTGCCCGGGACTGCCCGGGACCGCCCCGGACCGCCCGGGACTGCCGCGGACCGCCCGGGACCGCCCCGGACCGCCCGGGACCGCCCCGGACCGCCCGGGATTGCCCCGGACTGCCCGGGACAGCCCGGGACCGCCCGGGACCGCCTGGGACCGCCCGGGACCGCCCAGGACCACCGGGACCGCCCTGGACTGCCCGGGACCGCCCGGGACCGCCCGGGATCGCCCTGGACCGCCGGGACCGCCCGGGACCGCCCTAGACGGCCCGGGACCGCCCGGGACCGCCCGGGCCCGCCCCGGACCGCCCGGGACCGCCCCGGACCGCCCGGGACCGCACCCGGACCGCCCAGGACCACAACCGGACCGCCCGGGACCGCCCCAACTGCCCGGGACCGCCCGGGACCGCCCGGGACCGCCCCGGACCCCCCAGGACCGCCCTAGAACGCCCGGGACCGCCCGGGACGGCCCGGGACCGCCCCGGACCGCCCGAGACCGCCTCGGACCGCCCGGGACCGCCCAGGACCGCCCGAGACCGCCCTGGACCGCCCGGGACCGCCCTGGAACGCCCGGGACCGCCCGGGACCGCCCGGGACCGCCCGGGACCGCCTGGGACCGCCCTGGACCGCCCGGGACCGCCCGAGACCGCCCGGGACCGCCCAGGACCGCCCGGGACCGCCCGGGACCGCCCGGGAGCGCCCGGGACCGCCCGGGACCGCCCCGGACTGCCCGGGACCACCCGGGACCGCCCGGGACCGCCCAGGACCGCCCGGGACTGCCCGGGACCGCCCGGGACCGCCCGGGACCGCCCGGGACCGCCCGGGACCGCCCCGGACCGCCCGGGACCGCCCGGACCGCCCGGGACCGCCCCGGACTGCCCGCGACCGCCCCGGACCGCCCGGGACCGCCCCGGACCGCCCGGGACCGCCACGGACCGCCCGGGACCGCCCCGAACCGCCCGGGACCGCCCGGGACCACCCAGGACCGCCCCGGACCGCCCGGGGACCACCCGGGACCGCCCTGGGACCGCCCGGGACCACCCGGGACCGCCCGGGACCGCCCGGGACCGCTCTGGACCGCCGGGACCGCCCGGGACTGCCCGGGACCGTCCGGGACCGCCCCGGACCGCCTCGGACCACCCCGGATTGCCCCGGACCGCCCGGGACCGCCCCGGACCGCCCGGGACTGCCCCGGACCGCCCGGGACCGCCCCGGACCGCCCGGGACCGCCCCGGACCGCCCGGGACCGCCCCGGACCGCCCGGGACCGCCCCGGTCCGCCCGTGACCGCCCGGGACCGCCCGGGACCGCCCGGGCCGCCCGGGACCGCCCGGGACCGCCCGGGACCGCCCCGGACCGCCCGGGAACACCCCGGACCGCCCGGGACCGCCCCGGACCGCCCGGGACCGCCCGGGACCACCCCGGACCGCCCGGGACCGCCCCGGACCGCCCCGGACCACCCCGGATTGCCCCGGACCGCCCGGGACCGCCCCGGACCGCCCGGGACCGCCCCGGACCGCACGGGACCGCCCCGGACCGCCCGGGACCGCCCGGGACCGCCCCGGACCGCCCCGGACCGCCCCGGATTGCCCGGGACTGCCCGGGACCGCCCCGGACCGCCCGGGACTGCCGCGGACCGCCCGGGACTGCCCCGGACCGCCCGGGACCGCCCCGGACCGCCCGGGATTGCCCCGGACTGCCCGGGACAGCCCGGGACCGCCCGGGACCGCCTGGGACCGCCCGGGACCGCCCAGGACCACCCGGGACCGCCCTGGACTGCCCGGGACCGCCCGGGACCGCCCGGGACCGCCCGGGACCGCCCTGGACCGCCGGGACCGCCCGGGACCGCCCTAGACCGCCCGGGACCGCCCGGGACCGCCCGGGCCCGCCCCGGACCGCCCGGGACCGCCCCGGACCGCCCGGGACCGCACCCGGACCGCCCAGGACCACAACCGGACCGCCCGGGACCGCCCCAACTGCCCGGGACCGCCCGGGACCGCCCGGGACCGCCCCGGACCCCCCAGGACCGCCCTAGAACGCCCGGGACCGCCCGGGACGGCCCGGGACCGCCCCGGACCGCCCGGGACCGCCTCGGACCGCCCGGGACCGCCCAGGACCGCCCGAGACCGCCCTGGACCGCCCGGGACCGCCCTGGAACGCCCGGGACCGCCCGGGACCGCCCGGGACCGCCCGGGACCGCCTGGGACCGCCCTGGACCGCCCGGGACCGCCCGAGACCGCCCGGGACCGCCCAGGACCGCCCGGGACCGCCCGGGACCGCCCGGGAGCGCCCGGGACCGCCCGGGACCGCCCCGGACTGCCCGGGACCACCCGGGACCGCCCGGGACCGCCCAGGACCGCCCGGGACTGCCCGGGACCGCCCGGGACCGCCCGGGACCGCCCGGGACCGCCCGGGACCGCCCCGGACCGCCCGGGACCGCCCCGGACCGCCCGGGACCGCCCCGGACTGCCCGCGACCGCCCCGGACCGCCCGGGACCGCCCCGGACCGCCCGGGACCGCCACGGACCGCCCGGGACCGCCCCGAACCGCCCGGGACCACCCAGGACCGCCCCGGACCGCCCGGGACCACCCGGGACCGCCCTGGGACCGCCCGGGACCACCCGGGACCGCCCGGGACCGCCCGGGACCGCACTGGACCGCCCGGGACCGCCCGGGACTGCCCGGGACCGTCCGGGACCGCCCCGGACCGCCTCGGACCACCCCGGATTGCCCCGGACCGCCCGGGACCGCCCCGGACCGCCCGGGACTGCCCCGGACCGCCCGGGACCGCCCCGGACCGCCCGGGACCGCCCCGGACCGCCCGGGACCGCCCCGGACCGCCCGGGACCGCCCCGGTCCGCCCGTGACCGCCCGGGACCGCGCGGGACCGCCCGGGCCGCCCGGGACCGCCCGGGACCGCCCGGGACCGCCCCGGACCGCCCGGGACCACCCCGGACCGCCCGGGACCGCCCCGGACCGCCCGGGACCGCCCGGGACCGCCCAGGAACGCCCCGGACCGCCCGGGACCGCCCGGGAGCGCCTGGGACCGCCCTTGACCACCCGGGACCGCCCGGGACCGCCCGGGACCGCCTGGGACCGCTCTGGACCGCCCAGGACCGCCCGGGACTGCCCGGGACCGCCCGGAACCGCCCAGGACCGCCCCGGACCACCCCGGATTGCCCCGGACCGCACCCGGACCGCCTAGGACCACACCCGGACAGCCCGGGACCGCCCCTACCGCCCGGGACCGCTCGGGACCGCCCGGGACCGCCCCGGACCGCCCGGGATCGCCCTAGAACGCCCGGGACCGCCTGGGACCGCCCGGGACCGCCCCGGACCGCCCGGGACCGCCTCGGACCGCCCGGGACCGCCCAGGACCGCCCGGGACCACCCTGGACCGCCCGGGACCGCCCTGGAACGCCCGGGACCGCCCGGGACCGCCCGGGACCGCCCGGGACCGCCCTGGACCGCCCAGCACCACCCGGGACCGCCCGGGCCTGCCCGGGACCGCCCCGGATCGCCCGGGACCACCCGGGACCGACCAGGACCCCCCGGGACCGCCCGGGACTGCCCGGGATCGCCCAGGACCGCCCAGGACCGCCCAGGACCACCCGGGACCGCCCCGGACCGCCCGGGACCGCCCGGGACCGCCCCGGACCGCCAGGGACCGCCCGGGACCGCCCGGGACCGCCCGGGACCGCCCGGGACCGCCCAAACCGCCCGAGACCGCCCGGGACCGCCCGGGACCGCCCGGGACCGCCCGTGACCGCACCGGACCGCCCGGGACCGCCCGGGCCCGCCCGGGACCGCCCGGGACCACCCGGGACCGCCCCGGACCGCCCGGGACCGCCCGGGACCGCCCGGGACCGCCCGGGACCGCCCTTGACCACCGGGACCGCCCGGGACCGCCCGAGACCGCCCGGGACCACCCGGGACCGCCCGGGCCCGCCCGGGACCGCCCGGGACCGCCCCGGACCGCCCGGAACCACACCCGGACCGCCCAGGACCACACCCGGACCGCCCGGGACCGCCCCGACCGCCCGGGACCGCCCGGGACCGCCCGGGACCGCCCCGGACCCCCCGGGACCGCCCTAGAACGCCCGGGACCGCCCGGGACGGCCCGGGACCGCCCCGGACCGCCCGGGACCGCCTCGGACCGCCCGGGACCGCCCAGGACCGCCCGGGACCGCCCTGGACCGCCCGGGACCGCCCTGGAACGCCCGGGACCGCCCGGGACCGCCCGGGACCGCCCGGGACCGCCCGGGACCGCCCTGGACCGCCCGGGACCGCCTGAGACCGCCCGGGACCGCCCGGGACCGCCCGGGACCGCCCGGGACCGCCCGGGACCGCCCGGGACCGCCCGGGACCGCCCGGGACCGCCCGGGACCGCCCGGGACCGCCCGGGACCGCCTGAGACCGCCCGGGACCGCCCGGGACCGCCCGGGACCGCCCGGGACCGCCCGGGGACCGCCCGGGACCGCCCGGGACCGCCCGGGACCGCCCCGGACCGCCCGGGTCCGCCCGGGACCGCCCAGGACCGCCCGGGACCGCCCGGGACCGCCCGGGACCGCCCGGGACCGCCCGGGACCGCCCGGGACCGCTCTGGACCGCCCGGGACCGCCCGGGACTGCCCGGGACCGCCCGGGATTGCCCCGGACCGCCCCGGACCGCCCCGGATTGCCGCGGACTGCCCGGGACCGCCCCGGATCGCCCGGGACCGCCCCGGACCGCCCGGGACCGCCCCGGACCGCCCAATACCGCCCGGGACCGCCCGGACCGCCCCGGACCGCCCCGGATTGCCCTGGACCGCCCGGGACCGCCCTGGACCGCCCGGGACCGCCCCGGACCGCCCGGGACCGCCCCGGACCGCCCGGGACCGCCCCGGACCGCCCGGGACCGCCCCGGACCGCCCGGGACCGCCCGGGACCGCCCGGGACCGCCCGGGACCGCCCGGGATCGCCCGGGACCGCCCTGGACCGCCCTGGACCGCCCGGGACCGCCCGGGACCGCCCGGGACCGCCCCGGACCGCCCTGGACCGCCGGACCGCCCGGGACCACCCGAGACCGCCCGGGACCACCCGGGATCGCCCGGGACCGCCTGGGACCGCCCGGGACCGCCCCGGACTGCCCGGGACCGCACCCGGACCGCCAAGGGACCACACCCGGACCGCCTGGGACCGCCCCGACCGCCTGGGACCGCCCGGGACCGCCCGGGACCGCCCCGGACCGCCCGGGACCGCCCTAGAACGCCCGGGACCGCCCGGGACCGCCCGGGATGGCCCCGGACCGCCCGCGACCGCCTCGGACCGCCCGGGACCGCCCAGGACCGCCCGGGACCGTTTTGGACCGCCCGGGACCGCCCGGGACCGCCCCGGACCGCCCGGGACCGCCCCGGACCGCCCAGGACCGCCACGGCCCGCCCGGGACCGCCCGGACCGCCCGGGACCGCCCGGGACCGCCCGGGACCGCCCCGGACCGCCCCAGACCGCCCCGGACCGCCCGGGACCGCCCGGGACCGCCCAGGACCGCCCGGGACCGCCCGGGACCGCCCCGGACCGCCCGGGACCGCCCGGGAGCGCCTGGGACCGCCCTTGACCACCCGGGACCGCCCGGGACCGCCCGGGACTGCCTGGGACCGCTCTGGACCGCCCAGGACCGCCCGGGACTGCCCGGGACCGCCCGGAACCGCCCAGGACCGCCCCGGACCACCCCGGATTGCCCCGGACCGCACCCGCACCCGGACCGCCTAGGACCACACCCGGAACAGCCCGGGACCGCCCCTACCGCCCGGGACCGCTCGGGACCGCCCGGGACCGCCCCGGACCGCCCGGATCGCCCTAGAACGCCCGGGACCGCCTGGGACCGCCCGGGACCGCCCCGGACCGCCCGGGACCGCCTCGGACCGCCCGGGACCGCCCAGGACCGCCCGGGACCACCCTGGACCGCCCGGGACCGCCCTGGAACGCCCGGGACCGCCCGGGACCGCCCGGGACCGCCCGGGACCGCCCTGGACCGCCCAGCACCACCCGGGACCGCCCGGGCCTGCCCGGGACCGCCCCGGATCGCCCGGGACCACCCGGGACCGACCAGGACCCCCCGGGACCGCCCGGGACTGCCCGGGATCGCCCAGGACCGCCCAGGACCGCCCAGGACCACCCGGGACCGCCCCGGACCGCCCGGGACCGCCCGGGACCGCCCCGGACCGCCAGGGACCGCCCGGGACCGCCCGGGACCGCCCGGGACCACCCGGGACCGCCCAAACCGCCCGAGACCGCCCGGGACTGCCCGGGACCGCCCGGGACCGCCCGTGACCGCACCGGACCGCCCCAGACCGCCCCGGACCGCCCGGGACCGCCCGGGACCGCCCGGGACCGCCCCGGACCGCCCCAGACCGCCCCGGACCGCCCGGGACCGCCCGGGACCGCCCAGGACCGCCCGGGACCGCCCGGGACCGCCCCGGACCGCCCGGGACCGCCCGGGAGCGCCTGGGACCGCCCTTGACCACCCGGGACCGCCCGGGACCGCCCGGGACTGCCTGGGACCGCTCTGACCGCCCAGGACCGCCCGGGACTGCCCGGGACCGCCCGGAACCGCCCAGGACCGCCCCGGACCACCCCGGATTGCCCCGGACCGCACCCGGACCGCCTAGGACCACACCCGGACAGCCCGGGACCGCCCCTACCGCCCGGGACCGCTCGGGACCGCCCGGGACCGCCCGGACCGCCCGGGATCGCCCTAGAACGCCCGGGACCGCCTGGGACCGCCCGGGACCGCCCCGGACCGCCCGGGACCGCCTCGGACCGCCCGGGACCGCCCAGGACCGCCCGGGACCACCCTGGACCGCCCGGGACCGCCCTGGAACGCCCGGGACCGCCCGGGACCGCCCGGGACCGCCCGGGACCGCCCTGGACCGCCCAGCACCACCCGGGACCGCCCGGGCCTGCCCGGGACCGCCCCGGATCGCCCGGGACCACCCGGGACCGACCAGGACCCCCCGGGACCGCCCGGGACTGCCCGGGATCGCCCAGGACCGCCCAGGACCGCCCAGGACCACCCGGGACCGCCCCGGACCGCCCGGGACCGCCCGGGACCGCCCCGGACCGCCAGGGACCGCCCGGGACCGCCCGGGACCGCCCGTGACCACCCGGGACCGCCCAAACCGCCCGAGACCGCCCGGGACTGCCCGGGACCGCCCGGGACCGCCCGTGACCGCACCGGACCGCCCGGGACCGCCCGGGCCCGCCCGGGACCGCCCGGGACCACCCGGGACCGCCCCGGACCGCCCGGGACCGCCCGGGACCGCCCGGGACCGCCCGGGACCGCCCTTGACCACCGGGACCGCCCGGGACCGCCCGAGACCGCCCGGGACCACCCGGGACCGCCCGGGCCCGCCCGGGACCGCCCGGGACCGCCCCGGACCGCCCGGAACCACACCCGGACCGCCCAGGACCACACCCGGACCGCCCGGGACCGCCCCGACCGCCCGGGACCGCCCGGGACCGCCCGGGACCGCCCGGACCCCCCGGGACCGCCCTAGAACGCCCGGGACCGCCCGGGACGGCCCGGGACCGCCCCGGACCGCCCGGGACCGCCTCGGACCGCCCGGGACCGCCCAGGACCGCCCGGGACCGCCCTGGACCGCCCGGGACCGCCCTGGAACGCCCGGGACCGGCCGGAACCGCCCGGGACCGCCCGGGACCGCCCTGGACCGCCCGGGACCGCCTGAGACCGCCCGGGACCGCCCGGGACCGCCCGGGACCGCCCGGGACCGCCCGGGACCGCCCGGGACCGCCCGGGACCGCCCCGGACCGCCCGGGTCCGCCCGGGACCGCCCAGGACCGCCCGGGACCGCCCGGGACCGCCCCGGGACCGCCCGGGACCGCCCGGGGACCGCCCCGGATTGCCGCGGACTGCCCGGGACCGCCCCGGATCGCCCGGGACCGCCCCGGACCGCCCGGGACCGCCCCGGACCGCCCAATACCGCCCGGGACCGCCCCGGACCGCCCCGGACCGCCCCGGATTGCCCCGGACCGCCCGGGACCGCCCCGGACCGCCCGGGACCGCCCCGGACCGCCCGGGACCGCCCCGGACTGCCCGCGACCGCCCCAGACCGCCCGGGACCGCCCCGGACCGCCCGGGACCGCCACGGACCGCCCGGGACCGCCCCGAACCGCCCGGGACCGCCCGGGACCGCCCGGGACCGCCCGGGACCGCCCGGGACCGCCCAAACCGCCCGAGACCGCCCGGGACCGCCCGGGACCGACCGGGACCGCCCGTGACCGCACCGGACCGCCCGGGACCGCCCGGGCCCGCCCGGGACCGCCCGGGACCACCTGGGACCGCCCCGGACCGCCCGGGACCGCCCGGGACCGCCCGGGCGGACCGCCCGGGACCGCCCTTGACCACCGGGACCGCCCGGGACCGCCCGAGACCGCCCGGGACCACCCGGGACCGCCCGGGCCCGCCCGGGACCGCCCGGGACCGCCCCGGACCGCCCGGAACCACACCCGGACCGCCCAGGACCACACCCGGACCACCCGGGACCGCCCCGACCGCCCGGACCGCCCGGGACGCCCGGGACCGCCCCGGACCCCCCAGGACCGCCCTAGAACGCCCGGGACCGCCCGGGACGGCCCGGGACCGCCCCGGACCGCCCGGGACTGCCTCGGACCGCCCGGGACCGCCCAGGACCGCCCGGGACCGCCCTGGACCGCCCGGGACCGCCCTGGAACGCCCGGGACCGCCCGGGACCGCCCGGGACCGCCCGGGACCGCCCGGGACCGCCCTGGACCGCCCGGGACCGCCTGAGACCGCCCGGGACCGCCCGGGACCGCCCGGGACCGCCCGGGACCGCCCGGGACCGCCCGGGACCGCCCGGGACCGCCCGGGACCGCCCCGGACCGCCCGGGTCCGCCCGGGACCGCCCAGGACCGCCCGGGACCGCCCGGGACCGCCCGGGACCGCCCGGGACCGCCCGGGACCGCCCGGGACCGCTCTGGACCGCCCGGGACCGCCCGGGACTGCCCGGGACCGCCCGGGATTGCCCCGGACCGCCCCGGACCGCCCCGGATTGCCGCGGACTGCCCGGGACCGCCCCGGATCGCCCGGGACCGCCCCGGACCGCCCGGGACCGCCCCGGACCGCCCAATACCGCCCGGGACCGCCCCGGACCGCCCCGGACCGCCCCGGATTGCCCCGGACCGCCCGGGACCGCCCTGGACCGCCCGGGACCGCCCCGGACCGCCCGGGACCGCCCCGGACCGCCCGGGACCGCCCCGGACCGCCCGGGACCGCCCCGGACCGCCCGGGACCGCCCGGGACCGCCCGGGACCGCCCGGGACCGCCCGGGATCGCCCGGGACCGCCCGGGACCGCCCTGGACCGCCCGGGACCGCCCGGGACCGCCCGGGACCGCCCGGGACCGCCCTGGACCGCCGGGACCGCCCGGGACCGCCCGAGACCGCCCGGGACCACCCGGGATCGCCCGGGACCGCCTGGGACCGCCCGGGACCGCCCCGGACTGCCCGGGACCGCACCCGGACCGCCAAGGACCACACCCGGACCGCCTGGGACCGCCCCGACCGCCTGGGACCGCCCGGGACCGCCCGGGACCGCCCCGGACCGCCCGGGACCGCCCTAGAACGCCCGGGACCGCCCGGGACCGCCCGGGATGGCCCCGGACCGCCCGCGACCGCCTCGGACCGCCCGGGACCGCCCAGGACCGCCCGGGACCGGTTTGGACCGCCCGGGACCGCCCGGGACCGCCCCGGACCGCCCGGGACCGCCCCGGACCGCCCGGGACCACCACGGCCCGCCCGGGACCGCCCCGGACCGCCCGGGACCGCCCGGGACCGCCCGGGACCGCCCCGGACCGCCCCAGACCGCCCCGGACCGCCCGGGACCGCCCGGGACCGCCCAGGACCGCCCGGGACCGCCCGGGACCGCCCCGGACCGCCCGGGACCGCCCGGGAGCGCCTGGGACCGCCCTTGACCACCCGGGACCGCCCGGGACCGCCCGGGACTGCCTGGGACCGCTCTGGACCGCCCAGGACCGCCCGGGACTGCCCGGGACCGCCCGGAACCGCCCAGGACCGCCCCGGACCACCCCGGATTGCCCCGGACCGCACCCGGACCGCCTAGGACCACACCCGGACAGCCCGGGACCGCCCCTACCGCCCGGGACCGCTCGGGACCGCCCGGGACCGCCCCGGACCGCCCGGGATCGCCCTAGAACGCCCGGGACCGCCTGGGACAGCCCGGGACCGCCCCGGACCGCCCGGGACCGCCTCGGACCGCCCGGGACCGCCCAGGACCGCCCGGGACCACCCTGGACCGCCCGGGACCGCCCTGGAACGCCCGGGACCGCCCGGGACCGCCCGGGACCGCCCGGGACCGCCCTGGACCGCCCAGCACCACCCGGGACCGCCCGGGCCTGCCCGGGACCGCCCCGGATCGCCCGGGACCACCCGGGACCGACCAGGACCCCCCGGGACCGCCCGGGACTGCCCGGGATCGCCCAGGACCGCCCAGGACCGCCCAGGACCACCCGGGACCGCTCTGGACCGCCCGGGACCGCCCGGGACTGCCCGGGACCGCCCGGGATTGCCCCGGACCGCCCCGGACCGCCCCGGATTGCCGCGGACTGCCCGGGACCGCCCCGGATCGCCCGGGACCGCCCCGGACCGCCCGGGACCGCCCCGGACCGCCCAATACCGCCCGGGACCGCCCCGGACCGCCCCGGACCGCCCCGGATTGCCCCGGACCGCCCGGGACCGCCCGGACCGCCCGGGACCGCCCCGGACCGCCCGGGACCGCCCCGGACCGCCCGGGACCGCCCCGGACCGCCCGGGACCGCCCCGGACCGCCCGGGACCGCCCGGGACCGCCCGGGACCGCCCGGGACCGCCCGGGATCGCCCGGGACCGCCCGGGACCGCCCTGGACCGCCCGGGACCGCCCGGGACCGCCCGGGACCGCCCGGGACCGCCCTGGACCGCCGGGACCGCCCGGGACCGCCCGAGACCGCCCGGGACCACCCGGGATCGCCCGGGACCGCCTGGGACCGCCCGGGACCGCCCCGGACTGCCCGGGACCGCACCCGGACCGCCAAGGACCACACCCGGACCGCCTGGGACCGCCCCGACCGCCTGGGACCGCCCGGGACCGCCCGGGACCGCCCCGGACCGCCCGGGACCGCCCTAGAACGCCCGGGACCGCCCGGGACCGCCCGGGATGGCCCCGGACCGCCCGCGACCGCCTCGGACCGCCCGGGACCGCCCAGGACCGCCCGGGACCGGTTTGGACCGCCCGGGACCGCCCGGGACCGCCCCGGACCGCCCGGGACCGCCCCGGACCGCCCGGGACCGCCACGGCCCGCCCGGGACCGCCCCGGACCGCCCGGGACCGCCCGGGACCGCCCGGGACCGCCCCGGACCGCCCCAGACCGCCCCGGACCGCCCGGGACCGCCCGGGACCGCCCAGGACCGCCCGGGACCGCCCGGGACCGCCCCGGACCGCCCGGGACCGCCCGGGAGCGCCTGGGACCGCCCTTGACCACCCGGGACCGCCCGGGACCGCCCGGGACTGCCTGGGACCGCTCTGGACCGCCCAGGACCGCCCGGGACTGCCCGGGACCGCCCGGAACCGCCCAGGACCGCCCCGGACCACCCCGGATTGCCCCGGACCGCACCCGGACCGCCTAGGACCACACCCGGACAGCCCGGGACCGCCCCTACCGCCCGGGACCGCTCGGGACCGCCCGGGACCGCCCCGGACCGCCCGGGATCGCCCTAGAACGCCCGGGACCGCCTGGGACAGCCCGGGACCGCCCCGGACCGCCCGGGACCGCCTCGGACCGCCCGGGACCGCCCAGGACCGCCCGGGACCACCCTGGACCGCCCGGGACCGCCCTGGAACGCCCGGGACCGCCCGGGACCGCCCGGGACCGCCCGGGACCGCCCTGGACCGCCCAGCACCACCCGGGACCGCCCGGGCCTGCCCGGGACCGCCCCGGATCGCCCGGGACCACCCGGGACCGACCAGGACCCCCCGGGACCGCCCGGGACTGCCCGGGATCGCCCAGGACCGCCCAGGACCGCCCAGGACCACCCGGGACCGCCCCGGACCGCCCGGGACCGCCCGGGACCGCCCCGGACCGCCAGGGACCGCCCGGGACCGCCCGGGACCGCCCGGGACCACCCGGGACCGCCCAAACCGCCCGAGACCGCCCGGGACTTCCCGGGACCGCCCGGGACCGCCCGTGACCGCACCGGACCGCCCGGGACCGCCCGGGCCCGCCCGGGACCGCCCGGGACCACCCGGGACCGCCCCGGACCGCCCGGGACCGCCCGGGACCGCCCGGGACCGCCCGGGACCGCCCTTGACCACCGGGACCGCCCGGGACCGCCCGAGACCGCCCGGGACCACCCGGGACCGCCCGGGCCCGCCCGGGACCGCCCGGGACCGCCCCGGACCGCCCGGAACCACACCCGGACCGCCCAGGACCACACCCGGACCGCCCGGGACCGCCCCGACCGCCCGGGACCGCCCGGGACCGCCCGGGACCGCCCCGGACCCCCCGGGACCGCCCTAGAACGCCCGGGACCGCCCGGGACGGCCCGGGACCGCCCCGGACCGCCCGGGACCGCCTCGGACCGCCCGGGACCGCCCAGGACCGCCCGGGACCGCCCTGGACCGCCCGGGACCGCCCTGGAACGCCCGGGACCGCCCGGAACCGCCCGGGACCGCCCGGGACCGCCCTGGACCGCCCGGGACCGCCTGAGACCGCCCGGGACCGCCCGGGACCGCCCGGGACCGCCCGGGACCGCCCGGGACCGCCCGGGACCGCCCGGGACCGCCCGGGACCGCCCCGGACCGCCCGGGTCCGCCCGGGACCGCCCAGGACCGCCCGGGACCGCCCGGGACCGCCCGGGACCGCCCGGGACCGCCCGGGACCGCCCGGGACCGCCCCGGATTGCCGCGGACTGCCCGGGACCGCCCCGGATCGCCCGGGACCGCCCCGGACCGCCCGGGACCGCCCCGGACCGCCCAATACCGCCCGGGACCGCCCCGGACCGCCCCGGACCGCCCCGGATTGCCCCGGACCGCCCGGGACCGCCCCGGACCGCCCGGGACCGCCCCGGACCGCCCGGGACCGCCCCGGACTGCCCGCGACCGCCCCAGACCGCCCGGGACCGCCCCGGACCGCCCGGGACCGCCACGGACCGCCCGGGACCGCCCCGAACCGCCCGGGACCGCCCGGGACCGCCCGGGACCGCCCGGGACCGCCCGGGACCGCCCAAACCGCCCGAGACCGCCCGGGACCGCCCGGGACCGCCCGGGACCGCCCGTGACCGCACCGGACCGCCCGGGACCGCCCGGGCCCGCCCGGGACCGCCCGGGACCACCCGGGACCGCCCCGGACCGCCCGGGACCGCCCGGGACCGCCCGGGACCGCCCGGGACCGCCCTTGACCACCGGGACCGCCCGGGACCGCCCGAGACCGCCCGGGACCACCCGGGACCGCCCGGGCCCGCCCGGGACCGCCCGGGACCGCCCCGGACCGCCCGGAACCACACCCGGACCGCCCAGGACCACACCCGGACCACCCGGGACCGCCCCGACCGCCCGGGACCGCCCGGGACCGCCCGGGACCGCCCCGGACCCCCCGGGACCGCCCTAGAACGCCCGGGACCGCCCGGGACGGCCCGGGACCGCCCCGGACCGCCCGGGACCGCCTCGGACCGCCCGGGACCGCCCAGGACCGCCCGGGACCGCCCTGGACCGCCCGGGACCGCCCTGGAACGCCCGGGACCGCCCGGGACCGCCCGGGACCGCCCGGGACCGCCCGGGACCGCCCTGGACCGCCCGGGACCGCCTGAGACCGCCCGGGACCGCCCGGGACCGCCCGGGACCGCCCGGGACCGCCCGGGACCGCCCGGGACCGCCCGGGACCGCCCGGGACCGCCCCAGACCGCCCGGGTCCGCCCGGGACCGCCCAGGACCGCCCGGGACCGCCCGGGACCGCCCGGGACCGCCCGGGACCGCCCGGGACCGCCCGGGACCGCTCTGGACCGCCCGGGACCGCCCGGGACTGCCCGGGACCGCCCGGGATTGCCCCGGACCGCCCCGGACCGCCCCGGATTGCCGCGGACTGCCCGGGACCGCCCCGGATCGCCCGGGACCGCCCCGGACCGCCCGGGACCGCCCCGGACCGCCCAATACCGCCCGGGACCGCCCCGGACCGCCCCGGACCGCCCCGGATTGCCCCGGACCGCCCGGGACCGCCCTGGACCGCCCGGGACCGCCCCGGACCGCCCGGGACCGCCCCGGACCGCCCGGGACTGCCCCGGACCGCCCGGGACCGCCCCGGACCGCCCGGGACCGCCCCGGACCGCCCGGGACCGCCCGGGACCGCCCGGGACCGCCCGGGACCGCCCGGGATCGCCCGGGACCGCCCGGGACCGCCCTGGACCGCCCGGGACCGCCCGGGACCGCCCGGGACCGCCCGGGACCGCCCTGGACCGCCGGGACCGCCCGGGACCGCCCGAGACCGCCCGGGACCACCCGGGATCGCCCGGGACCGCCTGGGACCGCCCGGGACCGCCCCGGACTGCCCGGGACCGCACCCGGACCGCCAAGGACCACACCCGGACCGCCTGGGACCGCCCCGACCGCCTGGGACCGCCCGGGACCGCCCGGGACCGCCCCGGACCGCCCGGGACCGCCCTAGAACGCCCGGGACCGCCCGGGACCGCCCGGGATGGCCCCGGACCGCCCGCGACCGCCTCGGACCGCCCGGGACCGCCCAGGACCGCCCGGGACCGGTTTGGACCGCCCGGGACCGCCCGGGACCGCCCCGGACCGCCCGGGACCGCCCCGGACCGCCCGGGACCGCCACGGCCCGCCCGGGACCGCCCCGGACCGCCCGGGACCGCCCGGGACCGCCCGGGACCGCCCCGGACCGCCCCAGACCGCCCCGGACCGCCCGGGACCGCCCGGGACCGCCCAGGACCGCCCGGGACCGCCCGGGACCGCCCCGGACCGCCCGGGACCGCCCGGGAGCGCCTGGGACCGCCCTTGACCACCCGGGACCGCCCGGGACCGCCCGGGACCGCCTGGGACCGCTCTGGACCGCCCAGGACCGCCCGGGACTGCCCGGGACCGCCCGGAACCGCCCAGGACCGCCCCGGACCACCCCGGATTGCCCCGGACCGCACCCGGACCGCCTAGGACCACACCCGGACAGCCCGGGACCGCCCCTACCGCCCGGGACCGCTCGGGACCGCCCGGGACCGCCCCGGACCGCCCGGGACCGCCTCGGACCGCCCGGGACCGCCCAGGACCGCCCGGGACCACCCTGGACCGCCCGGGACCACCCTGGAACGCCCGGGACCGCCCGGGACCGCCCGGGACCGCCCGGGACCACCCTGGACCGCCCAGCACCACCCGGGACCGCCCGGGCCTGCCCGGGACCGCCCCGGATCGCCCGGGACCACCCGGGACCGACCAGGACCCCCGGGACCGCCCGGGACTGCCCGGGGATCGCCCAGGACCGCCCAGGACCGCCCAGGACCACCCGGGACCGCCCCGGACCGCCCGGGACCGCCCGGGACCGCCCCGGACCGCCAGGGACCGCCCGGGACCGCCCGGGACCGCCCGGGACCGCCCGGGACCGCCCAAACCGCCCGAGACCGCCCGGGACTGCCCGGGACCGCCCGGGACCGCCCGTGACCGCACCGGACCACCCCGGGACCGCCCGGGCCCGCCCGGGACCGCCCGGGACCACCCGGGACCGCCCCGGACCGCCCGGACCGCCCGGGACCGCCCGGGACCGCCCGGGACCGCCCTTGACCACCGGGACCGCCCGGGACCGCCCGAGACCGCCCGGGACCACCCGGGACCGCCCGGGCCCGCCCGGGACCGCCCGGGACCGCCCCGGACCGCCCGGAACCACACCCGGACCGCCCAGGACCACACCCGGACCACCCGGGACCGCCCCGACCGCCCGGGACCGCCCGGGACCGCCCGGGACCGCCCCGGACCCCCCGGGACCGCCCTAGAACGCCCGGGACCGCCCGGGACGGCCCGGGACCGCCCCGGACCGCCCGGGACCGCCTCGGACCGCCCGGGACCGCCCAGGACCGCCCGGGACCGCCCTGGACCGCCCGGGACCGCCCTGGAACGCCCGGGACCGCCCGGGACCGGCCGCCCGGGACCGCCCGGGACCGCCCTGGACCGCCCTGGGACCGCCGTGACCGCCCTGGGACCGCCCGGGACCGCCCGGGACCGCCCGGGACCGGCCCGGGACCGCCCGGGACCGCCCGGGACCGCCCGGGACCGCCCGGGACCGCCCCGGACCGCCCGGGTCCGCCCGGGACCGCCCAGGACCGCCCGGGACCGCCCGGGACCGCCCGGGACCGCCCGGGACCGCCCGGGACCGCCCGGGACCGCTCTGGACCGCCCGGGACCGCCCGGGACTGCCCGGGACCGCCCGGGATTGCCCCGGACCGCCCCGGACCGCCCCGGATTGCCGCGGACTGCCCGGGACCGCCCCGGATCGCCCGGGACCGCCCCGGACCGCCCGGGACCGCCCCGGGACCGCCCAATACCGCCCGGGACCGCCCCGGACCGCCCCGGACCGCCCCGGATTGCCCGGACCGCCCGGGACCGCCCTGGACCGCCCGGGACCGCCCCGGACCGCCCGGGACCGCCCCGGACCGCCCGGGACTGCCCCGGACCGCCCGGGACCGCCCCGGACCGCCCGGGACCGCCCCGGACCGCCCGGGACAGCCCGGGACCGCCCGGGACCGCCCGGGACCGCCCGGGATCGCCCGGGACCGCCCGGGACCGCCCTGGACCGCCCGGGACCGCCCGGGACCGCCCGGGACCGCCCGGGACCGCCCTGGACCGCCGGGACCGCCCGGGACCGCCCGAGACCGCCCGGGACACCCGGGATCGCCCGGGACCGCCTGGGACCGCCCGGGACCGCCCCGGACTGCCCGGGACCGCACCCGGACCGCCAAGGACCACACCCGGACCGCCTGGGACCGCCCCGACCGCCTGGGACCGCCCGGGACCGCCCGGGACCGCCCCGGACCGCCCGGGACCGCCCTAGAACGCCCCGGGACCGCCCGGGACCGCCCGGGATGGCCCCGGACCGCCCGCGACCGCCTCGGACCGCCCGGACCGCCCAGGACCGCCCGGGACCGGTTTGGACCGCCCGGGACCGCCCGGGACCGCCCCGGACCGCCCGGGACCGCCCCGGACCGCCCGGGACCGCCACGGCCCGCCCGGGACCGCCCCGGACCGCCCGGGACCGCCCGGGACCGCCCGGGACCGCCCCGGACCGCCCCAGACCGCCCCGGACCGCCCGGGACCGCCCGGGACCGCCCAGGACCGCCCGGGACCGCCCGGGACCGCCCCGGACCGCCCGGGACCGCCCGGGAGCGCCTGGGACCGCCCTTGACCACCCGGGACCGCCCGGGACCGCCCGGGACCGCCTGGGACCGCTCTGGACCGCCCAGGACCGCCCGGGACTGCCCGGGACCGCCCGGAACCGCCCAGGACCGCCCCGGACCACCCCGGATTGCCCGGACCGCACCCGGACCGCCTAGGACCACACCCGGACAGCCCGGGGACCGCCCCTACCGCCCGGGACCGCTCGGGACCGCCCGGGACCGCCCCGGACCGCCCGGGACCGCCTCGGACCGCCCGGGACCGCCCAGGACCGCCCGGGACCACCCTGGACCGCCCGGGACCACCCTGGAACGCCCGGGACCGCCCGGGACCGCCCGGGACCGCCCGGGACCACCCTGGACCGCCCAGCACCACCCGGGACCGCCCGGGCCTGCCCGGGACCGCCCCGGATCGCCCGGGACCACCCGGAACCGACCAGGACCCCCGGGACCGCCCGGGACTGCCCGGGATCGCCCAGGACCGCCCAGGACCGCCCAGGACCACCCGGGACCGCCCCGGACCGCCCGGGACCGCCCGGGGACCGCCCCGGACCGCCAGGGACCGCCCGGGACCGCCCGGGACCGCCCGGGACCGCCCGGGACCGCCCAAACCGCCCGAGACCGCCCGGGACTGCCCGGGACCGCCCGGGACCGCCCGTGACCGCACCGGACCACCCGGGACCGCCCGGGCCCGCCCGGGACCGCCCGGGACCACCCGGGACCGCCCCGGACCGCCCGGGACCGCCCGGGACCGCCCGGGACCGCCCGGGACCGCCCTTGACCACCGGGACCGCCCGGGACCGCCCGAGACCGCCCGGGACCACCCGGGACCGCCCGGGCCCGCCCGGGACCGCCCGGGACCGCCCCGGACCGCCCGGAACCACACCCGGACCGCCCAGGACCACACCCGGACCGCCCGGGACCGCCCCGACCGCCCGGGACCGCCCGGGACCGCCCGGGACCGCCCCGGACCCCCCGGGACCGCCCTAGAACGCCCGGGACCGCCCGGGACGGCCCGGGACCGCCCCGGACCGCCCAGGACCGCCTCGGACCGCCCGGGACCGCCCAGGACCGCCCGGGACCGCCCTGACCGCCCGGGACCGCCCTGGAACGCCCGGGACCGCCCGGGACCGCCCGGGACCGCCCGGGACCGCCCTGGACCGCCCGGACCGCCTGAGACCGCCCGGGACCGCCCGGGACCGCCCGGGACCGCCCGGGACCGCCCGGGACCGCCCGGGACCGCCCGGGACCGCCCGGGACCGCTCCGGACCGCCCGGGTCCGCCCGGGACCGCCCAGGACCGCCCGGGACCGCCCGGGACCGCCCGGGACCGCCCGGGACCGCCCGGGACCGCCCACGGATTGCCGCGGACTGCCCGGGACCGCCCCGGATCGCCCGGGACCGCCCCGGACCGCCCGGGACCGCCCCGGACCGCCCAATACCGCCCGGGACCGCCCCGGACCGCCCCGGACCGCCCCGGATTGCCCCGGACCGCCCGGGACCCGCCCCGGACCGCCCGGGACCGCCCCGGACCGCCCGGGACCGCCCCGGACCGCCCGGGACCGCCCCGGACCGCCCGGGACCGCCCCGGACCGCCCGGGACCGCCCGGGACCGCCCGGGACCGCCCGGGACCGCCCGGGATCGCCCGGGACCGCCCGGGACCGCCCTGGACCGCCCGGGACCGCCCGGGACCGCCCGGGACCGCCCGGGACCGCCCGGGACCGCCCTGGACCGCCGGGACCGCCGGGACCGCCCGAGACCGCCCGGGACCACCCGGGATCGCCCGGGACCGCCTGGGACCGCCCGGGACCGCCCCGGACTGCCCGGGACCGCACCCGGACCGCCAAGGACCACACCCGGACCGCCTGGGACCGCCCCGACCGCCTGGGACCGCCGGGACCGCCCGGGACCGCCCCGGACCGCCCGGGACCGCCCAAGAACGCCCGGGACCGCCCGGGACCGCCCGGGATGGCCCCGGACCGCCCGCGACCGCCTCGGACCGCCCGGGACCGCCCAGGACCGCCCGGGACCGGTTTGGACCGCCCGGGACCGCCCGGGACCGCCCCGGGACCGCCCGGGACCGCCCCGGACCGCCCGGGACCGCCACGGCCCGCCCGGGACCGCCCCGGACCGCCCGGGACCGCCCGGGACCGCCCGGGACCGCCCCGGACGCCCCAGACCGCCCCGGGACCGCCCGGGACCGCCCGGGACCGCCCAGGACCGCCCGGGACCGCCCGGGACCGCCCGGGACCGCCCGGGACCGCCCGGGACCACGCTGGACCGCCCGGGACCGCTCTGGACCGCCCGGGACCGCCCGGGACTGCCCGGAACCGCCCGGGACCGCCCCGGACCGCCCCGGACCACCCCGGATTGCCCCGGACCGCCCGGACCGCCCCGGACCGCCCGGGACCGGCCAGGACCGCACGGGACCGCCCCGGACCGCCCGGGACCGCCCGGGACCGCCCCGGACCGCCCCGGACCGCCCCGGATTGCCCGGGACCGCCCGGGGACTGCCCCGGACCGCCCGGGACTGCCGCGGACCGCCCGGAACCGCCCCGGACCGCCCGGGACCGCCCCGGACCGCCCGGGATTGCCCCGGACCGCCCGGGACCGCCCGGGACCGCCCGGGACTGCCTGGGACCGCCCGGGACCGCCCAGGACCAGCCGGGACTGCCCCGGACCGCCCGGGACCGCCCGGGACCGACCGGGACCGCCCGGGACCGCCCTGGACCACCGCGACCGCCCGGGACCGCCCGAGACCACCCGGGACCACCCGGGTCCGCCCGGGCCCGCCCGGGACCGCCCGGGACCGCCCCGGACCGCCCGGGACCGCACCCGGACCGCCCAGGTCCACACCCGTACCGCCCGGGACCGCCCCGACCGCCCGGGACCGCCCGGGACCGCCCGGGACCGCCCCGGACCCCCCGGGACCGCCCTAGAACGCCCGGAACCGCCCGGGACGGCCCGGGACCGCCCCGGACCGCCCGGGACCGCCTCGGACCGCCCGGGACCGCCCAGGACCTCCCGGGACCGCCCTGGACCGCCCGGGACCGCCCTGGAACGCCCGGGACCGCCCGGGACCGCCCGGGACGGCCCGGGACCGCCCGGGACCGCCCTGGACCGCCCGGGACCTCCCGAGACCGCCCGGGACCGCCCGGGACCGCCCGGGACCGCCCGGGACCGCCCGGGAGCGCCCGGGACCGCCCAGGACCGCCCCGGACTGCCCAGGACCACCCGGGACCGCCCGGGACCGCCCGGGACCGCCCGGGACTGCCCGGGACCGCCCGGGACCGCCCGGGACCGCCCGGGACCGCCCCGGACCGCCCGGGACCGCCCCGGACCGCCCGGGACCGCCCCGGACCGCCCGGGACCGCCCCGGACCGCCCGGGACCGCCCTGGACCGCCCAGAACCGCCATGGACCGCCCAGGACCGCCCCGGACCGCCCGGGACCGCCCGGGACCGCCCAGGACCGCCCGGGACCGCCCGGGACCGCCCGGGACCGCCCGGGACCGCCCGGGACCGCCCGGGACCGCTCTGGACCGCCTGGGATCGCCCGGGACTGCCCGGGACCGCCCGGGACCGCCCCGGACCGCCTCGGACCACCCCGGATTGCCCCCGGACCGCCCGGGACCGCCCCGGACCGCGCGGGACTGCCCCGGACCGCCCGGGACCGCCCCGGACCACCCGGGACCGCCCCGGACCGCCCGGGACCGCCCCGGACCGCCCGGGACCGCCCCGGTCCAACCGGGACCGCCCGGGACCGCCCGTGACCGCCCGGGCCGCCCGGGACCGCCCGGGACCGCCCGGGACCGCCCCGGAACGCCCGGGACCGCCCCGGACCGCCCGGGACCGCCCCAGACCGCACGGGACTGCCCGGGACCGCCCAGGAATGCCCCGGACCGCCCGGGACCGCCCGGGACCGCCTGGGACCGCCCGGGACCGCCCGGGACCGCCCGGGACCGCCCGGGACAGCTCTGGACCGCCCGGGACCGCCCGGGACTGTCTGGGAACGCCCGGGACCGCCCCAGACCGCCCCGGACCACCCCGGATTGCCCCGGACCGCACCCGGACCGCCTAGGACCACACCCGGACAGCCCGGGACCGCCCAGACCGCCTAGGACCACACCCGGACAGCCCGGGACCGCCTCGGACCGCCCGGGACCGCCCAGGACCGCCCGGGACCACCCTGGACCGCCCGGGACCGCCCTGGAACGCCCGGGACCGCCCGGGACCGCCCGGGACCGCCCGGGACCGCCCTGGACCGCCCGGGACCACCCGGGACCGCCCGGAACCGCCCGGGACCGCCCCGGACCGCCCGGGACCACCCGGGACCGACCAGGACCGCCCGGGACCGCCCGGGACTGCCCGGGATCGCCCGGGACCGCCTGGGACCGCCCGGGACCGCCCGGGACCGCCCGGGACCGCCCCGGACCGCCCGGGACCGCCCCGGACCGCCCGGGACCGCCCGGGACCGCCCGGGACCGCCCGGGACCGCCTGGGATCGCCCGGGACCGCCCGGGACCGCCCTGGACCGCCCGGGACCGCCCGGGACCGCCCGGGACCGCCCGGGACCGCCCTGGACCGCCGGGACCGCCCGGGACCGCCCGAGACCGCCCGGGACCACCCGGGATCGCCCGGGACCGCCTGGGACCGCCCGGGACCGCCCCGGACTGCCCGGGACCGCACCCGGACCGCCAAGGACCACACCCGGACCGCCTGGGACCGCCCCGACCGCCTGGGACCGCCCGGGACCGCCCGGGACCGCCCGGGACCGCCCTAGAACGCCCGGGACCGCCCGGGACCGCCCGGGATGGCCCCGGACCGCCCGCGACCGCCTCGGACCGCCCGGGACCGCCCAGGACCGCCCGGGACCGGTTTGGACCGCCCGGGACCGCCCGGGACCGCCCCGGACCGCCCGGGACCGCCCCGGACCGCCCGGGACCGCCCCGGCCCGCCCGGGACCGCCCCGGACCGCCCGGGACCGCCCGGGACCGCCCGGGACCGCCCCGGACCGCCCCAGACCGCCCCGGACCGCCCGGGACCGCCCGGGACCGCCCAGGACCGCCCGGGACCGCCCGGGACCGCCCGGGACCGCCCGGGACCGCCCGGGACCACGCTGGACCGCCCGGGACCGCTCTGGACCGCCCGGGACCGCCCGGGACTGCGCGGAACCGCCCGGGACCGCCCCGGACCGCCCCGGACCACCCCGGATTGCCCCGGACCGCCCGGGACCGCCCCGGACCGCCCGGGACCGGCCCCGACCGCACGGGACCGCCCCGGACCGCCCGGGACCGCCCGGGACCGCCCCGGACCGCCCCGGACCGCCCCGGATTGCCCGGGACCGCCCGGGACTGCCCCGGACCGCCCGGGACTGCCGCGGACCGCCCGGAACCGCCCCGGACCGCCCGGGACCGCCCCGGACCGCCCGGGATTGCCCCGGACCGCCCGGGACCGCCCGGGACCGCCCGGGACTGCCTGGGACCGCCCGGGACCGCCCAGGACCAGCCGGGACCGCCCCAGACCGCCCGGGACCGCCCGGGACCGCCCGGGACCGCCCGGGACCGCCCTGGACCGCCGCGACCGCCCGGGACCGCCCGAGACCACCCGGGACCACCCGGGTCCGCCCGGGCCCGCCCGGGACCGCCCGGGACCGCCCCGGACCGCCCGGGACCGCACCCGGACCGCCCAGGTCCACACCCGTACCGCCCGGGACCGCCCCGACCGCCCGGGACCGCCCGGGACCGCCCGGGACCGCCCCGGACCCCCCGGGACCGCCCTAGAACGCCCGGAACCGCCCGGGACGGCCCGGGACCGCCCCGGACCGCCCGGGACCGCCTCGGACCGCCCGGGACCGCCCAGGACCGCCCGGGACCGCCCTGGACCGCCCGGGACCGCCCTGGAACGCCCGGGACCGCCCGGGACCGCCCGGGACGGCCCGGGACCGCCCGGGACCGCCCTGGACCGCCCGGGACCTCCCGAGACCGCCCGGGACCGCCCGGGACCGCCCGGGACCGCCCGGGACCGCCCGGGAGCGCCCGGGACCGCCCAGGACCGCCCCGGACTGCCCAGGACCACCCGGGACCGCCCGGGACCGCCCGGGACCGCCCGGGACTGCCCGGGACCGCCCGGGACCGCCCGGGACCGCCCGGGACCGCCCGGGACCGCCCCGGACCGCCCGGGACCGCCCCGGACCGCCCGGGACCGCCCCGGACCGCCCGGGACCGCCCCGGACCGCCCAGAACCGCCACGGACCGCCCAGGACCGCCCCGGACCGCCCGGGACCGCCCGGGACCGCCCAGGACCGCCCGGGACCGCCCGGGACCGCCCGGGACCGCCCGGGACCGCCCGGGACCGCCCGGGACCGCTCTGGACCGCCTGGGACCGCCCGGGACTGCCCGGGACCGCCCGGGACCGCCCCAGACCGCCTCGGACCACCCCGGATTGCCCCCGGACCGCCCGGGACCGCCCCGGACCGCCCGGGACTGCCCCGGACCGCCCGGGACCGCCCCGGACCACCCGGGACCGCCCCGGACCGCCCGGGACCGCCCCGGACCGCCCGGGACCGCCCCGGTCCAACCGGGACCGCCCGGGACCGCCCGTGACCGCCCGGGCCGCCCGGGACCGCCCGGGACCGCCCGGGACCGCCCTGGAACGCCCGGGACCGCCCCGGACCGCCCGGGACCGCCCCGGACCGCAGGGGACTGCCCGGGACCGCCCAGGAATGCCCCGGACCGCCCGGGACCGCCCGGGACCGCCTGGGACCGCCCGGGTCCGCCCGGGACCGCCCGGGACCGCCCGGGACAGCTCTGGACCGCCCGGGACCGCCCGGGACTGTCTGGGAACGCCCGGGACCGCCCCAGACCGCCCCGGACCACCCCGGATTGCCCCGGACCGCACCCGGACCGCCTAGGACCACACCCGGACAGCCCGGGACCGCCCAGACCGCCTAGGACCACACCCGGACAGCCCGGGACCGCCTCGGACCGCCCGGGACCGCCCAGGACCGCCCGGGACCACCCTGGACCGCCCGGGACCGCCCTGGAACGCCCGGGACCGCCCGGGACCGCCCGGGACCGCCCGGGACCGCCCTGGACCGCCCGGGACCACCCGGGACCGCCCGGAACCGCCCGGGACCGCCCCGGACCGCCCGGGACCACCCGGGACCGACCAGGACCGCCCGGGACCGCCCGGGACTGCCCGGGATCGCCCGGGACCGCCCGGGACCGCCCGGGACCGCCCGGGACCGCCCCGGACCGCCCGGGACCGCCCGGGACCGCCCCGGACCGCCCGGGACCGCCCGGGACAGCCCAGGACCGCCCGGGACCGCCCGGGACCGCCCGAACCGCCCGAGACCGCCCGGGACCGCCCGGGACCGCCCGGGACCACCCGGGACCGCCGTGACCGCACCGGACCGCCCGGGACCGCCCAGGACCGCCCGGGACCGCCCGGGACCACCCGGGACCGCCCCGGACCGCCCGGGACCGCCCGGGACCGCCCGGGACCGCCCGGGACCGCCCTGGACCGCCGGGACCGCCCGGGACCGCCCGAGACCGCCCGGGACCACCCAGGACCGCCCGGGCCCGCCCGGGACCGCCCGGGACCGCCCCGGACCGCCCGGAACCGCACCCGGACCGCCCAGGACCACACCCGGACCGCCCGGGACCGCCCCGACCGCCCGGGACCGCCCGGGACCGCCCGGGACCGCCCCGGACCCCCCGGGACCGCCCTAGAATGCCCGGGACCGCCCGGGACGGCCCGGGACCGCCCCGGACCGCCCGGGACCGCCTCGGACCGCCCGGGACCGCCCAGGACCGCCCGGGACCGCCCTGGACCGCCCGGGACCGCCCTGGAACGCCCGGGACCGCCCGGGACCGCCCGGGACCGCCCTGGAACGCCCGGGACCGCCCGGGACCGCCCGGGACCGCCCGGGACTGCCCGGGACCGCCCAGGAATGCCCCGGACCGCCCGGGACCGCCCGGGACCGCCTGGGACCGCCCGGGACCGCCCGGGACCGCCCGGGACCGCCCGGGACCGCCCGGGACAGCTCTGGACCGCCCGGGACCGCCCGGGACTGTCTGGGACCGCCCGGGACCGCCCCAGACCGCCCCGGACCACCCCGGATTGCCCCGGACCGCACCCGGACCGCCTAGGACCACACCCGGACAGCCCGGGACCGCCCGGACCGCCTAGGACCACTCCCGGACAGCCCGGGACCGCCTCGGACCGCCCGGGACCGCCCAGGACCGCCCGGGGTCACCCTGGACCGCCCGGGACCGCCCGGGACCGCCCGGGACCGCCTAGGACCACACCCGGACAGCCCGGGACCGCCCGGACCGCCCGGGACCGCCCGGGACCGCCCTGGACCGCCCGGGACCACCCGGGACTGCCCGGAACCGCCCGGGACCGCCCCGGACCGCCCGGGACCACCCGGGACCGACCAGGACCGCCCGGGACCGCCCGGGACTGCCCGGGATCGCCCGGGACCGCCCGGGACCGCCCGGGACCGCCCGGGACCGCCCCGGACCGCCCGGGACCGCCCGGGACCGCCCCGGACCGCCCGGGACCGCCCGGGACCGCCCGGGACAGCCCAGGACCGCCCGGGACCGCCCGGGACCGCCCGAACCGCCCGAGACCGCCCGGGACCGCCCGGGACCACCCGGGACCGCCCGTGACCGCACCGGACCGCCCGGGACCGCCCGGGACCGCCCGGGACCGCCCGGGACCACCCGGGACCGCCCCGGACCGCCCAGGACCGCCCGGGACCGCCCGGGACGGCCCGGGACCGCCCTGTACCGCCGGGACCGCCCGGGACTGCCCGAGACCGCCCGGACCAGCCGGGACCGACCGGGCCCGCCCGGGACCGCCCGGGACCGCCCCGGACCGCCCGGAACCGCACCCGGACCGCCCAGGACCACACCCGGACCGCCCGGGACCGCCCCGACCGCCCGGGACCGCCCGAGACCGCCCGGGACCGCCCCGGACCCCCCGGGACCGCCCTAGAATGCCCGGGACCGCCCGGGACGGCCCGGGACCGCCCCGGACCGCCCGGGACCGCATCGGACCGCCCGGGACCGCCCAGGACCGCCCGGGACCGCCCTGGACCGCCCGGGACCGCCCTGGAACGCCCGGGACCGCCCGGGACCGCCCCGGGCCCGCCGGGTACCGCCCGGGACCGCCCTGGACCGCCCGGGACCGCCTGAGACCGCCCGGGACCGCCCAGGACCGCCCGGGACCGCCCGGGACCGCCCGGGAGCGCCCGGGACCGCCCGGGACCGCCCCGGACTGCCCGGGACCACCCGGGACTGCCCGGGACCGCCCGGGACCGCCCGGGACTGCCCGGGACCGCCCGGGACCGCCCGGGACCGCCCGGCACCGCCCGGGACCGCCCGGACCGCCCGGGACCGCCCCGGACCGCCCGGGACCGCCCGGGACTGCCCGGGACCGCCTGGGACCGCCCGGGACCGCTCTGGACCGCCCAGGACCGCCCGGGACTGCCCGGGACCGCCCAGGACCGCCTCGGACCGCCCAAGACCACCCCGGATTGCCCCGGACCGCACCCGGACCGCCTAGGACCACACCCGGACAGCCCGGAACCGCCCCGACCGCCCGGGACCGCCCGGGACCGCCCGGGACCGCCCCGGACCGCCCGGGACCACCCTAGAACGCCCGGGACCGCCCGGGACCGCCCGGGACCGCCCCGGACTGCCCGGGACCGCCTCGGACCGCCCGGGACCGCCCAGGACCACCCGGGACCACCCTGGACCGCCCGGGACCGCCCTGGAACGCCCGGGACCGCCGGGGACCGCCCGGGACCGCCCGGGACCGCCCTGGACCGCCCGGGACCACCCGGAACCGCCCGGGACCGCCCGGGACCGCCCCGGACCGCCCGGGACCACCCGGGACCGACCAGGACCGCCCGGGACCGCCCGGGACTGCCCGGGATCGCCCGGGACCGCCCGGGACCGCCCGGGACCGCCCGGGACCGCGCCGGACCGCCCGGGACCGCGGACCGCCCGGGACCGCCCGGGACCGCCAGGGACCGCCCGGGACCGCCCGGACCGCCCGAACCACCCGAGACCGCCCGGGACCGCCGGGACCGCCCGGGACCGCCCGTGACCGCACCGGACCGCCCGGGACCGCCCGGGACCGCCCGGGACCGCCCGGGACCACCCGGGACCGCCCCGGACCGCACGGGACCGCCCGGGACCGCCCAGGACCGCCCGGGACTGCCCTGGACCGCCGGGACCGCCCGGGACCGCCCGAGACCGCCCGGGACCACCGCGGACTGCCCGGGCCCGACCGGGACTGCCCGGGACCGCCCCGGACCGCCCGGGACCGCACCCGGACCGCCCAGGACCACACCCGGACCGCCCGGGACCGCCGACCGCCCGGGACCGCCCGGGACCGCGCGGGACCGCCCCGGACCCCCCGGGACCGCCCTAGAACGCCCGGGACCGCCCGGGACGGCCCGGGACTGCCCCGGACCGCCCGGGACCGCCTCGGACCGCCCGGGACCGCCCAGGACCGCCCGGGACCGCCCTGGACCGCCCGGGACCGCCATGGAACGCCGGGACCGCCCGGGACCGCCCGGGACCGCCCGGGACCGCCCGGAACCGCCCTGGACCGCCCGGGTCCGCCCGAGACCGCCCGGGACCGCCCGGGACCGCCCGGGACCGCCCGGGACCGCCCGGGAGCGCCCGGGACCACCCGGGACCGCCCGGACTGCCCGGGACCACCCGGGACCGCCCGGGACCGCCCGGGACCGCCCCGGGACCGCCCGGGACCGCCCGGGACCGCCCGGGACCGCCCGGGACCGCCCGGGACCGCCCCGGACCACCCGGGACCGCCCGGGACCGCCCGGGACCGCCCGGGACCGCCCGGGACCGCCCGGGACCGCTCTGGACCGCCCGGGACCGCCCGGGGACTGCCCGGGACCGCCCGGGACCGCCCCGGACCGCCTCGGACCACCCCGGATTGCCCAGGACCGCCCGGGACAGCCCCGGACCGCCCGGGACTGCCCCGGACCGCCGGGACCGCCCCGGACCGCCCGGGACCGCCCCGGACCGCCCGGGACCGCCCCGGACCGCCCGGGACCGCCCCGGTCCGCCCGGGACCGCCCGGGACCGCCCGGGACTGCCCGGGCCGCCCGGGACCGCCCGGGACCGCCCGGGTCCACCCCGGACCGCCCGGGACCGCCCCGGACTGGCCGGGACCGCCCCGGACCGCCCGGGACCGCCCAGGACCGCCCAGGAACGCCCGGACCGCCCGGGACCGCCCGGGACCGCCTGGGACCGCCCGGGACCGCCCGGGACCGCCCGGGACCGCCCGGGACCGCCCGGGACCGCTCTGGACCGCCCGGGACCGCCCGGGACTGCCCGGGACCGCCCGGGACCACCCCGGACCGCCCCGGACCACCCCGGATTGCCCCGGAATGCACCCGGACCGCCTAGGACCACACCCAGACAGCCCGGGACCGCCCCGACCGCCCGGGACCGCCCGGGACCGCCCGGGACCGCCCCGGACCGCCCGGGACCCGCCCTAGAACGCCGGGGACCGCCCGGGACCGCCCGGGACCGCCCCGGACCGCCAAGGACCGCCTCGGACCGCCCGGGACCGCCCAGGACCGCCCGGGACCACCCTGGACCGCCCGGGACCACCCTGGAACGCCCGGGACCGCCCGGGACCGCCCGGGACTGCCCGGGACCGCCCTGGACCGCCCGGGACCACCCGGGACCGCCCGGGACCGCCCGGGACCGCCCCGGACCGCTCGGGACCACCCGGGACCGACCAGGACCGCCCGGGACCGCCCGGGACTGCCCGGGACCGCCCGGGACCGCCCGGGACCGCTCGGGACCGCCCGGGACCGCCCCGGACCGCCCGGTACCGCCCGGGACCGCCCCGGACCGCCCGGGACCGCCCGGGACCGCCCGGGACCGCCCGGGACCGCCCGGGATCGCCCGAACCGCCCGAGACCGCCCGGGACCGCCCGGGACAGCCCGGGACCGCCCGTGACCGCACCGGAACGCCCGGGACCGCCCGGGACCGCCCGGGACCGCACGGGACTGCCCAGGACCGCCCCGGACCGCCCGGGACTGCCCCAGACCGCCCGGAACCGCACCCGGACCGCCCAGGACCACACCCGGACCGCCCGGGACCGCCCCGACCGCCCGGGACCGCCCGGGACCGCCCGGGACCGCCCCGGACCCCCCGGGACCGCCCTAGAACGCCCGGGACCGCCCGGGACGGCCCGGGACCGCCCCGGACCGCCCGGGACCGCCTCGGACCGCCCGGGACCGCCCTGGACCGCCCTGGACCGCCCGGGACCGCCCTGGAACGCCCGGGACCGCCCGGGACCGCCCGAGACCGCCCGGGACCGCCCTGGACCGCCCGGGACCGCCTGAGACCGCCCGGGACCGCCCGGGACCGCCCGGGACCGCCCGGGACCGCCCGGGAGTGCCCGGGACCGCCCGGGACCGCCCCGGACTGCCCGGGACCACCCGGGACCGCCCGGGACCACCCGGGAACGCCCGGGACTGCCCGGGACCGCCCGGGACCGCCCGGGACCGCCCGGGACCGCCCGGGACCGCCCCGGACCGCCCGGGACCGCCCCGGACCGCCCGGGACCGCCCGGGACCGCCCGGGACCGCTCTGGACCGCCCGGGACCGCCCGGGACTGCCCGGGACCGCCCGGGACCGCCCCGGACCGCCCAAGACCACCCCGGATTGCCCCGGACCGCACCCGGACCGCCTAGGACCACACCCGGACAGCCCGGGACCGCCCCGACCGCCCGGGACCGCCCGGGACCGCCCAGGACCGCCCCGGACCGCCCGGGACCGCCCTAGAACGCCCAGGACCGCCCGGGACCGCCCGGGACCGCCCCGGACCGCCCGGGACCGCCTCGGACCGCCCGGGACCGCCCAGGACCACCCGGGACCACCCTGGACCGCCCGGGACCGCCCTGGAACGCCCGGGACCGCCCGGGACTGCCCGGGATCGCCCGGGACCGCCCGGGACCGCCCGGGACCGCCCGGGACCGCGCCGGAACGCCCGGGACCGCCCGGGACTGCCCCGGACCGCCCGGGACCGCCCGGGACCGCCCGGGACCGCCCTGTACCGCCCGAACCACCCGAGACCACCCGGGACCGCCCGGGACCGCCCGGGACCGCCCGTGACCGCACCGGACCGCCCGGGAACGCCCGGGACCGCCCGGGACCGCCCGGGACCACCCGGGACCGCCCCGGACCGCACGGGACCGCCCGGGACCGCCCGGGACCGCCCGGGACCGCACTGGACCGCCGGGAACGCCCGGGACCGCCCGAGACCGCCCGGGACCACCCGGGACCGCCCGGGCCCGCCCGGGACTGCCCGGGACCGACCCGGACCGCCCGGGACCACACCCGGACCGCCCAGGACCACACCCGGACCGCCCGGGACCGCCCCGACCGCCCGGGACCGCCCGGGATTGCTCGGGACCGCCCCGGACCCCCCGGGACCGCCCTAGAACGCCCGGGACCGCCCGGGACGGCCCGGGACCGCCCCGGACCGCCCGGGACCGCCTCGGACCGCCCGGGACCGCCCAGGACCGCCCGGGACCGCCCTGGACCGCCCGGGACCGCCATGGAACGCCCGGGACCGCCCGGGACCGCCCGGGACAGCCCGGAACCGCTCGGAACCGCCCTGGACCGCCCGGGACCGCCCGGGACCGCCCGGGACTGCCCGGGACCGCCCGGGACCGCCCGGGACCGCCCGGGACCGCCCGGGACCGCCCCGGACCACCCGGGACCGCCCGGGACCGCCCGGGACCGCCCGGGACCGCCCGGGACCGCCCGGGACCGCCCGGGACCGCTCTGGACCGCCCGGGACCGCCCGGGACTGCCCGGGACCACCCGGGACCGCCCCGGACAGCCTCGGACCACCCCGGATTGCCCCGGACCGCCCGGGACAGCCCCGGACCGCCCGGGACTGCCCCGGACCGCCCGGGACCGCCCCGGACCGCCCGGGACCGCCCCGGTCCGCCCGGGACCGCCCGGGACCGCCCGGGACTGCCCGGGCCGCCCGGGACCGCCCGGGACCGCCCGGGACCGCCCCGGACCGCCCGGGACCGCCCCGGACTGCCCGGGACCGCCCCGGACCGCCCGGGACCGCCCGGGACCGCCCAGGAACGCCCGGACCGCCCGGGAACGCCCGGACCGCCCGGGACCGCCCGGGACCGCCTGGGACCGCCCGGGACCGCCCAGGACCGCCCGGGACCGCCCGGGACCGCCCGGGACCGCCCGGGACCGCTCTGGACCGCCCGGGACAGCCCGGGACTGCCCGGGACCGCCCGGGACCGCCCCGGACCGCCCCGGACCACCCCGGATTGCCCCGGAATGCACCCGGACCGCCTAGGACCACACCCGGACAGCCCGGGACCGCCCCGACCGCCCGGGACCGCCCGGGACCGCCCGGGACCGCCCCGGACCGCCCGGGACCGCCCTAGAACGCCCGGGACCGCCCGGGACCGCCCGGGACCGCCCCGGACCGCCCAGGACCGCCTCGGACCGCCCGGGACCGCCCAGGACCGCCCAGGACCACCCTGGACCGCCCGGGACCGCCCTGGAACGCCCGGGACCGCCTGGGACCGCCCGGGACCGCCCGGGACCGCCCTGGACCGCCCGGGACCACCCGAGACCGCCCGGGACCGCCCGGGACCGCCCCGGACCGCCCGGGACCACCCGGGACCGACCAGGACCACCCGGGACCGCCCGGGACTGCCCGGGACCGCCCGGGACCGCCCGGGACCGCCCGGGACCGCCCGGGACCGCCCCGGACCGCCCGGGACCGCCCGGGACCGCCCCGGACCGCCCGGGACCGCCCGGGACCGCCCAGGACCGCCCGGGACCGCCCGGGATCGCCCGAACCGCCCGAGACCGCCCGGGAGCGCCCGGGACCGCCCGGAACCGCCTGTGACCGCACCGGAACGCCCGGGACCGCCCGGGACCGCCCGGGACCGCACGGGACCGCCCAGGACCGCCCGGGACCGCCCGGGACTGCCCCGGACCGCCCGGGACCGCCCGGGACCGCCCCGGACCGCCCGGGACCACCCGGGACCGCCCGGGACCGCCCGGGACCGCCCGGGACCGCTCTGGACCGCCCGGGACCGCCTGGGACTGCCCGGGACCGCCCGGGACCGCCCCGGACCGCCCCGGACCACCCCGGATTGCCCCGGACCGCACCCGGACCGACTAGGACCACACCCGGACAGCCCGGGACCGCCCCGACCGCCCGGGACCGCCCGGGACCGCCCGGACCGCCCCGGACCGCCTGGGACCGCCCTAGAACGCCCGGGACCGCCCGGGACCGCCCGGGACCGCCCCGGACCGCCCGGGACCGCCTCGGACCGCCCGGGACCGCCCAGGACCGCCCGGGACCACCCTGGACCGCCCGGGACCGCCCTGGAACGCCCGGACCGCCCGGGACCGCCCGGGACCGCCCGGGACCGCCCTGGACCGCCCGGGACCACCCGGGACCGCCCAGGACCGCCCGGGACCGCCCGGGACTGCCCGGGACCGCCCGAACCACCCGAAACCGCTCGGGACCGCCCGGGACCGCCCGGGACCACCCAGGACCGCCCCGGACCGCCCGGGACCGCCCGGGACCGCCCTGGACCGCCGGGACCGCCCGGGACCGCCCGCGACCGCCCCGGACCACCCGGGACCGCCCGGGACCGCCCTGGACCGCCGGGACCGCCCGGGACCGCCCGCGACCGCCCGGGACCGCCCCGGACCGCCCGGGACCGCACCCGGACCGCCCAGGACCACACCCGGACCGCCCGGGACCGCCCCGACCGCCCGGGACCGCCCGGGACCGCCCGGGACTGCCCCGGACCCCCGGGACCGCTCTAGAACGCCCGGGACCGCCCGGGACGGCCCGGGACCGCCCTGGACCGCCCGGGACCGCCTCAGACCGCCCGGGACCGCCCAGGACCGCCCGGGACCGCCCTGGACCGCCCGGGACCGCCATGGAACGCCCGGGACCGCCCGGGACCGCCCGGGACCACCCGGGACCGCCCGGAACCGCACTGGACCGCCCGGGACCGCCCGAGACCGCCCGGGACCGCCCGGGACCACCTGGAACCGTCCGGGACCGCCCGGGAGCGCCCGGGACCGCCCGGGACCGCCCTGGACTGCCCGGGACCACCCGGGACCGCCCGGGACCGCCCGGGACCGCCCGGGACTGCCCGGGACCGCCCGGGACCGCCCGGGACCGCCCGGGACCGCCCCGGACCGCCCCGGACCACCCCGGATTGCCCCGGACCGCACCCGGACTGCCTAGGACCACACCCGGACAGCCCGGGACCGCCCCGACCGCCCGGGACCGCCCGGGACCGCCCGGGACCGCCCCGGACCGCCCGGGACCGCCCTAGAACGCCCGGGACCGCCCGGGACCGCCCGGGACCGCCCCGGACCACCCGGGACCGCCTCGGACCGCCCGGGACCGCCCAGGACCGCCCGGGACCACCCTGGACCGCCCGGGACCGCCCTGGAACGCCCGGGACCGCCCGGAACCGCCCGGGACCGCCCGGGACCGCCCTGGACCGCCCGGGACCGACCAGGACCGCCGGGGACCGCCCGGGACTGCCCGGGACCGCCCGGGACCGCCACGGACCGCCCGGGACCGCCCGGGACCGCCCGGGACCGCCCGGGACCGCCCGGGACCGCCCGAACCGCCCGAGACTGCCCGGGACCGCCCGGGACCGCCCGGGACCGCCCGTGACCGCACCGGACCGCCCGGGACCGCCCGGGACCGCCCGGGACCGCACGGGACCGCCCAGGACCGCCCCGGGACCGCCCGGGACTGCCCCGGACCGCCCGGGACCGCCCGGGGACCGCCCGGGAGCGCGCGGGACCGCCCGGGACCGCCCCGGACCGCCCGGGACCACCCGGGACCGCCCCGGGACCGCCCGAACCACCCGAGACCGCCCGGGACCGCCCGGGACCGCCCGGGACCGCCCGTGACCGCCCCGGACCGCCCGGGACCCGCCTGGGACCGCCGGGACCGCCCGAACCACCCGAGACGCCCGGGACCGCCCGGGACCGCCCGGGACCGCCCGTGACCGCACCGGACCGCCCGACCGCTCGGGACTGCCCGGGACCGCCCGGGACCACCCGGGACCGCCCCGGACCGCCCGGGACCGCCCGGACCGCCCGGGACCGCCCGGGACCGCCCTGGACCGCCGGGACCGCCCGGGACCGCCCGAGACCGCCCGGGACCACCCGGGACCGCCCGGGCCCGCCCGGGACCGCCCAGGACCACACCCGGACCGCCCGGGACCGCCCCGACCGCCCGGGACCGCCCGGGACCGCCCGGGACCGCCCCGGACCCCCCGGGACCGCCCTAGAACGCCCGGGACCGCCCGGGACGGCCCAGGACCGCCCCGGACGCCCGGGACCGCCTCGGACCGCCCGGGACCGCCCAGGACCGCCCGGACTGTCTGGGACCGCCCGGGACCGCCCCAGACCGCCCCGGACCACCCCGGATTGCCCCGGACCGCACCCGGACCGCCTAGGACCCACACCCGGACAGCCCGGGGACCGCCCGGCCGCCTAGGACCACACCCGGACAGCCCGGGACCGCCTCGGACCGCCCGGACCGCCCAGGACCGCCCGGGATCACCCTGGACCGCCCGGGACCGCCCTGGAACGCCCGGGACCGCCCGGGACTGCCCCGGGACCGCCGGGGACCGCCCTGGACCGCCCGGGACCACCCGGGACTGCCCGGAACCGCCCGGACCGCCCCGGGACCGCCCGGGACACCCGGGACCGACCAGGACCGCCCGGGACCGCCCGGGACTGCCCGGGATCGCCCGGGACCGCCCGGGACCGCCCGGGACCGCCCGGGACCGCCCCGGACCGCCCGGGACCGCCCGGGACCGCCCGGACCGCCCCGGGACCGCCCGGGACAGCCAGGACCGCCCGGGACCGCCCGGGACCGCCCGAACGCCCGAGACCGCCGGGACCGCCCGGACCACCCGGGACCGCCCGTGACCGCACCGGACCGCCCGGGACCGCCCGGGACCGCCCGGGACCGCCCGGGACCACCCGGACCGCCCCGGACCGCCCGGGACCGCCCGGACCGCCCGGGACCGCCCGGGACCGCCCTGGACCGCTGGGACCGCCGGGACTGCCCGAAACCGCCCGGGACCACCGGGACCGCCCGGGCCCGCCCGGGACCGCCCGGGACCGCCTCGGACCGCCCGGAACCGCACCCGGACCGCCCAGGACCACACCCGGACCGCCCGGGACCGCCCCGACCGCCCGGGACCGCCCGAGACCGCCCGGGACCGCCCCGGACCCCCCGGGACCGCCCTAGAATGCCCGGGACCGCCCGGGACGGCCTGGGACCGCCCCGGACCGCCCGGGACCGCATCGGACCGCCCGGGACCGCCCAGGACCGCCCGGGACCGCCCTGGACCGCCCGGGACCGCCCTGGAACGCCCGGGACCGCCCGGAACCGCCCAGGACCGCCCGGGACCGCCCTGGACCGCCCGGGACTGTCTGGGACCGCCCGGGACCGCCCCAGACCGCCCCGGACCACCCCGGATTGCCCCGGACCGCACCCGGACCGCCTAGGACCACACCCGGACAGCCCGGGACTGCCCGGACCGCCTAGGACCACACCCGGACAGCCCGGGACCGCCTCGGACCGCCCGGGACCGCCCAGGACCGCCCGGGATCACCCTGGACCGCCCGGGACCGCCCTGGAACGCCCGGGACCGCCCGGGACTGCCCGGGACCGCCGGGGACCGCCCTGGACCGCCCGGGACCACCCGGGACTGCCCGGAACCGCCCGGGACCGCCCCGGACCGCCCGGGACCACCCGGGACCGACCAGGACCGCCCGGGACCGCCCGGGACTGCCCGGGATCGCCCGGGACCGCCCGGGACCGCCCGGGACCGCCCGGGACCGCCCCGGACCGCCCGGGACCGCCCGGGACCGCCCCGGACCGCCCGGGACCGCCCGGGACAGCCCAGGACCGCCCGGGACCGCCCGGGACCGCCCGAACCGCCCGAGACCGCCCGGGACCGCCCGGGACCACCCGGGACCGCCCGTGACCGCACCGGACCGCCCGGGACCGCCCGGGACCGCCCGGGACCGCCCGGGACCACCCGGGACCGCCCCGGACCGCCCGGGACCGCCCGGGACCGCCCGGGACCGCCCGGGACCGCCCTGGACCGCTGGGACCGCCCGGGACTGCCCGAAACCGCCCGGGACCACCCGGGACCGCCCGGGCCCGCCCGGGACCGCCCGGGACCGCCTCGGACCGCCCGGAACCGCACCCGGACCGCCCAGGACCACACCCGGACCGCCCGGGACCGCCCCGACCGCCCGGGACCGCCCGAGACCGCCCGGGACCGCCCCGGACCCCCCGGGACCGCCCTAGAATGCCCGGGACCGCCCGGGACGGCCTGGGACCGCCCCGGACCGCCCGGGACCGCATCGGACCGCCCGGGACCGCCCAGGACCGCCCGGGACCGCCCTGGACCGCCCGGGACCGCCCTGGAACGCCCGGGACCGCCCGGGACCGCCCGGGACCGCCCGGGACCGCCCTGGACCGCCCGGGACCGCCCGAGACCGCCCGGGACCGCCCAGGACCGCCCGGGACCGCCCGGGACCGCCCGGGAGCGCCCGGGACCGCCCGGGACCGACCCGGACTGCCCGGGACCACCCGGGACTGCCCGGGACCGCCCGGGACCGCCCGGGACTGCCCGGGACCGCCCGGGACCGCCCGGGACCGCCCGGCACCGCCCGGGACCGCCCGGACCGCCCGGGACCGCCCCGGACCGCCCGGGACCGCCCGGGACCGCCCGGGACCGCCCGGGACTGCCCGGGACCGCCCGGGACCGCCGCGGACCGCCCAAGACCACCCCGGATTGCCCCGGACCGCACCCGGACCGCCTAGGACCACACCCGGACAGCCCGGGACCGCCCCGACCGCCCGGGACCGCCCGGGACCGCCCGGGACCGCCCCGGACCGCCCGGGACCGCCCTAGAACGCCCGGGACCGCCGGGACCGCCCGGGACCGCCCCGGACTGCCCGGGACCGCCTCGGACCGCCCGGGACCGCCCAGGACCACCCGGGACCACCCTGGACCGCCCGGGACCGCCCTGGAACGCCCGGGACCGCCGGGGACCGCCCGGGACCGCCCGGGACCGCCCTGGACCGCCCGGGACCACCCGGAACCGCCCGGGACCGCCCGGGACCGCCCCGGACCGCCCGTGACCACCCGGGACCGACCAGGACCGCCCGGGACCGCCCGGGACTACCCGGGATCGCCCGGGACCGCCCGGGACCGCCCGAGACCGCCCGGGACCGCGCCGGACCGCCCGGGACCGCCCGGGACCGCCCCGGACCGCCCGGGACCGCCCGGGACCGCCCGGGACCGCCCGGGACCGCCCGGGACCGCCCGAACCACCCGAGACCGCCCGGGACCGCCCGGGACCGCCCGGGACCGCCCGTGACCGCACCGGACCGCCCGGGACCGCCCGGGACCGCCCGGGACCGCCCGGGACCACCCGGGACCGCCCCGGACCGCACGGGACCGCCCGAGACCGCCCGGGACCGCCCGGGACTGCCCTGGACCGCCGGGACCGCCCGGGACCGCCCGAGACCGCCCGGGACCACCCGGGACCGCCCGGGTCCGACCGGGACTGCCCGGGACCGCCCCGGACCGCCCGGGACTGCACCCGGACCGCCCAGGACCACACCCGGACCGCCCGGGACCGCCCCGACCGCCCGGGACCGCCCGGGACCGCCCGGGACCGCCCCGGACCCCCCGGGACCGCCCTAGAACGCCCGGGACCGCCCGGGACGGCCCGGGACCGCCCCGGACCGCCCGGGACCGCCTCGGACCGCCCGGGACCGCCCAGGACCGCCCGGGACCGCCCTGGACCGCCCGGGACCGCCATGGAACGCCGGGGACCGCCCGGGACCGCCCGGGACCGCCCGGGACCGCCCGGAACCGCCCTGGACCGCCCGGGTCCGCCCGAGACCGCCCGGGACCGCCCGGGACCGCCCGGGACCGCCCGGGACCGCCCGGGAGCGCCCGGGACTGCCCGGGACCGCCCCGGACTGCCCGGGACCACCCGGGACCGCTCGGGACCGCCCGGGACCGCCCGGGACTGCCCGGGACCGCCCGGGACCGCCCGGGACCGCCCGGGACCGCCCGGGACCGCCCCGGACCACCCGGGACCGCCCGGGACCGCCCGGGACCGCCCGGGACCGCTCTGGACCGCCCGGGACCGCCCGGGACTGCCCGGGACCGCCCGGGACCGCCCCGGTCCGCCTCGGACCACCCCGGATTGCCCAGGACCGCCCGGGACAGCCCCGGACCGCCCGGGACTGCCCCGGACCGCCCGGGACCGTCCCGGACCGCCCGGGACCGCCCCGGACCGCCCGGGACCGCCCCGGACCGCCCGGGACCGCGCCGGTCCGCCCGGGACCGCCCGGGACCGCCCGGGACTGCCCGGGCCGCCCGGGACCGCCGGGACCGCCCGGGACCACCCCGGACCGCCAGGGACCGTCCCGGACTGGCCGGGACCGCCCCGGACCGCCCGGGACCGCCCAGGACCGCCCAGGAACGCCCGGACCGCCCGGGACCGCCCGGGACCGCCTGGGACCGCCCGGGACCGCCCGGGACCGCCCGGGACCGCCCGGGACCGCCCGGGACCGCTCTGGACCGCCCGGGACCGCCCGGGACTGCCCGGGACCGCCCGGGACCGCCCCGGACCGCCCCGGACCACCCCGGATTGCCCCGGAATGCACCCGGACCGCCTAGGACCACACCCGGACAGCCCGGGACTGCCCCGACCGCCCGGGACCGCCCGGGACCGCCCGGGACCGCCCCGGACCGCCCGGGACCGCCCTAGAATGCCCGGGACCGCCCGGGACCGCCCGGGACCGCCCCGGACCGCCAAGGACCGCCTCGGACCGCCCGGGACCGCCCAGGACCGCCCGGGACCACCCTGGACCGCCCGGGACCACCCTGGAACGCCCGGGACCGCCCGGGACCGCCCGGGACTGCCCGGGACCGCCCTGGACCGCCCGGGACCACCCGGGACCGCCCGGGACCGCCCGGGACCGCCCCGGACCGCCCGGGACCACCCGGGACCGACCAGGACCGCCCGGGACCGCCCGGGACTGCCCGGGACCGCCCGGGACCGCCCGGGACCGCTCGGGACCGCCCGGGACCGCCCCGGACCGCCCGGGACCGCCCGGGACCGCCCCGGACCGCCAGGACCGCCCGGGACCGCCCGGGACCGCCCGGGACCGCCCGGGATCGCCCGAACCGCCCGAGACCGCCTGGGACCGCCCGGGACAGCCCGGGACCGCCCGTGACCACACCGGAACGCCCGGGACCGCCCGGGACCGCCCGGGACCGCACGGGACTGCCCAGGACCGCCCCGGACCGCCCGGGACTGCCCCGGACCGCCCGGAACCGCACCCGGACCGCCCAGGACCACACCCGGACCGCCCGGGACCGCCCCGACCGCCCGGGACCGCCCGGGACCGCCCGGGACCGCCCCGGACCCCCCGGGACCGCCCTAGAACGCGCGGGACCGCCCGGGACGGCCCGGGACCGCCCCGGACCGCCCGGGACCGCCTCGGACCGCCCGGGACCGCCCTGGACCGCCCTGGACCGCCCGGGACCGCCCTGGAACGCCCGGGACCGCCCGGGACCGCCCGAGACCGCCCGGGACCGCCCTGGACCGCCCGGGACCGCCTGAGACCGCCCGGGACCGCCCGGGACCGCCCGGGACCGCCCGGGACCGCCCGGGAGTGCCCGGGACCGCCCGGGACCGCCCCGGACTGCCCGGGACCACCCGGGACCGCCCGGGACCACCCGGGAACGCCCGGGACTGCCCGGGACCGCCCGGGACCGCCCGGGACCGCCCGGGACCGCCCGGGACCGCCCGGGACCGCCCGGGACCGCCCCGGACCACCCGGGACCGTCCCGGACCGCCCGGGACAGCCCCGGACCGCCCGGGACTGCCCCGGACCGCCCGGGACCGTCCCGGACCGCCCGGGACCGCCCCGGACCGCCCGGGACCGCCCCGGACCGCCCGGGACCGCGCCGGTCCGCCCGGGACCGCCCGGGACCGCCCGGGACTGCCCGGGCCGCCCGGGACCGCCGGGACCGCCCGGGACCACCCCGGACCGCCAGGGACCGTCCCGGACTGGCCGGGACCGCCCCGGACCGCCCGGGACCGCCCAGGACCGCCCAGGAACGCCCGGACCGCCCGGGACCGCCCGGGACCGCCTGGGACCGCCCGGGACCGCCCGGGACCGCCCGGGACCGCCCGGGACCGCCCGGGACCGCTCTGGACCGCCCGGGACCGCCCGGGACTGCCCGGGACCGCCCGGGACTGCCCCGGACCGCCCCGGACCACCCCGGATTGCCCCGGAATGCACCCGGACCGCCTAGGACCACACCCGGACAGCCCGGGACTGCCCCGACCGCCCGGGACCGCCCGGGACCGCCCGGGACCGCCCCGGACCGCCCGGGACCGCCCTAGAATGCCCGGGACCGCCCGGGACCGCCCGGGACCGCCCCGGACCGCCCGGGACCGCGCCGGTCCGCCCGGGACCGCCCGGGACCGCCCGGGACTGCCCGGGCCGCCCGGGACCGCCGGGACCGCCCGGGACCACCCCGGACCGCCAGGGACCGTCCCGGACTGGCCGGGACCGCCCCGGACCGCCCGGGACCGCCCAGGACCGCCCAGGAACGCCCGGACCGCCCGGGACCGCCCGGGACCGCCTGGGACCGCCCGGGACCGCCCGGGACCGCCCGGGACCGCCCGGGACCGCCCGGGACCGCTCTGGACCGCCCGGGACCGCCCGGGACTGCCCGGGACCGCCCGGGACCGCCCCGGACCGCCCCGGACCACCCCGGATTGCCCCGGAATGCACCCGGACCGCCTAGGACCACACCCGGACAGCCCGGGACTGCCCCGACCGCCCGGGACCGCCCGGGACCGCCCGGGACCGCCCCGGACCGCCCGGGACCGCCCTAGAATGCCCGGGACCGCCCGGGACCGCCCGGGACCGCCCCGGACCGCCAAGGACCGCCTCGGACCGCCCGGGACCGCCCAGGACCGCCCGGGACCACCCTGGACCGCCCGGGACCACCCTGGAACGCCCGGGACCGCCCGGGACCGCCCGGGACTGCCCGGGACCGCCCTGGACCGCCCGGGACCACCCGGGACCGCCCGGGACCGCCCGGGACCGCCCCGGACCGCCCGGGACCACCCGGGACCGACCAGGACCGCCCGGGACCGCCCGGGACTGCCCGGGACCGCCCGGGACCGCCCGGGACCGCTCGGGACCGCCCGGGACCGCCCCGGACCGCCCGGGACCGCCCGGGACCGCCCCGGACCGCCCAGGACCGCCCGGGACCGCCCGGGACCGCCCGGGACCGCCCGGGATCGCCCGAACCGCCCGAGACCGCCTGGGACCGCCCGGGACAGCCCGGGACCGCCCGTGACCACACCGGAACGCCCGGGACCGCCCGGGACCGCCCGGGACCGCACGGGACTGCCCAGGACCGCCCCGGACCGCCCGGGACTGCCCCGGACCGCCCGGAACCGCACCCGGACCGCCCAGGACCACACCCGGACCGCCCGGGACCGCCCCGAACGCCCGGGACCGCCCGGGACCGCCCGGGACCGCCCGGACCCCCCGGGACCGCCCTAGAACGCGCGGGACCGCCCGGGACGGCCCGGGACCGCCCCGGACCGCCCGGGACCGCCTCGGACCGCCCGGGACCGCCCTGGACCGCCCTGGACCGCCCGGGACCGCCCTGGAACGCCCGGGACCGCCCGGGACCGCCCGAGACCGCCCGGGACCGCCCTGGACCGCCCGGGACCGCCTGAGACCGCCCGGGACCGCCCGGGACCGCCCGGGACCGCCCGGGACCGCCCGGGAGTGCCCGGGACCGCCCGGGACCGCCCCGGACTGCCCGGGACCACCCGGGACCGCCCGGGACCACCCGGGAACGCCCGGGACTGCCCGGGACCGCCCGGGACCGCCCGGGACCGCCCGGGACCGCCCGGGACCGCCCGGGACCGCCCGGGACCGCCCCGGACCACCCGGGACCGCCCGGGACCGCCGGGGACCGCCCGGGACCGCCCGGGACCGCCCGGGACCGCTCTGGACCGCCCGGGACCGCCCGGGACTGCCCGGGACTGCCCGGGACCGCCCCGGACCGCCTCGGACCACCCCGGATTGCCCAGGACCGCCCGGGACAGCCCCGGACCGCCCGGGACTGCCCCGGACCGCCCGGGACCGCCCCAGACCGCCCGGGACCGCCCCGGACCGCTCGGGACCGCCCCGGACCGCCCGGGACCGCCCCGGTCCGCCCGGGACCGCCCGGGACCGCCCGGGACCGCCCGGGACCACCCCGGACCGCCCGGGATCGCCCCGGACTGGCCGGGACCGCCCCGGACCGCCCGGGACCGCCCAGGACCGCCCAGGAACGCCCGGACCGCCCGGGACCGCCCGGGACCGCCTGGGACCGCCCGGGACCGCCCGGGACCGCCCGGGACCGCCCGGGACCGCCCGGGACCGCCCGGGACCGCTCTGGACCGCCCGGGACCGCCCGGGACTGCCCGGGACCGCCCGGGACCGCCCCGGACCGCCCCGGACCACCCTGGATTGCCCCGGAATGCACCCGGACCGCCTACGACCACACCCGGACAGCCCGGGACCGCCCCGACCGCCCGGGACCGCCCGGGACCGCCCGGGACCGCCCCGGACCGCCCGGGACCGCCCTAGAACGCCCGGGACCGCCCGGGACCGCCCGGGACCGCCCCGGACCGCCAAGGACCGCCTCGGACCGCCCGGGACCGCCCAGGACCGCCCGGGACCACCCTGGACCGCCCGGGACCACCCTGGAACGCCCGGGACCGCCCGGGACCGCCCGGGACTGCCCGGGACCGCCCTGGACCGCCCGGGACCACCCGGGACCGCCCGGGACCGCCCGGGACCGCCCCGGACCGCCCGGGACCACCCGGGACCGACCAGGACCGCCCGGGACCGCCCGGGACTGCCCGGAACCGCCCGGGACCGCCCGGGACCGCTCGGGACCGCCCGGGACCGCCCCGGACCGCCCGGGACCGCCCGGGACCGCCCCGGACCGCCCGGGACCGCCCGGGACCGCCCGGGACCGCCCGGGACCGCCCGGGATCGCCCGAACCGCCCGAGACCGCCTGGGACCGCCCGGGACAGCCCGGGACCACCCCGGATTGCCCCGGAATGCACCCGGACCGCCTAGGACCACACCCGGACAGCCCGGGACTGCCCCGACCGCCCGGGACCGCCCGGGACCGCCCGGGACCGCCCCGGACCGCCCGGGACCGCCCTAGAATGCCCGGGACCGCCCGGGACCGCCCGGGACCGCCCGGGACCGCCCCGGACCGCCAAGGACCGCCTCGGACCGCCCGGGACCGCCCAGGACCGCCCGGGACCACCCTGGACCGCCCGGGACCACCCTGGAACGCCCGGGACCGCCCGGGACCGCCCGGGACTGCCCGGGACCGCCCTGGACCGCCCGGGACCACCCGGGACCGCCCGGGACCGCCCGGGACCACCCCGGACCGCCCGGGACCACCCGGGACCGACCAGGACCGCCCGGGACCGCCCGGGACTGCCCGGGACCGCCCGGGACCGCCCGGGACCGCTCGGGACCGCCCGGGACCGCCCCGGACCGCCCGGGACCGCCCGGGACCGCCCCGGACCGCCCAGGACCGCCCGGGACCGCCCGGGACCGCCCGGGACCGCCCGGGATCGCCCGAACCGCCCGAGACCGCCTGGGACCGCCCGGGACAGCCCGGGACCGCCCGTGACCGCACCGGAACGCCCGGGACCGCCCGGGACCGCCCGGGACCGCACGGGACTGCCCAGGACCGCCCCGGACCGCCCGGGACTGCCCCGGACCGCCCGGAACCGCACCCGGACCGCCCAGGACCACACCCGGACCGCCCGGGACCGCCCCGACCGCCCGGGACCGCCCCGGACCCCCCGGGACCGCCCTAGAACGCGCGGGACCGCCCGGGACGGCCCGGGACCGCCCCGGACCGCCCGGGACCGCCTCGGACCGCCCGGGACCGCCCTGGACCGCCCTGGACCGCCCGGGACCGCCCTGGAACGCCCGGGACCGCCCGGGACCGCCCGAGACCGCCCGGGACCGCCCTGGACCGCCCGGGACCGCCTGAGACCGCCCGGGACCGCCCGGGACCGCCCGGGACCGCCCGGGACCGCCCGGGAGTGCCCGGGACCGCCCGGGACCGCCCCGGACTGCCCGGGACCACCCGGGACCGCCCGGGACCACCCGGGAACGCCCGGGACTGCCCGGGACCGCCCGGGACCGCCCGGGACCGCCCGGGACCGCCCGGGACCGCCCGGGACCGCCCGGGACCGCCCCGGACCACCCGCGACCGCCCGGGACCGCCGGGGACCGCCCGGGACCGCCCGGGACCGCCCGGGACCGCTCTGGACCGCCCGGGACCGCCCGGGACTGCCCGGGACTGCCCGGGACCGCCCCGGACCGCCTCGGACCACCCCGGATTGCCCAGGACCGCCCGGGACAGCCCCGGACCGCCCGGGACTGCCCCGGACCGCCCGGGACCGCCCCAGACCGCCCGGGACCGCCCCGGACCGCCCGGGACCGCCCCGGACCGCCCGGGACCGCCCCGGTCCGCCCGGGACCGCCCGGGACCGCCCGGGACCGCCCGGGACCACCCCGGACCGCCCGGGATCGCCCCGGACTGGCCGGGACCGCCCCGGACCGCCCGGGACCGCCCAGGACCGCCCAGGAACGCCCGGACCGCCCGGGACCGCCCGGGACCGCCTGGGACCGCCCGGGACCGCCGGGACCGCCCGGGACCGCCCGGGACCGCCCGGGACCGCCCGGGACCGCTCTGGACCGCCCGGGACCGCCCGGGACTGCCCGGGACCGCCCGGGACCGCCCCGGACCGCCCCGGACCACCCTGGATTGCCCCGGAATGCACCCGGACCGCCTACGACCACACCCGGACAGCCCGGGACCGCCCCGACCGCCCGGGACCGCCCGGGACCGCCCGGGACCGCCCCGGACCGCCCGGGACCGCCCTAGAACGCCCGGGACCGCCCGGGACGCCCGGGACCGCCCCGGACCGCCAAGGACCGCCTCGGACCGCCCGGGACCGCCCAGGACCGCCCGGGACCACCCTGGACCGCCCGGGACCACCCTGGAACGCCCGGGACCGCCCGGGACCGCCCGGGACTGCCCGGGACCGCCCTGGACCGCCCGGGACCACCCGGGACCGCCCGGGACCGCCCGGGACCGCCCCGGACCGCCCGGGACCACCCGGGACCGACCAGGACCGCCCGGGACCGCCCGGGACTGCCCGGGACCGCCCGGGACCGCCCGGGACCGCTCGGGACCGCCCGGGACCGCCCCGGACCGCCTGGGACCGCCCGGGACCGCCCCGGACCGCCCGGGACCGCCCGGGACCGCCCGGGACCGCCCGGGACCGCCCGGGATCGCCCAAACCGCCCGAGACCGCCCGGGACCGCCCGGGACAGCACGGGACCGCCCGTGACCGCACCGGAACGCCCGGGACCAACCGGGACCGCCCGGGACCGCACGGGACTGCCCAGGACCGCCCCGGACCGCCCGGGACTGCCCCGGACCGCCCGGAACCGCACCCGGACCGCCCAGGACCACACCCGGACCGCCCGGGACCGCCCCGACCGCCCGGGACCGCCCGGGACCGCCCGGGACCGCCCCGGACCCCCCGGGACCGCCCTAGAACGCCCGGGACCGCCCGGGACGGCCCGGGACCGCCCCGGACCGCCCGGGACCGCCTCGGACCGCCCGGGACCGCCCTGGACCGCCCTGGACCGCCCGGGACCGCCCTGGAACGCCCGGGACCGCCCGGGACCGCCCGAGACCGCCCAGGGACCGCCCTGGACCGCCCGGGACCGCCTGAGACCGCCCGGGACCGCCCGGGACCGCCCGGGACCGCCCGGGACCGCCCGGGAGTGGCCCGGGACCGCCCGGGACCGCCCCGGACTGCCCGGGACCACCCGGGACCGCCCGGGACCACCCGGGAACGCCCGGGACTGCCCGGGACCGCCCGGGACCGCCCGGGACCGCCCGGGACCGCCCGGGACCGCCCCGGACCGCCCGGGACCGCCCCGGACCGCCCGGACCGCCCGGGACCGCCCGGGACCGCTCTGGACCGCCCGGGACCGCCTGGGACTGCCCGGGACCGCCCGGGACCGCCCCGGACCGCCCAAGACCACCCCGGATTGCCCCGGACCGCACCCGGACCGCCTAGGACCACACCCGGACAGCCCGGGACCGCCCCGACCGCCCGGGACCGCCCGGGACCGCCCAGGACCGCCCCGGACCGCCCGGGACCGCCCTAGAATGCCCAGGACCGCCCGGGACCGCCCGGGACCGCCCCGGACCGCCCGGGACCGCCTCGGACCGCCCGGGACCGCCCAGGACCACCCGGGACCACCCTGGACCGCCCGGGACCGCCCTGGAACGCCCGGGACCGCCCGGGACTGCCCGGGATCGCCCGGGACCGCCCGGGACCGCCCAGGACCGCCCGGGACCGCGCCGGAACGCCCGGGACCGCCCGGGACCGCCCCGGACCGCCCGGGACCGCCCCGGTCCGCCCGGGACCGCCCGGGACCGCCCGGGACTGCCCGGGCGCCCGGGACCGCCCGGGACCGCCCGGGACCGCCCCGGACCGCCCGGGACCGCCCCGGACTGCCCGGGACCGCCCCGGACCGCCCGGGACCGCCCGGGACCGCCCAGGAACGCCCGGACCGCCCGGGACCGCCCGGGACCGCCTGGGACCGCCCGGGACCGCCCAGGACCGCCGGGGACCGCCCGGGACCGCCCGGGACTGCCCGGGACCGCCCGGGACCGCCCCGGACCGCCCCGGACCACCCCGGATTGTCCCGGAATGCACCCGGACCGCCTAGGACCACACCTGGACAGCCCGGGACCGCCCCGACCGCCCGGGACCGCCCGGGACCGCCCGGGACCGCCCCGGACCGCCCGGGACCGCCCTAGAACGCCCGGGACCGCCCCGGACCGCCCGGAACCGCACCCGGACCGCCCAGGACCACACCCGGACCGCCCGGGACCGCCCCGACCGCCCGGGACCGCCCGGGACCGCCCGGGACCGCCCCGGACCCCCCGGGACCGCCCTAGAACGCGCGGGACCGCCCGGGACGGCCCGGGACCGCCCCGGACCGCCCGGGACCGCCTCGGACCGCCCGGGACCGCCCTGGACCGCCCTGGACGGCCCGGGACCGCCCTGGAACGCCGGGACCGCCCGGGACCGCCCGAGACCGCCCGGGACCGCCCTGGACCGCCCGGGACCGCCTGAGACCGCCCGGACCGCCCGGGACCGCCCGGGACCGCCCGGGACCGCCCGGGAGTGCCCGGGACCGCCCGGGACCGCCCCGGACTGCCCGGGACCACCCGGGACCGCCCGGGACCACCCGGGAACGCCCGGGACCGCCGGACCGCCCGGGACCGCCCGGGACCGCCCGGGACCGCCCGGGACCGCCCGGGACCGCCCGGGACGCCCCCCGGACCACCCGGGACCGCCCGGGACCGCCGGGGACCGCCCGGGACCGCCCGGGACCGCCCGGGACCGCTCTGGACCGCCCGGGACCGCCCGGGGCTGCCCGGGACTGCCAGGGACCGCCCCGGACCGCCTCGGACCACCCCGGATTGCCCAGGACCGCCCGGGACAGCCCCGGACCGCCCGGGACTGCCCCGGACCGCCCGGGACCGCCCCAGACCGCCCGGGACCGCCCCGGACCGCCCGGGACCGCCCGGACCGGCCCGGGACCGCCCCGGTCCGCCCGGGACCACCCGGGACCGCCCGGGACCGCCCGGGACCACCCGGACCGCCCGGGACCGCCCCGGACTGGCCGGGACCGCCCCCGGACCGCCCGGGACCGCCCAGGACCGCCCAGGAACGCCCGGACCGCCCGGGACCGCCCGGGACCGCCTGGGACCGCCCGGGACCGCCCGGGACCGCCCGGGACCGCCCGGGACCGCCCGGGACCGCCCGGGACCGCTCTGGACCACCCGGACCGCCCGGGACTGCCCCGGACCGCCCGGGACCGCCCCAGACCGCCCGGGACCGCCCCGGACCGCCCGGGACCGCCCCGGACCGCCCGGGACCGCCCCGGTCCGCCCGGGACCGCCCGGGACCGCCCGGGACCGCCCGGGACCACCCCGGACCGCCCGGGATCGCCCCGGACTGGCCGGGACCGCCCCGGACCGCCCGGGACCGCCCAGGACCGCCCAGGAACGCCCGGACCGCCCGGGACCGCCCGGGACCCCTGGGACCGCCCGGGACCGCCTGGGACCGCCCGGGACCGCCCGGGACCGCCCGGGACCGCCCGGGACCGCCCGGGACCGCCCGGGACCGCTCTGGACCGCCCGGGACCGCCCGGGACTGCCCGGGACCGCCCGGGACCGCCCCGGACCGCCCCGGACCACCCTGGATTGCCCCGGAATGCACCCGGACCGCGTACGACCACACCCGGACAGCCCGGGACCGCCCCGACCGCCCGGGACCGCCCGGGACCGCCCGGGGACCGCCCCGGACCGCCCGGGACCGCCCTAGAACGCCCGGGACCGCCCGGGACCGCCCGGGACCGCCCCGGACCGCCAAGGACCGCCTCGGACCGCCCGGGACCGCCCAGGACCGCCCGGGACCACCCTGGACCGCCCGGGACCACCCTGGAACGCCCGGGACCGCCCGGGACCGCCCGGGACTGCCCGGGACCGCCCTGGACCGCCCGGGACCACCCGGGACCGCCCGGGACCGCCCGGGACCGCCCCGGACCGCCCGGGACCACCCGGGACCGACCAGGACCGCCCGGGACCGCCCGGGACTGCCCGGGACCGCCCGGGACCGCCCGGGACCGCTCGGGACCGCCCGGGACCGCCCCGGACCGCCCGGGACCGCCCGGGACCGCCCCGGACCGCCCGGGACCGCCCGGGACCGCCCGGGACCGCCCGGGACCGCCCGGGATCGCCCAAACCGCCCGAGACCGCCCGGGACCGCCCGGGACAGCACGGGACCGCCCGTGACCGCACCGGAACGCCCGGGACCACCCGGGACCGCCCGGGACCGCACGGGACTGCCCAGGACCGCCCCGGACCGCCCGGGACTGCCCCGGACCGCCCGGAACCGCACCCGGACCGCCCAGGACCACACCCGGACCGCCCGGGACCGCCCGACCGCCCGGGACCGCCCGGGACCGCCCGGGACCGCCCCGGACCCCCCGGGACCGCCCTAGAACGCCCGGGACCGCCCGGGACGGCCCGGGACCGCCCCGGACCGCCCGTGACCGCCTCGGACCGCCCGGGACCGCCCTGGACCGCCCTGGACCGCCCGGGACCGCCCTGGAACGCCCGGACCGCCCGGGACCGCCCGAGACCGCCCGGGACCGCCCTGGACCGCCCGGGACCGCCTGAGACCGCCCGGGACCGCCCGGACCGCCCGGGACCGCCCGGGACCGCCCGGGAGTGCCCGGGACCGCCCGGGACCGCCCCGGACTGCCCGGGACCACCCGGGACCGCCCGGGACCACCCGGGAACGCCCGGGACTGCCCGGGACCGCCCGGGACCGCCCGGGACCGCCCGGGACCGCCCGGGACCGCCCCGGACCGCCCGGGACCGCCCCGGACCGCCCGGGACCGCACGGGACCGCCCGGACCGCTCTGGACCGCCCGGGACCGCCTGGGACTGCCCGGGACCGCCCGGGACCGCCCCGGACCGCCCAAGACCACCCCGGATTGCCCCGGACCGCACCCGGACCGCCTAGGACCACACCCGGACAGCCCGGGACCGCCCCGACCGCCCGGGACCGCCCGGGACCGCCCAGGACCGCCCCGGACCGCCCGGGACCGCCCTAGAACGCCCAGGACCGCCCGGGACCGCCCGGGACCGCCCCGGACCGCCCGGGACCGCCTCGGACCGCCCGGGACCGCCCAGGACCACCCGGGACCACCCTGGACCGCCCGGGACCGCCCTGGAACGCCCGGGACCGCCCGGGACTGCCCGGGATCGCCCGGGACCGCCCGGGACCGCCCGGGACCGCCCGGGACCGCGCCGGAACGCCCGGGACCGCCCGGGACCGCCCCGGACCGCCCGGGACCGCCCCGGTCCCGCCCGGGACCGCCCGGGACCGCCCGGGACTGCCCGGGCCGCCCGGGACCGCCCGGGACCGCCCGGGACCGCCCCGGACCGCCCGGGACCGCCCCGGACTGCCCGGGACCGCCCCGGACCGCCCGGGACCGCCCGGGACCGCCCAGGAACGCCCGGACCGCCCGGACCGCCCGGGACCGCCTGGGGACCGCCCGGGACCGCCCAGGACCGCCGGGGACCGCCCGGGACCGCCCGGGACCGCCCGGGACCGCTCTGGACCGCCCGGGACAGCCCAGGACTGCCCGGGACCGCCCGGGACCGCCCCGGACCGCCCCGGACCACCCCGGATTGTCCCAGAATGCACCCGGACCGCCTAGGACCACACCTGGACAGCCCGGGACCGCCCCGACCGCCCGGACCGCCCGGGACCGCCCGGGACCGCCCTGGGACCGCCCGGGACCGCCCGGGACCGCCCGGGACCGCCCGGGACCGCCCGGGACCGCCCGGGACCGCTCTGGACCGCCCGGGACCGCCCGGGACTGCCCCGGACCGCCCGGGACCGCCCAGACCGCCCGGGACCGCCCCGGACCGCCCGGGACCGCCCCGGACCGCCCGGGACCGCCCCGGTCCGCCCGGGACCGCCCGGGACCGCCCGGGACCGCCCGGGACCACCCCGGACCGCCCGGATCGCCCCGGACTGGCCGGGACCGCCCCGGACCGCCCGGGACCGCCCAGGACCGCCCAGGAACGCCCGGACCGCCCGGGACCGCCCGGGACCGCCTGGGACCGCCCGGGACCGCCCGGGACCGCCCGGGACCGCCCCGGGACCGCCCGGGACCGCCCGGGACCGCTCTGGACCCGCCCGGGACCGCCCGGGACTGCCCGGGGACCGCCCGGGACCGCCCCGGACCGCCCCGGACCACCCTGGATTGCCCCGGAATGCACCCGGACCGCCTACGACCACACCCGGACAGCCCGGGACCGCCCCGACCGCCCGGGACCGCCCGGGACCGCCCGGGACCGCCCCGGACCGCCCGGGACCGCCCTAGAACGCCCGGGACCGCCCGGGACCGCCCGGGACCGCCCCGGACCGCCAAGGACCGCTCGGACCGCCCGGGACCGCCCAGGACCGCCCGGGACCACCCTGGACCGCCCGGGACCACCCTGGAACGCCCGGGACCGCCCGGGACCGCCCGGGACTGCCCGGGACCGCCCTGGACCGCCCGGGACCACCCGGACCGCCCGGGACCGCCCGGGACCGCCCCGGACCGCCCGGGACCACCCGGGACCGACCAGGACCGCCCGGGACCGCCCGGGACTGCCCGGGACCGCCCGGGACCGCCCGGGACCGCTCGGGACCGCCCGGGACCGCCCGGACCGCCCGGACCGCCCGGGACCGCCCCGGGACCGCCCGGGACCGCCCGGGACCGCCCGGGACCGCCCGGGACCGCCCGGGATCGCCCAAACCGCCCGAGACCGCCCGGGACCGCCCGGGACAGCACGGGACCGCCCGTGACCGCACCGGAACGCCCGGGACCACCCGGGACCGCCCGGGACCGCACGGGACTGCCCAGGACCGCCCCGGACCGCCCGGGACTGCCCCGGACCGCCCGGAACCGCACCCGGACCGCCCAGGACCACACCCGGACCGCCCGGGACCGCCCCGACCGCCCGGGACCGCCCGGGACCGCCCGGGACCGCCCCGGACCCCCCGGGACCGCCCTAGAACGCCCGGGACCGCCCGGGACGGCCCGGGACCGCCCCGGACCGCCCGGGACCGCCTCGGACCGCCCGGGACCGCCCTGGACCGCCCTGGACCGCCCGGGACCGCCCTGGAACGCCCGGGACCGCCCGGGACCGCCCGAGACCGCCCGGGACCGCCCTGGACCGCCCGGGACCGCCTGAGACCGCCCGGGACCGCCCGGGACCGCCCGGGACCGCCCGGGACCGCCCGGGAGTGCCCGGGACCGCCCGGGACCGCCCCGGACTGCCCGGGACCACCCGGGACCGCCCGGGACCACCCGGGAACGCCCGGGACTGCCCGGGACCGCCCGGGACCGCCCGGGACCGCCCGGGACCGCCCGGGACCGCCCCGGACCGCCCGGGACCGCCCCGGACCGCCCGGGACCGCCCGGGACCGCCCGGGACCGCTCTGGACCGCCCGGGACCGCCTGGGACTGCCCGGGACCGCCCGGGACCGCCCCGACCGCCCAAGACCACCCCGGATTGCCCCGGACCGCACCCGGACCGCCTAGGACCACACCCGGACAGCCCGGGACCGCCCCGACCGCCCGGGACCGCCCGGGACCGCCCAGGACCGCCCCGGACCGCCCGGGACCGCCCTAGAACGCCCAGGACCGCCCGGGACCGCCCGGGACCGCCCCGGACCGCCCGGGACCGCCTCGGACCGCCCGGGACCGCCCAGGACCACCCGGGACCACCCTGGACCGCCCGGGACCGCCCTGGAACGCCCGGGACCGCCCGGGACTGCCCGGGATCGCCCGGGACCGCCCGGGACCGCCCGGGACCGCCCGGGACCGCGCCGGAACGCCCGGACCGCCCGGGACCGCCCCGGACCGCCCGGGACCGCCCCGGTCCGCCCGGGACCGCCCGGGACCGCCCGGGACTGCCCGGGCCGCCCGGGACCGCCCGGGACCGCCCGGGACCGCCCCGGACCGCCCGGGACCGCCCCCGGACTGCCTGGGACCGCCCCGGACCGCCCGGGACCGCCCGGGACCGCCCAGGAACGCCCGGACCGCCCGGGACCGCCCGGGACCGCCTGGGACCGCCCGGGACCGCCCAGGACCGCCGGGGACCGCCCGGGACCGCCCGGGACCGCCCGGGACCGCTCTGGACCGCCCGGGACAGCCCAGGACTGCCCGGGACCGCCCGGGACCGCCCCGGACCGCCCCGGACCACCCCGGATTGTCCCAGAATGCACCCGGACCGCCTAGGACCACACCTGGACAGCCCGGGACCGCCCCGACCGCCCGGGACCGCCCGGGACCGCCCGGGACCGCCCCGGACCGCCCGGGACCGCCCTAGAACGCCCGGGACCGCCCCGGACCGCCCGGAACCGCACCCGGACCGCCCAGGACCACACCCGGACCGCCCGGGACCGCCCCGACCGCCCGGGACCGCCCGGGACCGCCCGGGACCGCCCCGGACCCCCCGGGACCGCCCTAGAACGCGCGGGACCGCCCGGGACGGCCCGGGACCGCCCCGGACCGCCCGGGACCGCCTCGGACCGCCCGGGACCGCCCTGGACCGCCCTGGACCGCCCGGGACCGCCCTGGAACGCCCGGGACCGCCCGGGACCGCCCGAGACCGCCCGGGACCGCCCTGGACCGCCCGGGACCGCCTGAGACCGCCCGGGACCGCCCGGGACCGCCCGGGACCGCCCGGGACCGCCCGGGAGTGCCCGGGACCGCCCGGGACCGCCCCGGACTGCCCGGGACCACCCGGGACCGCCCGGGACCACCCGGGAACGCCCGGGACTGCCCGGGACCGCCCGGGACCGCCCGGGACCGCCCGGGACCGCCCGGGACCGCCCGGGACCGCCCGGGACCGCCCCGGACCACCCGGGACCGCCCGGGACCGCCGGGGACCGCCCGGGACCGCCCGGGACCGCCCGGGACCGCTCTGGACCGCCCGGGACCGCCCGGGGCTGCCCGGGACTGCCAGGGACCGCCCCGGACCGCCTCGGACCACCCCGGATTGCCCAGGACCGCCCGGGACAGCCCCGGACCGCCCGGGACTGCCCCGGACCGCCCGGGACCGCCCCAGACCGCCCGGGACCGCCCCGGACCGCCCGGGTCCGCCCCGGACCGCCCGGGACCGCCCCGGTCCGCCCGGGACCACCCGGGACCGCCCGGGACCGCCCGGGACCACCCCGGACCGCCCGGGACCGCCCCGGACTGGCCGGGACCGCCCCGGACCGCCCGGGACCGCCCAGGACCGCCCAGGAACGCCCGGACCGCCCGGGACCGCCCGGGACCGCCTGGGACCGCCCGGGACCGCCCGGGACCGCCCGGGACCGCCCGGGACCGCCCGGGACCGCCCGGGACCGCTCTGGACCGCCCGGGACCGCCCGGGACTGCCCGGGACCGCCCGGGACCGCCCCGGACCGCCCCGGACCACCCTGGATTGCCCCGGAATGCACCCGGACCGCCTACGACCACACCGGACAGCCCGGGACCGCCCCGACCGCCCGGGACCGCCCGGGACCGCCCGGGACCGCCCGGGACCGCCCCGGACCGCCCGGGACCGCCCTAGAACGCCCGGGACCGCCCGGGACCGCCCGGGACCGCCCCGGACCGCCAAGTACCGCCTCGGACCGCCCGGGACCGCCCAGGACCGCCCGGGACCACCCTCGACCGCCCACCACCCTGGAACGCCCGGGGACCCGCCCCGGGACCGCCCGGGACTGCCCGGGACCGCCCTGGACCGCCCGGGACCACCCGGGACCGCCCGGGACCGCCCGGGACCGCCCCGGACCGCCCGGGACCACCCGGGACCGACCAGGACCGCCCGGGACCGCCCGGGACTGCCCGGGACCGCCCGGGACCGCCCGGGACCGCTCGGGACCGCCCGGGACCGCCCCGGACCGCCCGGGACCGCCCGGGACCGCCCCGGACCGCCCGGGACCGCCCGGGACCGCCCGGGACCGCCCGGGACCGCCCGGGATCGCCCGAACCGCCCGAGACCGCCCGGGACCCCCCGGGACAGCCCGGGACCGCCCGTGACCGCACCGGAACGCCCGGGACCGCCCGGGACCGCCCGGGACCGCACGGGACTGCCCAGGACCGCCCCGGACCGCCCGGGACTGCCCCGGACCGCCCGGAACCGCACCCGGACCGCCCAGGACCACACCCGGACCGCCCGGGACCGCCCCGACCACCCGGGACCGCCCGGGACCGCCCGGGACCGCCCCGGACCCCCCGGGACCGCCCTAGAACGCCCGGGACCGCCCGGGACGGCCCGGGACCGCCCCGGACCGCCCGGGACCGCCTCGGACCGCCCGGGACCGCCCTGGACCGCCCTGGACCGCCCGGGACCGCCCTGGAACGCCCGGGACCGCCCGGGACCGCCCGGGACCGCCCGGGACCGCCCTGGACCGCCCGGGACCGCCTGAGACCGCCCAGGACCGCCCGGGACCGCCCGGGACCGCCCGGGACCGCCCGGGAGTGCCCGGGACCGCCCGGGACCGCCCCGGACTGCCCGGGACCACCCGGGACCGCCCGGGACCACCCGGGAACGCCCGGGACTGCCCGGGACCGCCTGGGACCGCCCGGGACCGCCCGGGACCGCCCGGGACCGCCCCGGACCGCCCGGGACCGCCCCGGACCGCCCGGGACCGCCCGGGACCGCCCGGGACCGCTCTGGACCGCCCGGGACCGCCTGGGACTGCCCGGGACCGCCCGGGACCGCCCGGACCGCCCAAGACCACCCCGGATTGCCCCGGACCGCACCCGGACCGCCTAGGACCACACCCGGACAGCCCGGGACCGCCCCGACCGCCCGGGACCGCCCGGGACCGCCCAGGACCGCCCCGGACCGCCCGGGACCGCCCTAGAACGCCCAGGACCGCCCGGGACCGCCCGGGACCGCCCCGGACCGCCCGGGACCGCCTCGGACCGCCCGGGACCGCCCAGGACCACCCGGGACCACCCTGGACCGCCCGGGACCGTTCTGGAACGCCCGGGACCGCTCGGGACTGCCCGGGATCGCCCGGGACCGCCCGGGACCGCCCGGGACCGCCCGGGACCGCGCCGGAACGCCCGGGACCGCCCGGGACCGCCCCGGACCGCCCGGGACCGCCCCGGTCCGCCCGGGACCCCCCGGGACCGCCCGGGACTGCCCGGGCCGCCCGGGACCGCCCGGGACCGCCCGGGACTGCCCCGGACCACCCGGGACTGCCCCGGACTGCCCGGGACCGCCCCGGACCGCCCGGGACCGCCCGGGACCGCCCAGGAACGCCCGGACCGCCCGGGACCGCCCGGGACCGCCTGGGACCGCCCGGGACCGCCCAGGACCGCCCGGGACCGCCCGGGACCGCCCGGGACCGCCCGGGACCGCTCTGGACCGCCCGGGACAGCCCGGGACTGCCCGGGACCGCCCGGGACCGCCCCGGACCGCCCCGGACCACCCCGGATTGCCCCGGAATGCACCCGGACCGCCTAGGACCACACCTGGACAGCCCGGGACCGCCCCGACCGCCCGGGACCGCCCGGGACCGCCCGGGACCGCCCCGGACCGCCCGGGACCGCCCTAGAACGCCCGGGACCGCCCGGGACCGCCCGGGACCGCCCCGGACCGCCCAGGACCGCCTCGGACCGCCCGGGACCGCCCAGGACTGCCCAGGACCACCCTGGACCGCCCGGGACCGCCCTGGAACGCCCGGGACCGCCTGGGACCGCCCGGGACCGCCCGGGACCGCCCTGGACCGCCCGGGACCACCCGAGACCGCCCGGGACCGCCCGGGACCGCCCCGGACTGCCCGGGACCACCCGGGACCGACCAGGACCGCCCGGGACCGCCCGGGACTGCCCGGGACCGCCCGGGACCGCCCGGGACCGCCCGGGACCGCCCGGGACCGCCCCGGACCGCCCGGGACCGCCCGGGGACCGCCCCGGACCGCCCGGGACCGCCCGGGACCGCCGGGACCGCCCGGGACCGCCCGGGATCGCCCGAACCGCCCGAGACCGCCCGGGACCGCCCGGACCGCCCGGAACCGCCTGTGACCGCACCGGAACGCCCGGGACCGCCCGGACCGCCCGGGACCGCACGGACCGCCCAGGACCGCCCGGGACCGCCCGGGACTGCCCCGGACCGCCCGGGACCGCCCGGGACCGCCCCGGACCGCCCGGGACCACCCGGGACCGCCCGGGACCGCCCGGGACCGCCCGGGACCGCTCTGGACCGCCCGGGACCGCCTGGGACTGCCCGGGACCGCCCGGGACCGCCCCGGACCGCCCCGGACCACCCCGGATTGCCCCAGACCGCACCCGGACCGCCTAGGACTACACCCGGACAGCCCGGGACCGCCCCGACCGCCCGGGACCGCCCGGGACCGCCCGGACCGCCCCGGACCGCCTGGGACCGCCCTAGAACGCCCGGGACCGCCCGGGACCGCCCGGGACCGCCCCGGACCGCCCGGGACCGCCTCGGACCGCCCGGGACCGCCCAGGACCGCCCGGGACCACCCTGGACCGCCCGGGACCGCCCTGGAACGCCCGGACCGCCCGGGACTGCCCGGGACCGCCCGGGACCGCCTGGACCGCCCGGACCACCCGGGACCGCCCGGGACCGCCCGGGACCGCCCGGGACCGCCCGGGACCGCCCGAACCACCCGAAACCGCCCGGGACCGCCCGGGACCGCCCGGGACCGCCCGTGACCGCACCGGACCGCCCGGGACCGCTCGGGACCGCCCGGGACCGCCCGGACCACCCGGGACCGCCCCGGACCGCCCGGGACCGCCCGGGACCGCCACGAGACCGCCCTGGACCGCCGGGACCGCCCGGGACCGCCCGAGACCACCCGGGACCACCCGGGACCGCCCGGGCCCGCCCGGGACCGCCCGGGACCGCCCCGGACCGCCCGGGACCGCACCCGGACCGCCCAGGACCACACCCGGACCGCCCGGGACCGCCCCGACCGCCCGGGACCGCCCGGGACCGCCCGGGACCGCCCCGGACCCCCCGGGACCGCCCTAGAACGCCCGGGACCGCCCGGGACGGCCCGGGACCGCCCCGGACCGCCCGGGACCGCCTCAGACGCCCGGGACCGCCCAGGACCGCCCGGGACCGCCCTGGACCGCCCGGGACCGCCATGGAACGCCCGGGACCGCCCGGGACCGCCCGGGACCGCCCGGGACCGCCCGGAACCGCCCTGGACCGGCCGGGACCGCCCGAGACCGCCCGGGACCGCCCGGGACCACCCGGAACCGCCCGGGACCGCCCGGGAGCGCCCGGGACCGCCCGGGACCGCCCTGGACTGCCCGGGACCACCCGGGACCGCCCGGGACCGCCCGGGACCGCCCCGGGACCGCCCCGGACCGCCCCGGACCACCCCGGATTGCCCCGGACCACACCCGGACTGCCTAGGACCACACCCGGACAGCCCGGGACCGCCCCGACCGCCCGGGACCGCCCGGGACCGCCCGGGACCGCCCCGGACCGCCCGGGACCGCCCTAGAACGCCCGGGACCGCCCGGGACCGCCCGGGACCGCCCCGGACCGCCCGGGACCGCACGGACCGCCCGGGACCGCCCAGGACCGCCCGGTACCACCCTGGACCGCCCGGGACCGCCCTGGAACGCCCGGGACCGCCCGGGACCGCCCGGGACCGCCCGGGACCGCCCTGGACCGCCCGGGACCGACCAGGACCGCCCGGGACCGCCCGGGACTGCCCGGGACCGCCCGGGACCGCCACGGACCGCCCGGGACCGCCCGGGACCGCCCGGGACCGCCCGGGACCGCCTGGGACCGCCCGAACCGCCCGAGACTGCCCGGGACCGCCCGGGACCGCCCGGGACCGCCCGTGACCGCACCGGACCGCCCGGGACCGCCCGGGACCGCCCGGGACCGCACGGGACCGCCCAGGACCGCCCCGGACCGCCCGGGACTGCCCCGGACCGCCCGGGACCGTCCGGGACCGCCCGGGAGCGCGCGGACCGCCCGGGACCGCCCCGGACCGCCCGGGACCACCCGGGACCGCCCGGGACCGCCCGGGACCGCCTGGGACCGCCCGGGACCGCCCGAACCACCCGAGACCGCCCGGGACCGCCCGGGACCGCCCGGGACCGCCCGTGACCGCACCGGACCGCCCGGGACCGCTCGGGACCGCCCGGGACCGCCCGGGACCACCCGGGACCGCCCCGGACCGCCCGGGACTGCCCGGGACCGCCCGGACCGCCCGGGACCGCCCTGGACCGCCGGGACCGCCCGGGACCGCCCGAGACCGCCCGGGACCACCCGGGACCGCCCGGGCCCGCCCGGGACCGCCCAGGACCACACCCGGACCGCCCGGGACCGCCCCGACCGCCCGGGACCGCCCGGGACCGCCCGGGACCGCCCCGGACCCCCCGGGACCGCCCTAGAACGCCCGGGACCGCCCGGGACGGCCCGGGACCGCCCCGGACCGCCCGGGACCGCCTCGGACCGCCCGGGACCGCCCAGGACCGCCCGGGACCGCCCTGGACCGCCCAGGACCGCCATGGAACGCCCGGGACCGCCCGGGACCGCCCGGGACCGCCCGGGACCGCTCTGGACCGCCCGGGACCGCCTGGGACTGCCCGGGACCGCCCGGGACCGCCCCGGACCGCCCAAGACCACCCCGGATTGCCCCGGACCGCACCCGGACCGCCTAGGACCACACCCGGACAGCCCGGGACCGCCCCGACTGCCCGGGACCGCCCGGGACCGCCCAGGACCGCCCCGGACCGCCCGGGACCGCCCTAGAACGCCCAGGACCGCCCGGGACCGCCCGGGACCGCCCCGGACCGCCCGGGACCGCCTCGGACCGCCCGGGACCGCCCAGGACCACTCGGGACCACCCTGGACCGCCCGGGACCGCCCTGGAACGCCCGGGACCGCCCGGGACTGTCCGGGATCGCCCGGGACCGCCCGGGACCGCCCGGGACCGCCCGGGACCGCGCCAGAACGCCCGGGACCGCCCCGGGACCGCCCGGACCGCCCGGGACCGCCCCGGTCCGCCCGGGACCGCCCGGGACCGCCCGGGACTGCCCGGGCCGCCCGGGACCGCCCGGGACCGCCCGGGACCGCCCCGGACCGCCCGGGACCGCCCCGGACTGCCCGGGACCGCCCCGGACCGCCCGGGACCGCCCGGGACCGCCCAGGAACGCCCGGACCGCCCGGGACCGCCCGGGACCGCCTGGGACCGCCCGGGACCGCCCAGGACCGCCCGGGACCGCCCGGGACCGCCCGGGACCGCCCGGGACCGCTCTGGACCGCCCGGGACAGCCCGGGACTGCCCGGGACCGCCCGGGACCGCCCCGGACCGCCCCGGACCACCCCGGATTGCCCCGGAATGCACGCGGACCGCCTAGGACCACACCTGGACAGCCCGGGACCGCCCCGACCGCCCGGGACCGCCCGGGACCGCCCGGGACCGCCCCGGACCGCCCGGGACCGCCCTAGAACGCCCGGGACCGCCCGGGACCGCCCGGGACCGCCCCGGACCGCCCAGGACCGCCTCGGACCGCCCGGGACCGCCCAGGACCGCCCAGGACCACCCTGGACCGCCCGGGACCGCCCTGGAACGCCCCGGGACCGCCTGGGACCGCCCGGGACCGCCCGGGACCGCCCTGGACCGCCCGGGACCACCCGAGACCGCCCGGACCGCCCGGGACCGCCCCGGACCGCCCGGGACCACCCGGGACCGACCAGGACCGCCCGGGACCGCCCGGGACCGCCCAGGACCGCCCGGGACCGCCCGGGACCGCCCCGGACCGCCCGGGACCGCCCGGGACCGCCCCGGACCGCCCGGGACCGCCCTGGACCGCCCGGGACCGCCCGGGACCGCCCGGGATCGCCCGAACCGCCCGAGACCGCCCGGGACCGCCCGGGACCGCCCGGAACCGCCTGTGACCGCACCGGAACGCCCGGGACCGCCCGGGACCGCCCGGGACCGCACGGGACCGCCCAGGACCGCCCGGGACCGCCCGGGACTGCCCCGGACCGCCAGGGACCGCCCGGGACCGCCCCGGACCGCCCGGGACCACCCGGGACCGCCCGGGACCGCCCGGGACCGCCCGGACCGCTCTGGACCGCCCCGGACCACCCCGGATTGCCCCAGACCGCACCCGGACCGCCTAGGACCACACCCGGACAGCCCGGGACCGCCCCGACCGCCCGGGACCGCCGGGACCGCCCGGACCGCCCCGGACCGCCTGGGACCGCCCTAGAACGCCCGGGACCGCCCGGGACCGCCCGGGACCGCCCCGGACGGCCCGGGACCGCCTCGGACCGCCCGGGACCGCCCAGGACCGCCCGGGACCACCCTGGACCGCCCGGGACCGCCCTGGAACGCCCGGACCGCCCGGGACCGCCCGGACCGCCCGGGACCGCCCTGGACCGCCCGGACCACCCGGGACCGCCCGGGACCGCCCGGGACCGCCCGGGACCGCCCGGGACCGCCCGAACCACCCGAAACCGCCCGGGACCGCCCGGGACCGCCCGGGACCGCCCGTGACCGCACCGGACCGCCCGGGACCGCTCGGGACCGCCCGGGACCGCCCGGGACCACCCGGGACCGCCCCGGACCGCCCGGGACCGCCCGGGACCGCCCCGAGACCGCCCTGGACCGCCGGGACCGCCCGGGACCGCCCGAGACCGCCCGGGACCACCCGGGACCGCCCGGGCCCGCCCGGGACCGCCCGGGACCGCCCCAGACCGCCCGGGACCGCACCCGGACCGCCCAGGACCACACCCGGACCGCCCGGGACCGCCCCGACCGCCCGGGGACCGCCCGGGACCGCCCGGGACCGCCCCGGACCGCCCGGGACCGCCTCAGACCGCCCGGGACCGCCCAGGACCGCCCGGGACCGCCCTGGACCGCCCGGGACCGCCATGGAACGCCCGGGACCGCCCGGGACCGCCCGGGACCGCCCGGGACCGCCCGGAACCGCCCTGGACCGCCCGGGACCGCCCGAGACCGCCCGGAACCGCCCGGGACCACCCGGAACCGCCTGGGACCGCCCGGGAGCGCCCGGGAACGCCCGGGACCGCCCTGGACTGCCCGGGACCACCCGGGACCGCCCGGGACCGCCCGGACCGCCCGGGACTGCCCGGACCGCCCGGGACCGCCCGGGACCGCCCGGGACCGCCCCGGACCGCCCCGGACCACCCCGGATTGCCCCGGACCACACCCGGACTGCCTAGGACCACACCCGGACAGCCCGGGACCGCCCCGACCGCCCGGACCGCCCGGGACCGCCCGGGACCGCCCCGGACCGCCCGGGGACCGCCCTAGAACGCCCGGGACCGCCCCGGGACCGCCCGGGACCGCCCCGGACCGCCCGGGACCGCCTCGGACCGCCCGGGACCGCCCAGGACCGCCCGGGACCACCCTGGACCGCCCGGGACCGCCCTGGAACGCCCGGGACCGCCCGGGACCGCCCGGGACCGCCCGGGACCGCCCTGGACCGCCCGGGACCGACCAGGACCGCCCGGGACCGCCCGGGACTGCCCGGGACCGCCCGGGACCGCCACGGACCGCCCGGGACCGCCCGGGACCGCCCGGGACCGCCCGGGACCGCCCGGGACCGCCCGAACCGCCCGAGACTGCCCGGGACCGCCCGGGACCGCCCGGGACCGCCCGTGACCGCACCGGACCGCCCGGGACCGCCCGGGACCGCCCGGGACCGCACGGGACCGCCCAGGACCGCCCCGGACCGCCCGGGACTGCCCCGGACCGCCCGGGACCGCCCGGTACCGCCCGGGAGCGCGCGGGGACCGCCCGGGACCGCCCCGGACCGCCCGGGACCACCCGGGACCGCCCGGGACCGCCCGGGACCGCCTGGGACCGCCCGGGACCGCCCGAACCACCCGAGACCGCCCGGGACCGCCCGGGACTGCCTGGGACCGCCCGTGACCGCACCGGACCGCCCGGGACCGCTCGGGACCGCCCGGGACCGCCCGGGACCACCCGGGACCGCACCGGACCGCCCGGGACCGCCCGGGACCGCCCGGGACCGCCCGGGACCGCCCTGGACCGCCGGGACCGCCCGGGACCCGCCCGAGACCGCCCGGGACCACCCGGGACCGCCCGGGCCCGCCCGGGACCGCCCAGGACCACACCCGGACCGCCCGGGACCGCCCCGACCGCCCGGGACCACCCGGGACCGCCCGGGACCGCCCCGGACCCCCCGGGACCGCCCTAGAACGCCCGGGACCGCCCGGGACGGCCCGGACCGCCCCGGACCGCCCGGGACCGCCTCGGACCGCCCGGGACCGCCCAGGACCGCCCGGGACCGCCCTGGACCGCCCGGGACCGCCATGGAACGCCCGGGACCGCCCGGGACCGCCCGGGACCACCCGGGACCGCCCGGAACCGCCCTGGACCGCCCGGGACCGCCCGAGACCGCCCGGGACCGCCTGGGACCGCCCGGGACCGCCCGGGACCGCCCGGGAGCGCCCGGGACCGCCCCGGACTGCCCGGGACCACCCGGGACCGCCCGGGGACCGCCCGGGACCGCCTGGGACTGCCCGGGACCGCCCGGGACCGCCCCGGGACCGCCCGGGACCGCCCGGGACCGCCCCGGACCACCCGGGACCGCCCGGGACCGCCCGGGACCGCCCGGGACCGCCCGGGACCGCCCGGGACCGCTCTGGACCGCCCGGGACCGCCCGGGACTGCCCGGGACCGCCCGGGACTGCCCGGGACCGCCCGGGGACCGCCCCGGACCGCCTCGGACCACCCCGGATTGCCCCGGATCGCCCGGGACAGCCCGGGACCGCCCGGGACCGCCCGGGACCGCCCCGGACCGCCCGGGACCGCCCCGGACTGCCCGGGACCGCCCCGGACCGCCCGGGACTGCCCCGGACCGCCCAGGAACGCCGGACCGCCCGGGACCGCCGGGGACCGCCTGGGACCGCCCGGGACTGCTCTGGACTGCCCGGGACCGCCCGGGACTGCCCGGGACCGCCCGGGACCGCCCCGGACCGCCCCGGACCACCCCGGATTGTCCCGGAATGCACCCGGACCGCCTAGGACCACACCCGGACAGCCCGGGACCGCCCCGACCGCCCGGGACCGCCCGGGACCGCCCGGGACCGCCCCGGACCGCCCGGGACCGCCCTAGAACGCCCGGGACCGCCCGGGACCGCCCGGGACCGCCCCGGACTGCCGGGACCGCCTCGGACCGCCCGGGACCGCCCAAGACCGCCCGGGACCACCCTGGACCGCCCGGGACCGCCCTGGAACGCCCGGGACCGCCCGGGACCGGCCGGGACCGCCCGGGACCGCCCTGGACCGCCCGGGACCGACCAGGACCGCCCGGGACCGCCCGTGACTGCCCGGGACCGCCCTGGACCGCCACGGACCGCCCGGACCGCCCGGGACCGCCCGGGACCGCCCGGGACCGCCCGGGACCGCCCGAACCGCCCGAGACTGCCCGGGACCGCCCGGGACCGCCCGGGACCGCCGTGACCGCACCGGACCACCCGGGACCGCCCGGGACCGCCCGGGACCGCACGGAACCGCCCAGGACCGCCCCGGACCGCCCGGGACTGCCCCGGACCGCCCGGGACCGCCGGGGACCGCCCGGGAGCGCCCGGGGACCGCCCGGGACCGCCCCGGACCGCCCGGACCACCCGGGACCGCCCGGGACCGCCCGGGACCGCCCGGGACCGCCCGGGACCGCCCGAACCACCCGAGACCGCCCGGGACCGCCCGGGACCGCCCGGGACCGCCCGTGACCGCACTGGACGGCCCGGGACCGCTCGGGACCGCCCGGGACCGCCCGGGACCACCCGGGACCGCCCCGACCGCCCGGGACCGCCCGGGACCGTCCGGGACCGCCCGGGACCGCCCTGGACCGCCGGGACCGCCCGGGACCGCCCGAGACCGCCCGGGACCACCCGGGACCACCCGGGCCCGCCCGGGACCGCCCGGGACCGCCCCGGACCGCCCGGGACCGCACCCGGACCGCCCAGGACCACACCCGGACCGCCCGGGACCGCCCCGACCGCCCGGGACCGCCCGGGACCGCCCGGGACCGCCCCGGACCCCCCGGGACCGCCCTAGAACGCCCGGGACCGCCCGGGACGGCCCGGGACCGCCCCGGACCGCCCGGGACCGCCTCGGACCGCCCGGGACCGCCAGGACCGCCCGGGACCGCCCTGGACCGCCCGGGACCGCCATGGAACGCCCGGGACCGCCCGGGACCGCCCGGGACCACCCGGGACCGCCCGGGACCGCCCTGGACCGCCCCGGACCACCGGGACCGCCCGGGACCGCCCGGGACCGCCCGGGACCGCCCGGGACCGCCCGGGACCGCTCTGGACCGCCCGGGACTGCCCGGGACTGCCCGGGACCGCCCGGGACTGCCCGGGACCGCCCGGGACCGCCCCGGACCGCCTCGGACCACCCCGGATTGCCCCGGACCGCCCGGGACAGCCTGGGACCGCCCGGGACCGCCCGGGACCGCCCCGGACCGCCCGGGACCGCCCCGGACTGCGCGGGACCGCCCCGGACCGCACGGGGACCGCCCGGGACCGCCCAGGAACGCCCGGACCGCCCGGGACCGCCGGGGACCGCCTGGGACCGCCCGGGACCGCCCGGGACCGCTCTGGACAGCCCGGGACCGCCCGGGACTGCCCGGGACCGCCCGGAACCGCCCCGGACCGCCCCGGACCACCCCGGATTGCCCCGGAATGCACCCGGACCGCCTAGGACCACACCCGGACAGCCCGGGACCGCCCCGACCGCCCGGGACCGCCCGGGACCGCCCAGGACCGCCCCGGACCGCCCGGGACCGCCCTAGAACGCCCGGGACCGCCCGGGACTGCCCGGGACCGCCCCGGACCGCCCGGGACCGCCTCGGACCGCCCGGGACCGCCCAGGACCGCCCGGGACCACCCTGGACCGCCCGGGACCGCCCTGGAACGCCCGGGACCGCCCGGGACCGCCCGGGACCGCCCGGGACCGCCCTGGACCGCCCGGAACCGACCAGGACCGCCCGGGACCGCCCGGGACTGCCAGGGACCGCCCGGGACCGCCACGGACCGCCCGGGACCGCCCGGGACCGCCCGGGACCGCCCGGGACCGCCCGGGACCGCCCGAACCGCCCGAGACTGCCCGGGACCGCCCGGGACCGCCCGGGACCGCCCGTGACCGCACCGGACCGCCCGGGACCGCCCGGGACCGCCCGGGACCGCACGGGACCGCCCAGGACCGCCCCGGACCGCCCGGGACTGCCCCGGACCGCCCGGGACCGCCCGGGACCGCCCGGGAGCGCCCGGGACCGCCCGGGACCGCCCCGGACTGCCCGGGACCACCCGGGACCGCCCGGGACCGCCCGTGACCGCCCGGGACCGCCCGGGACTGCCCGAACCACCCGAGACCGCCCGGGACCGCCCGGGACCACCCGTGACCGCACCGGACCGCCCGGGACCGCTCGGGACCGCCCGGGACTGCCCGGGACCACCCGGGACCGCCCCGGACCGCCCGGGACCGCCCGGGACCGCCCGGGACCGCCCGGGACCGCCCTGGACCGCCGGGACCGCCCGGGACCGCCCGAGACCGCCCGGGACCACCCGGGACCGCCCGGGCCCGCCCAGGACCGCCCGGGACCGCCCCGGACCGCCCGGGACCGCACCCGGACCGCCCAGGACCACACCCGGACCGCCCGGGACCGCCCCGACCGCCCGGGACCGCCCGGGACCGCCCGGGACCGCCCCGGACCCCCGGGACCGCCCTAGAACGCCCGGGACCGCCCGGGACGGCCCGTGACCGCCCCGGACCGCCCGGGACCGCCTCGGACCGCCCGGGACCGCCCAGGACCGCCCGGGACCGCCCTGGACCGCCCGGGACCGCCATGGAACGCCCGGGACCGCCCGGGACCGCCCGGGACCACCCGGGACCGCCCGGAACCGCCCTGGACCGCCCGGGACCGCCCGAGACCGCCCAGGACCGCCCGGGACCGCCCGGGACCGCCCGGGACCGCCCGGGAGCGCCCGGGACCGCCCGGGACCGCCCCGGACTGCCCGGGACCACCCAGGACCGCCCGGGACTGCCCGGGACCGCCCGGGACCGCCCGGGACCGCCCGGGACCGCCCGGGACCGCCCGGGACCGCCCGGGACCGCCCCGGACCACCCGGGACCGCCCGGGACTGCCCGGGACCGCCCGGGACCGCCCGGGACCGCCCGGGACCGCTCTGGACCGCCCGGGACCGCCCGGGACTGCCCGGGACCGCCCGGGACTGCCCGGGACCGCCCGGGACCGCCCCGGACCGCCTCGGACCACCCCGGATTGCCCCGGACCGCCCGGGACAGCCCGGGACCGCCCGGGACCGCCCGGGACCGCCCCGGACCGCCCGGGACCGCCCTGGACTGCCCGGGACCGCCCCGGACCGCCCGGGACCGCCCGGGACCGCCCAGGAACGCCCGGACCGCCCAGGACCGCCGGGGACCGCCTGGAACCGCCCGGGACCGCTCTGGACTGCCCGGGACCGCCCGGGACTGCCCGGGACCGCCCGGGACCGCCCCGGACTGCCCCGGACCACCCCGGATTGCCCCGGAATGCACCCAGACTGCCTAGGACCACACCCGGACAGCCCGGGACCGCCCGACCGCCCGGGACCGCCCGGGACTGCGCGGGACCGCCCCGGACCGCCCGGGACCGCCCTAGAACGCCCGGGACCGCCCGGGACCGCCCGGGACCGCCCCGGACCGCCCAGGACCGCCTCGGACCGCCCGTGACCGCCCAGGACCGCACGGGACCACCTTGGACCGCCCGGGACCGCCCTGGAACGCCCGGGACCGCCCGGGACTGCCCGGGACCGCCCGGGACCGCCCTGGACCGCCCAGGACCACCCGGGACCGCCCGGGACCGCCCGGGACCGCCCGGGACTGCCCCGGACCGCCCGGGACCACCCGGGACCGACCAGGACCGCCCGGGACCGCCCGGGACTGCCCGGGACCGCCCGGGACCGCCCGGGACCGCCCGGGACCGGCCGGGACCGCCCCGGACCGCCCGGGACCGCCCGGGACCGCCCCGGACCGCCCGGGACCGCCCGGGACCGCCCGGGACCGCCCGGGACCGCCCGGGATCGCCCGAACCGCCCGAGACCGCCCGGGACCGCCCGGGACCGCCCGGGACCGCCCGTGACCGCACCGGAACGCCCGGGACCGCCCGGGACCGCCCGGGACCGCACGGGACCGCCCAGGACCGCCCCGGACCGCCCGGGACTGCCCCGGACCGCCCGGGACCGCCCGGGACCGCCCGGGAGCACCGGGACCGCCCGGGACCGCCCCGGACCGCCCGGGACCACCCGGGACCGCCCGGGACCGCCCGGGACCGCCCGGGACTGCCCGGGACCGCCCGGGACCGCCCGGGACCGCCCGGGACCGCCCGGGACCGCCCCGGACCGCCCCGGACCGCCCGGGACCGCCCCGGACCGCCCGGGACCGCCCCGGACCGCCCAGGACCGCCCCGGACCGCCCGGGACCGCCTGGGACCGCCCAAGACCGCTCCGGACCGCCCGGGACCGCCCGGGACCGCCCGGGACCGCCCGGGACCGCCCGGGACCGCCCGGGACCGCCCGGGACCGCTCTGGACCGCCCGGGACCGCCCGGGACTGCCCGGGACCGCCCGGGACCGCCCCGGACCGCCCCGGACCACCCCGGATTGCCCCGGACCGCACCCGGACCGCCTAGGACCACACCCGGACAGCCCGGGACCGCCCCGACCGCCCAGGACCGCCCGGGACCGCCCGGGACCGCCCGGGACCGCCCCGGACCGCCCGGGACCGCCCTAGAACGCCGGGGACCGCCCGGGACCGCCCGGGACCGCCCCGGACCGCCCGGGACCGCCTCGGACCGCCCGAGACCGCCCAGGACCGCCCGAGACCACCCTGGACCGCCCGGGACCGCCCTGGAACGCCCGGGACCGCCCGGGACCGCCCGGGACCGCCCGGGACCGCCCGGGACCGCCTGGGACTGCCCGGGACCGCCCTGGACCGCCAGGACCGCCCGGGACCACCCGAGACCGCCCGGGACCACCCGGGACTGCCCGGGACTGCCCGGGACCGCCCGGGACCGCCCCGGACCGCCCGGGACCGCACCCGGACCGCCCAGGACCACACCCGGACAGCCCGGGACCGCCCCGACCGCCAGGGACCGCCCGGGACCGCCCGGGACCGCCCCGGACCGCCCGTGACCGCCCTAGAACGCCCGGGACCGCCTGGGACCGCCCGAGACCGCCCCGGACCGCCCGGGACCGCCTCGGACCGCCCGGGATCGCCCAGGACCGCCCGGGACCGCACTGGACCGCCGGGACCGCCCTGGAACGCCCGGGACCGCCCGAGACCCGCCCGGGACAACCCAGGACCGCCCGGGACCGCCCTAGACAGCCCGGGACCACCCGGGACCGCCTGGGACCGCCCGGCACCGCCCGGGACCGCCCGGGAGCGCCCGGGACCGCCCGGGACCGCCCCGGACCGCCCGGGACCACCCGGGACCGCCCGGGACCGCCCGGGACCGCCCGGGACCGCCCGGGACCGCCCGGGACCGCCCCGGACCGCCCGGCCCGGGACCGCCCGGGACCGCCTGGGACCGCCAGAGACCGCCCTGGACCGCCGGGACCGCCCGGGACCGCCCGAGACCGCCTGGGACCACCCGGGACTGCCCGGGACTGCCCGGGACCGCCCGGGACCGCCCGGAGCGCCCCGGGACCGCACCCGGACCGCCCAGGACCACACCCCCGACAGCCCGGGACCACCCCGACCACCCGGGACCGCCCGGGACCGCCCGGGACCGCCCCGGACCGCCCTGACCGCCCTAGAACGCCCTGGACCGCCCGGGACCGCCGGAGACCGCCCCGACCGCCCGGGACCGCCTCGGACTGCCCGGGACCGCCCAGGACCGCCCGGGACCGCACTGGACCGCCCGGAACCGCCCTGGAACGCCCGGGACCGCCCGAGACCGCCCGGGACCACCCAGGACCGCCCAGGACCGCCCTGGACCGCCCGGGACCACCCGGGACCGCCCGGGACCGCCCGGGACCGCCCAGGACCGCCCGGACCCCCCGGGAGCGCCCGGGACCGCCCGGGACCGCCCCGGACCGCCCGGGACCGCACCGGACCGCTAGGGACCGCCCGGGACCGCCGGGACTGCCCCGGACCGCCCGGGACCGCCCGGGACCGCCCCGGACCGCCCCAGACCGCCCAGGACCGCCCCGGACCGCCCGGGACCGCCCGGGACTGCCCGGGACCGCCCGGGACCGCCCGGACCGCCCCGGACCGCCCCGGATTGCCCCGGACCGCCCGGGACCGTCCCGCACCGCCCGGGACCGCCCCGGACCGCCCGGGACCGCCCGGACCGCCCGGGACCGCCCGGGACCGACCCGGACCGCCCCGGACCGCCCCGGATAGCCCCGAACCGCCCGTGACCGCCCGGGACCGCCCGGGATCGCCCGGGACCGCCCGGGACCGCCCGGGACCGCCCGGGACCGCCCGGGACCGCCCCGAACCGCCCGGGACCGCCCCGGACCGCCCGGGACCACCCCGGACCGACCGGGACCGCCCGGGACCGCCCGGGGACCGCCCGGGACCGCCCCGGACCGCCCGGGACCGCCCCGGACCGCCCAGGACCGCCCGGGACCGCCCAGGACCGCCCGGGACCGCCCCGGACCGCCCAGAACCGCCCTAGAACACCCGGGACCGCCCGGGACCGCCCGGGACCGCCCCGGACCGCCCGGGACCGCCTCGGACCGCCCGGGACCGCCCAGGACCGCCAGGGACCACCCTGGACCGCCCGGGACCGCCCTGGAACGCCCGGGACCGCCCGGGACCGCCCGGGACCGCCCGGGACCGCCCTGGACCGCCCGGGACCACCCGGGACCGCCCGGGACCGCCCGGGACCGCCCGGACCGCCCGGACCACCCGGGACCGACCAGGACCGCCCGGGACCGCCCGGGACTGCCCGGGACCGCCGGGACCGCCCGGGACCGCCCGGGACCGCCCGGGACTGCCCCGGACCGCCCGGGACCGCCCGGGACCGCCCCGGACCGCCCGGGACTGCCCGGGACCGCCCGGGACCGCCCGGGACCGCCCAGGACCGCCCGAACCGCCCGAGGACCGCCCGGGACCGCCCGGCACCGCCCGGGACCGCCTGGGACCCACCGGACCGCCCGGGACCACCCGGGACCGCCCGGGACCGCACGGGATCGCCCAGGACCGCCCCGGACCGCCCGGGACTGCCCCGGACAGCCCGGGACCGCCCGGGACCGCCCGGGAGCGCCCGGGAGCGTCCGGGACCGCCCCGGACCGCCCGGGACCAACCGGGACCGCCCGGGACCGCCCGGGACCGCCCGGGACTGCCCGGGACCGCCCGGGACCGCCCGGGACCGCCCGGGACCGCCCCGGACCGCCCCGGACCGCCCGGGACCGCCCCGGACCGCCCGGGACCGCCCCGGACCGCCCAAGACCGCCCGGACCGCCCGGGACCGCCCGGGACCGCCCAAGACCGCTCCGGACCGCCCGGGACCGCCCCGGACCGCCCAGGACCGCCCGGACCGCCCGGGACCGCCCCGGACCGCCCAAGACCGCCCCGGACCGCCCGGGACCGCCCGGGACCGCCCAAGACCGCTCCGGACCGCCCGGGACCGCCCGGCACCGTCCGGGACCGCCCCGGACCGCCCGGGACCGCCCCGGACCGCCCGGGACCGCCCCGGACCGCCCGGGGACCGCCCCGGACTGCCCGGGACCGCCCCGGACCGCCCGGGACCGCCCCGGACCGCCCGAGACCGCCCGGGACCGCCCAGGACCGCCCGGGACCGCCCGGGACCGCCCCGGACCGCCCTGGACCGCCCCGGACCGCCCGGGACCGCCCCGGACCGCCCGGGACCGCCCGGGACCGCCCGGGACCGCCCGGGACCGCCCGGGACCGCCCCGGACCGCCCGGGACCGCCCGGGACCGCCTGGGACTGCCCGGGACCGCCCTGGACCGCCAGGACCGCCCGGGACCACCCGAGACCGCCCGGGACCACCCGGGACTGCCCGGGACTGCCCAGGACCGCCCGGGACCGCCCCGGACCGCCGCGACCGCACCCGGACCGCCCAGGACCACACCCGGACAGCCCGGGACCGCCACGACCGCCAGGGACCGCCCGGGACCGCCCGGGACTGCCCCGGACCGCCCGTGACCGCCCTAGAACGCCCGGGACCGCCCGGGACCGCCCGAGACCGCCCCGGACCGCCCGGGACCGCCTCGGACCGCCCGGGATCGCCCAGGACCGCCCGGGACCGCACTGGACTGCCCGGGACCGCCCTGGAACGCCCGGGACCGCCCGAGACCGCCCGGGACCACCCAGGACCGCCCGGGACCGCCCTAGACAGCCCGGGACCACCCGGGACCGCCCGGGACCGCCCGGGACAGCCCAGGACCGCCCGGGACCGCCCCGGACCGCCCGGGACTGCCCGGGACCGCCTGGGACCGCCCGGGACCGCCCCTGGACCGCCGGGACCGCCCGGGACCGCCTGAGACCGCCCGGGACCACCCGGGACTGCCCGGGACTGCCCGGGACCGCCCGGGACCGCCCCGGAGCGCCCGGGACCGCACCCGGACCGCCCAGGACCACACCCGGACAGCCCGGGACCACCCCAACCGCCCGGGAATGCCCGGGACCGCCGGGACCGCCCCGGACCGCCCGTGACCGCCCTAGAACGCCCTGGACCGCCCGGGACCGCCGGAGACCGCCCCGGACCGCCCGGGACCGCCTCGGACCGCCCGGGACCGCCCAGGACCGCCCGGGACCGCACTGGACCGCCCGGGACCGCCCTGGAACGCCCGGGACCGCCCGAGACCGCCCGGGACCACCCAGGACCGCCCAGGACCGCCCTGGACCGCCCTGGACCACCCGGGACCGCCCGGGACCGCCCGGGACCGCCCAGGACCGCCCGGGACCCCCCGGGAGCGCCCGGGACCGCCCGGGACCGCCCCGGACCGCCCGGGACCACCCGGGACCGCCCGGACCGCCCGGGACCGCCCGTGACTGCCCGGGACCGCCTGGGACCGCCCGGGACCGCCCGGGACCGCCCGGGACCGCCCCGGACCGCCCGGGACCGCCCGGGACCGCCCCGGACCGCCCGGGACTGCCCGGGACCGCCCAGGACCGCCCGGGACCGCCCGGGACCGCCCTAACTGCCCGAGACCGCCCGGGACCGCCGGGGAATGCCCGGGACCGCCCGGGACCGCAACGGACCGCCCGGGATCGCCCGGGACCGCCCGGGACCGCACAGGACCGCCCGGGACCGCCCCGGACCGCCCGGGACCGGCCCGGACCGACCGGGACCGCCCCGGACCGCCCGGGACCGCACCGGACCGCTAGGGACCGCCCGGGACCACCCGGGACCGCCCCGGACCGCCCGGGACCGCCCGGGACCGCCCCGGACCGCCCCAGGACCGCCCAGGACCGCCCCGGACCGCCCGGGACCGCCCGGGACCGCCCGGGACCGCCCTGGACCGCCCGGGACCACCCGGGACCGCCCGGGACCGCCCGGGACCGCCCCGGACCGCCCGGGACCACCCGGGACCGACCAGGACCGCCCAGGACCGCCCGGGACTGCCCGGGACCGCCCGGGACCGCCCGGGACCGCCCGGGACCGCCCGAGACCGCCCCGGACCGCCGGGACTGCCCGGGACCGCCCGGGACCGCCCGGGACCGCCCAGGACCGCCCGAACCGCCCGAGACCGCCCGGGACCGCCCGGCACCGCCCGGGACCGCCTGGGACCGCACCGGACCGCCCGGGACCGCCCGGGACCGCCCGGGACCGCACGGGATCGCCCAGGACCGCCCCGGACCGCCCGGGACTGCCCCGGACAGCCCGGGACCGCCCGGGACCGCCCGGGAGCGCCCGGGAGCGCCCGGGACCGCCCCGGACCGCCCAGGACCAACCGCGACCGCCCGGGACCGCCCGGGACCGCCCGGGACTGCCCGGGACCGCCCGGGACCGCCCGGGACCGCCCGGGACCGCCCCGGACCGCCCCGGACCGCCTGGGACAGCCCCGGACCGCCCGAGACCGCCCCGGACCGCCCAAGACCGCCCCGGACCGCCCGGGACCGCCCGGGACCGCCCAAGACCGCTCCGGACCGCCCGGGACCGCCCGGGACCGCCCGGGACCGCCCGGGACCGCCCGTGACCGCTCTGGACCGCCCGGGACCGCCCGGGACTGCCCGGGACCGCCCGGGACCGCCCCGGACCGCCCCGGACCACGCCGGATTGCCCCGGACCGTCCGGGACCGCCCCGGACCGCCCGGGACCGCCCCGGACCGCCCGGGACCGCCCCGGACCGCCCGGGACCGCCCCGGACTGCCCGGGACCGCCCCGGACCGCCCGGGACCGCCCCGGACCGCCCGAGACTGCCCGGGACCGCCCCGGGACCGCCCGGGACCGCCCGGGACCGCCCCGGACCGCCCTGGACCGCCCCGGACCGCCCGGGACCGCCCCGGACCGCCCGGGACCGCCCGGGACCGCCCGGGACCGCCCGGGACCGCCCGGGACCGCCCGGGACCGCCTGGGACTGCCCGGGACCGCCCTGGACCGCCAGGACCGCCCGGGACCACCCGAGACCGCCCGGGACCACCAGGGACTGCCCGGGACTGCCCGGGACCGCCCGGGACCGCCCCGGACCGCCCGGGACCGCACGCGGACCGCCCAGGACCACACCCGGACAGCCCGGGACCGCCCCGACCGCCAGGGACCGCCCGGGACCGCCCGGGACCGCCCCGGACCGCCCGTGACCGCCCTAGAACGCCCGGGACCGCCCGGGACCGCCCGAGACCGCCCCGGACCGCCCGGGACCGCCTCGGACCGCCCGGGATCGCCCAGGACCGCCCGGGACCGCACTGGACCGCCCGGGACCGCCCTGGAACGCCCGGGACCGCCCGAGACCGCCCGGGACCACCCAGGACCGCCCGGGACCGCACTAGACAGCCCGGGACCACCCGGGACCGCCCGGGACCGCCCGGGACCGCCCGGGACCGCCCGGGAGCGCCCGGGACCGCCCGGGACCGCTCCGGACCGCCCGGGACCACCCGGGACCGCCCGGGACCGCCCGGGACCGCCCGGGACCGCCCGGGACCGCCCGGGACCGCCCCGGACCGCCCGGGACCGCCCGGCACCGCCTGGGACCGCCCGAGACCGCCCTGGACCGCCGGGACCGCCCGGGACCGCCCGAGACCGCCCGGGACCACCCGGGACTGCCCGGGACTGCCCGGGACCGCCCGGGACCGCCCCGGAGAGCCCGGGACCGCACCCGGACCGCCCAGGACCACACCCCCGACAGCCCGGGACCACCCCGACCGCCCGGGACCGCCCGGGACCGCCCGGGACCGCCCCGGACCGCCCGTGACCGCCCTAGAACGCCCTGGACCGCCCGGGACCGCCGGAGACCGCCCCGGACCGCCCGGGACCGCCTCGGACCGCCCGGGACCGCCCAGGACCCGCCCGGGACCGCACTGGACCGCCCGGGACCGCCCTGGAACGCCCGGGACCGCCCGAGACCGCCCGGGACCACCCAGGACCGCCCAGGACCGCCCTGGACCGCCCGGGACCACCCGGGACCGCCCGGGACCGCCCGGGACCGCCCAGGACCGCCCGGGACCCCCCGGGAGCGCCCGGGACCGCCCGGGACCGCCCCGGACCGCCTGGGACCGCACCGGACCGCTAGGGACCGCCCGGGACCGCCCGGGACTGCCCCGGACCGCCCGGGACCACCCGGGACCGCCCCGGACCGCCCCAGACCGCCCAGGACCGCCCCGGACCGCCCGGGACCGCCCGGGACTGCCCGGGACCGCCCGGGACCGTCCCGCACCGCCCGGGACCGCCCCGGACCGCCCGGGACCGCCCCGGACCGCCCGGGACCGCCCGGGACCGACCCGGACCGCCCCGGACCGCCCCGGATAGCCCCGAACCGCCCGTGACCGCCCGGGACCGCCCGGGACCGCCCGGGACCGCCCGGGACCGCCCGGGACCGCCCGGGACCGCCCCGAACCGCCCGGGACCGCCCCGGACCGCCCGGGACCACCCCGGACCGACCGGGACCGCCCGGGACCGCCCGGGACCGCCCGGGACCGCCCGGGACCGCCCCGGACCGCCCGGGACCGCCCCGGACCGCCCAGGACCGCCCGGGACCGCCCAGGACCGCCCGGGACCGCCCCGGACCGCCCGGAACCGCCCTAGAACACCAGGGACCGCCCGGGACCGCCCGGGACCGCCCCGGACCGCCCGGGACCGCCTCGGACCGCCCGGGACCGCCCAGGACCGCCAGGGACCACCCTGGACCGCCCGGGACCGCCCTGGAACGCCCGGGACCGCCCGGGACCGCCCGGGACCGCCCGGGACCGCCCTGGACCGCCCGGGACCACCCGGGACCGCCCGGGACCGCCCGGGACCGCCCCGGACCGCCCGGGACCACCCGGGACCGACCAGGACCGCCCGGGACCGCCCGGGACTGCCCGGGACCGCCCGGGACCGCCCGGGACCGCCCGGGACCGCCCGGGACTGCCCCGGACCGGCCGGGACCGCCCGGGACCGCCCCGGACCGCCCGGGACTGCCCGGGACCGCCCGGGACCGCCCGGGACCGCCCAGGACCGCCCGAACCGCCCGAGACCGCCCGGGACCGCCCGGCACCGCCCGGGACCGCCTGGGACCGCACCGGACCGCCCGGGAACGCCCGGGACCGCCCGGGACCGCACGGGATCGCCCAGGACCGCCCCGGACCGCCCGGGACTGCCCCGGACAGCCCGGGACCGCCCGGGACCGCCCGGGAGCGCCCGGGAGCGTCCGGGACCGCCCCGGACCGCCCGGGACCAACCGGGACCGCCCGGGACCGCCCGGGACCGCCCGGGACTGCCCGGGACCGCCCGGGACCGCCCGGGACCGCCCGGGACCGCCCCGGACCGCCCCGGACCGCCCGGGACCGCCCCGGACCTCCCGGGACCGCCCCGGACCGCCCAAGACCGCCCCGGACCGCCCGGGACCGCCCGGGACCGCCCATGACCGCTCCGGACCGCCCGGGACCGCCCCGGACCGCCCGGGACCGCCCCGGACCGCCCGGGACCGCCCCGGACCGCCCAAGACCGCCCTGGACCGCCCGGGACCGCCCGGGACCGCCCAAGACCGCTCCGGACCGCCCGGGACCGCCCGGGACCGTCCGGGACCGCCCCGGACCGCCCGGGACCGCCCCGGACCGCCCGGGACCGCCCCGGACCGCCCGGGACCGCCCCGGACTGCCCGGGACCGCCCCGGACCGCCCGGGACCGCCCCGGACCGCCCGAGACCGCCCGGGACCGCCCGGGACCGCCCGGGACCGCCCGGGACCGCCCCGGACCGCCCTGGACCGCCCCGGACCGCCCGGGACCGACCCGGACCGCCCGGGACCGCCCGGGACCGCCCGGGACCGCCCGGGACCGCCCCGGACCGCCTGGGACCGCACCGGACCGCTAGGGACCGCCCGGGACCGCCCGGGACTGCCCCGGACCGCCCGGGACCACCCGGGACCGCCCCGGACCGCCCCAGACCGCCCAGGACCGCCCCGGACCGCCCGGGACCGCCCGGGACTGCCCGGGACCGCCCGGGACCGTCCCGCACCGCCCGGGACCGCCCCGGACCGCCCGGGACCGCCCCGGACCGCCCGGGACCGCCCGGGACCGACCCGGACCGCCCCGGACCGCCCCGGATAGCCCCGAACCGCCCGTGACCGCCCGGGACCGCCCGGGACCGCCGGGACCGCCCGGGACCGCCCGGGACCGCCCGGGACCGCCCGGGACCGCCCCGAACCGCCCGGGACCGCCCCGGACCGCCCGGGACCACCCCGGACCGACCGGGACCGCCCGGGACCGCCCGGGACCGCCCGGGACCGCCCGGGACCGCCCCGGACCGCCCGGGACCGCCCCGGACCGCCCAGGACCGCCCGGGACCGCCCAGGACCGCCCGGGACCGCCCCGGACCGCCCGGAACCGCCCTAGAACACCAGGGACCGCCCGGGACCGCCCGGGACCGCCCCGGACCGCCCGGGACCGCCTCGGACCGCCCGGGACCGCACAGGACCCGCCAGGGACCACCCTGGACCGCCCGGGACCACCCTGGAACGCCCGGGACCGCCCGGGACCGCCCGGGACCGCCGGGACCGCCCTGGACCGCCCGGGACCACCCGGGACCGCCCGGGACCGCCCGGGACCGCCCCGGACCGCCCGGGACCACCCGGGACCGACCAGGACCGCCCGGGACCGCCCGGGACTGCCGGGACCGCCCGGGACCGTCCGGGACCGCCCGGGACCGCCCGGGACTGCCCCGGACCGGCCGGGACCGCCCGGGACCGCCCCGGACCGCCCGGGACTGCCCGGGACCGCCCGGGACCGCCCGGGACCGCCAGGACCGCCCGAACCGCCCGAGACCGCCCGGGACCGCCCGGCACCGCCCGGGACCGCCTGGGACCGCACCGGACCGCCCGGGACCGCCCGGGACCGCCCGGGACCGCACGGGATCGCCCAGGACCGCCCCGGACCGCCCGGGACTGCCCCGGACAGCCCGGGACCGCCCGGGACCGCCCCGGGAGCGCCCGGGAGCGTCCGGGACCGCCCCGGACCGCCCGGGACCAACCGGGACCGCCCGGGACCGCCCGGGACCGCCCGGGACTGCCCGGGACCGCCCGGGACCGCCCGGGACCGCCCGGGACCGCCCCGGACCGCCCCGGACCGCCCGGGACCGCCCCGGACCTCCCGGGACCGCCCCGGACCGCCCAAGACCGCCCCGGACCGCCCGGGACCGCCCGGGACCGCCCATGACCGCTCCGGACCGCCCGGGACCGCCCCGGACCGCCCGGGACCGCCCCGACCGCCCGGGACCGCCCCGGACCGCCCAAGACCGCCCTGGACCGCCCGGGACCGCCCGGGACCGCCCAAGACCGCTCCGGACCGCCCGGGACCGCCCGGGACCATCCCGGACCGCCCCGGACCGCCCGGGACCGCCCCGGACCGCCCGGGACCGCCCCGGACCGCCCGGGACCGCCCCGGACTGCCCGGGACCGCCCCGGACCGCCCGGGACCGCCCCGGACCGCCCGAGACCGCCCGGGACCGCCCGGGACCGCCCGGGACCGCCCGGGACCGCCCCGGACCGCCCTGGACCGCCCCGGACCGCCCGGGACCGACCCGGACCGCCCGGGACCGCCCGGGACCGCCCGGGACCGCCCGGGACCGCCCGGGACCGCCCGGGACCGCCCCGGACCGCCCGGGACCGCCCGGGACCGCCTGGGACTGCCCGGGACCGCCCTGGACCGCCAGGACCGCCCGGGACCACCCGAGACCGCCCGGGACCGCCCTAGAACGCCCGGGACCGCCCGGGACCGCCCGAGACCGCCCGGACCGCCCGGGACCGCCTCGGACCGCCCGGGATCGCCCAGGACCGCCCGGGACCGCACTGGACCGCCCGGGACCGCCCTGGAACGCCCGGGACCGCCCGAGACCGCCCGGGACCACCCAGGACCGCCCGGGACCGCCCTAGACAGCCCGGGACCACCCGGGACCGCCCGGGACCGCCCGGGACCGCCCGGGACCGCCCGGGACCGCCCCGGACCGCCCGGGACCGCCCGGGACCGCCTGGGACTGCCCGGGACCGCCCTGGACCGCCGGGACCGCCCGGGACCGCCCGAGACCGCCCGGGACCACCCGGGACTGCCCGGGACTGCCCGGGACCGCCCGGGACCGCCCCGGAGCGCCCGGGACCGCACCCGGACCGCCCAGGACCACACCCGGACATCCCGGGACCACCCCGACCGCCCAGGACCGCCCGGGACCGCCGGGACCGCCCCGGACCGCCCGTAACCGCCCTAGAACGCCCTGGACCGCCCGGGACCGCCGGAGACCGCCCCGGACCGCCCGGGACCGCCTCGGACCGCCCGGGACCGCCCAGGACCGCCCGGGACCGCACTGGACCGCCCGGGACCGCCCTGGAACGCCCGGGACCGCCCGAGACCGCCCGGGACCACCCAGGACCGCCCAGGACCGCCCTGGACCGCCCGGGACCACCCGGGACCGCCCGGGACCGCCCGGGACCGCCCAGGACCGCCCGGGACCCCCCGGGAGCGCCCGGGACCGCCCGGGACCGCCCCGGACCGCCCGGGACCACCCGGGACCGCCCGGGACCGCCCGGGACCGCCCGTGACTGCCCGGGACCGCCCGGGACCGCCCGGGACCGCCCGGGACCGCCCCGGACCGCCCGGGACCGCCCGGGACCGCCCCGGACCGCCCGGCACTGCCCGGGACCGCCCCGGACCGCCCGGGACTGCCCGGGACCGCCCGGGACCGCCCGGGACCGCCCAGGACCGCCCCGGACCGCCCGGGACTGCCCGGGACCGCCCTGGACCGCCCGGGACCGCCCAGGACCGCCCGAACCGCCCGAGACCGCCCGGGACCGCCCGGCACCGCCCGGGACCGCCTGGGACCGCACCGGACCGCCCGGGACCGCCCGGGACCGCCCGGGACCTCACGGGATCGCCCAGGACCGCCCCGGACCGCCCGGGACTGCCCCGGACAGCCCGGGACCGCCCGGGACCGCCCGGGAGCGCCCGGGAGCGTCCGGGACCGCCCCGGACCGCCCGGGACCAACCGGGACCGCCCGGGACCGCCCGGGACCGCCCGGGACTGCCCGGGACCGCCCGGGACCGCCGGGACCGCCCGGGACCGCCCCGGACCGCCCCGGACCGCCCGGGACCGCCCCGGACCTCCCGGGACCGCCCCGGACCGCCCAAGACCGCCCCGGACCGCCCGGGACCGCCCGGGACCGCCCATGACCGCTCCGGACCGCCCGGGACCGCCCCGGACCGCCCGGGACCGCCCCGGACCGCCCGGGACCGCCCCGGACCGCCCAAGACCGCCCTGGACCGCCCGGGACCGCCCGGGACCGCCCAAGACCGCTCCGGACCGCCCGGGACCGCCCGGGACCGTCCGGGACCGCCCCGGACCGCCCGGGACCGCCCCGGACCGCCCGGGACCGCCCCGGACCGCCCGGGACCGCCCCGGACTGCCCGGGACCGCCCCGGACCGCCCGGGACCGCCCCGGACCGCCCGAGACCGCCCGGGACCGCCCGGGACCGCCCGGGACCGCCCGGGACCGCCCCGGACCGCCCTGGACCGCCCCGGACCGCCCGGGACCGACCCGGACCGCCCGGGACCGCCCGGGACCGCCCGGGACCGCCCGGGACCGCCCGGGACCGCCCGGGACCGCCCCGGACCGCCCGGGACCGCCCGGGACCGCCTGGGACTGCCCGGGACCGCCCTGGACCGCCAGGACCGCCCGGGACCACCCGAGACCGCCCGGGACCACCCGGGACTGCCCGGGACTGCCCGGGACCGCCCGGGACCGCCCCGGACCGCCCGGGACCGCACCCGGACCGCCCAGGACCACACCCGGAAAGCCCGGGACCGCCCCGACCGCCAGGGACCGCCCGGGACCGCCCGGGACCGCCCCGGACCGCCCGTGACCGCCCTAGAACGCCCGGGACCGCCCGGGACCGCCCGAGACCGCCCCGGACCGCCCGGGACCGCCTCGGACCCGCCCGGGATCGCCCAGGACCGCCCGGGACCGCACTGGACCGCCCGGGACCGCCCTGGAACGCCCGGGACCGCCCGAGACCGCCCGGGACCACCCAGGACCGCCCGGGACCGCCCTAGACAGCCCGGGACCACCCGGGGACCGCCCGGGACCGCCCGGGACCGCCCGGGACCGCCCGGGACCGCCCCGGACCGCCCGGGACCGCCCGGGACCGCCTGGGACTGCCCGGGACCGCCCTGGACCGCCGGGACCGCCCGGGACCGCCCGAGACCGCCCGGGACCACCCGGGACTGCCCGGGACTGCCCGGGACCGCCCGGGACCGCCCCGGAGCGCCCGGGACCGCACCCGGACCGCCCAGGACCACACCCGGACATCCCGGGTCCACCCCGACCGCCCGGGACCGCCCGGGACCGCCGGGACCGCCCCGGACCGCCCATAACCGCCCTAGAACGCCCTGGACCGCCCGGGACCGCCGGAGACCGCCCCGGACCGCCCGGGACCGCCTCGGACCGGCCGGGACCGCCCAGGACCGCCCGGGACCGCACTGGACCGCCCGGGACCGCCCTGGAACGCCCGGGACCGCCCGAGACCGCCCGGGACCACCCAGGACCGCCCAGGACCGCCCTGGACCGCCCGGGACCACCCGGGACCGCCCGGGACCGCCCGGGACCGCCCAGGACCGCCCGGGACCCCCCGGGAGCGCCCGGGACCGCCCGGGACCGCCCCGGACCGCCCGGGACCACCCGGGACCGCCCGGGACCGCCCGGGACCGCCCGTGACTGCCCGGGACCGCCCGGGACCGCCCGGGACCGCCCGGGACCGCCCCGGACCGCCCGGGACCGCCCGGGACCGCCCCGGACCGCCCGGGACTGCCCGGGACCGCCCGGGACCGCCCGGGACCGCCCGGGACCGCCCGAACTGCCCGAGACCGCCCGGGACCGCCCGGGAATGCCCGGGACCGCCCGGGACCGCAACGGACCGCCCGGGATCGCCCGGGACCGCCCGGGACCGCACAGGACCGCCCGGGACCGCCCCGGACCGCCCGGGACCGGCCCGGACCGCCCGGGACCGCCCCGGACCGCCCGGGACCGCACCGGACCGCTAGGGACCGCCCGGGACCGCCCGGGACCGCCCCGGACCGCCCGGGACCGCCCGGGACCGCCCCGGACCGCCCCAGACCGCCCAGGACCGCCCCGGACCGCCCGGGACCGCCCGGGACCGCCCGGGACCGCCCGGGACCGCCCCGGACCGCCCGGGACCGCCCGGGACCGCCCGGGACCGCCCGGGACCGCCCTGGACCGCCGGGACCGCCCGGGACCGCCCGAGACCGCCCGGGACCACCCGGGACCACCCGGGACCGCCCGGGACCGCCCGGGACTGCCCCGGAGGGACCACACCCGGACCGCCCAGGACCACACCCGGACCGCCAGGGACCGCCCCGACCGCCCGGGACCGCCCGGGACCGCCCGGGACCGCCCGGGACCGCCCCGGACCACCCGGGACCGCCCTTGAACGCCCGGGACCGCCCGGGACCACCCGGGACCGCCCCGGACCGCCCGGGACCGCCTCGGACCGCCCGGGACCGCCCAGGACCGCACGGGACCGCCCTGGACCGCCCGGGACCGCCCGTGACCGCCCCGGACCGCCCGGGACCGCCACGGACCGCCCGGGACCGCCCCGGACCGCCCGGGACCGCCCCGGACCGCCCGGGACCGCCCGGGACCGCACGGGACCGCCCGGGACCGCCCGGGACCGCCCGGGACCGCCCGGGACCGCTCTGGACCGCCCAAGACCGCCCGGGACTGCCCGGGACCGCCCGGGACTGCCCCGGACCGCCCCGGACCGCCCCGGATTGCCCCGGACCACACGGGACCGCCGCGGACCGCCCGGGACCGCCCCGGACCACCCGGGACCGCTCCGGACAGCCCGGGACCGCCCGGGAACGCCCCGGACCGCCCCGGACCGCCCCGGATTGCCCCGGACCGCCCGGGACCGCCCCGGACCGCCCGGGACTGCCCCGGACCGCCCGGGACCGCCCCGGACCGCCCGGGACCGCCCTGCACCGCCCAGGACCGCCCCGGACCGCCCGGGACCGCCCCGGACCGCCCGGGACCGCCCGGGACCGCCCGGGACCGCCCGGGACCGCCCGGGACCGCCCGGGACCGCCCGGGACCGCCCGGGACCGCCCTGGACCGCCGGGACCGCCCGGGACCGCCCGAGACCGCCCGGGACCACCCGGGACCGCCCGGGACCGCCCGGGACCGCCCGGGACCGTCCCGGACCGCCCGGGACCGCCCCGGACCGCCCGGGACCGCCCCGGACCGCCCGGGACCGCCCGGGACCGCCCGGGACCGCCCGGGACCGCCCTGGACCGCCGGGACCGCCCGGGACCGCCCGAGACCGCCCGGGACCACCCGGGACCGCCCGGGACCGCCCCGGACCGCCCGGGACCGCCCCGGACTGCCCGGGACTGCCCCGGACCGCCCGGGACCACCCCGGACCGCCCGGGAACGCCCGGGACCGCCCGAGACTGCCCCAGACCGCCCGGGACCGCCCGGGACCGCCCGGGACTGCCCGGGACCGCCCGGGACCGCCCGGGACCGCCCGGGACCGCCCCGGACCGCCCGGGACCGCCCCGGACCGCCCAGGACCGCCCGGGACCGCCCAGGACCGCCCGGGACCGCCCGGGACTGCCCGGGACCGCCCGGGACCGCCCTAGACCGCCCGGGACCGCTCTGGACCGCCCGGGACCGCCCGGGACTGCCCGGGACCGCCCGGGACCGCCCTGGACCGCCCCGGATTGCACCGGACCGCCCGGGACCGCCCCGGACCGCCCGGGACCGCCCCGGATCGCCCGGGACCGCCCCGGACCGCCCAGGACCGCCCCGGACCGCCCGGGACCGCCCCGGACCGCCCGGGACCGCCTCGGACCGCCCGGGACCGACCGGGACCGCCCCGGACCGCCCGGGACCACCCGGGACCGCCCGGGACCGCCCGGGACCGCCCGGGACCGTCCCGGACCGCCCGGGACCGCCCCGGACCGCCCGGGACCGCCCCGGACCGCCCGGGACCGCCCGGGACCGCCCGGGACCGCCCGGGACCGCCCTGGACCGCCGGGACCGCCCGGGACCGCCCGAGACCGCCCGGGACCACCCGGGACCGCCCGGGACCGCCCCGGACCGCCCGGGACCGCCCCGGACTGCCCGGGACTGCCCCGGACCGCCCGGGACCACCCCGGACCGCCCGGGAAACGCCCGGGACCGCCCGAGACTGCCCCAGACCGCCTGGGACCCGCCCGGGACCGCCCGGGACTGCCCGGGACCGCCCCGGGACCGCCCGGGACCGCCCGGACCGCCCGGACCGCCCGGGACCGCCCGGACCGCCCAGGACCGCCCGGGACCGCCCAGGACCGCCCGGGACCGCCCGGGACTGCCCGGGACCGCCCGGGACCGCCCTAGACCGCCCGGGACCGCTCTGGACCGCCCGGGACCGCCCGGGACTGCCCGGGACCGCCCGGGACTGCCCTGGACCGCCCCGGATTGCACCGGACCGCCCGGGACCGCCCCGGACCGCCCGGGACCGCCCCGGATCGCCCGGGACCGCCCCGGACCGCCCAGGACCGCCCCGGACCGCCCGGGACCGCCCCGGACCGCCCGGGACCGCCCCGGACCGCCCGGGACCGACCGGGACCGCCCGGGACCGCCCGGGACCGCCCGGGACCGCCCGGGACTGCCCCGGACCGCCCGGGGACCGCCCGGGACCGCCTGGGACCGCCCGGGACCGCCCTGGACCGCCGGGACCGCCCGGGACCGCCCGAGACCGCCCGGGACCACCCGGACTGCCCGGACCGCCCGGGACCGCCCGGAACTGCCCCGGACCGCCCGGGACCACACCCGGACCGCCCAGGACCACACCCGGACCGCCCGGGACCGCCCCGACCGCCCGGGACCGCCCGGGACCGCCCGGGACCGCCCCGGACCGCCCGGGACCGCCTCGGACCGCCCGGGACCGCCCAGGACCGCCCGGGACCGCCCTGGACCGCCGGGGACCGCCCAGGACCGCCCCGGACCGCCCGGGACCGCCCCGGACCGCCCAGGACCGCCCCGGACCGCCCGGGACCGCCCGGGACCGCCCGGGACCGCCCGGGACCGCCCGGTACCGCTCTGGACCGCCCAGGACCGCCCGGGACTGCCCGGGACCGCCCGGGACTGCCCCGGACCGCCCCGGACCGCCCCGGATTGCCCCGGACCGCCCGGGACCGCCCCGGACCGCCCGGGACCGCCCCGGACCACCCGGGACCGCCCCGGACCGCCCGGGACCGCCCGGGAACGCCCCGGACCGCCCCGGACCGCCCCGGATTGCCCCGGACCGCCCGGGACCGGCCGGGACTGCCCGTGACCGCCCGGGACCGCCCCGGACCGCCCGGGACCGCACCCGGACCGCCCAGGACCACACCCGGACATCCCGGGACCGCCCCGACCGCCCGGGACCGCCCGGGACCGCCGGGACCGCCCCGGACCGCCCGGGACCGCCCTAGAATGCCCGGGACCGCCCAGGACCGCCCGAGACCGCCCCGGACCGCCCGGGACCACCTCGGACCGCCCGGGACCGCCCAGGACCGCCCGGGACCGCACTGGACCGCCCGGGACCGCCCTGGAACGCCCGTGACCGCCCGAGACCGCCCGGGAACACCCGGGACCGCCCGGGACCGCCCCGGACCGCCCGGGACCGCCCCGGACTGCCCGGGACTGCCCCGGACCGCCCGGGACCACCCCGGACCGCCCGGGAACGCCCGGGACCGCCCGAGACTGCCCCAGACCGCCTGGGACCGCCCGGGACCGCCCGGGACTGCCCGGGACCGCCCGGGACCGCCCGGGACCGCCCGGGACCGCCCCGGACCGCCCGAGACCGCCCCGGACCGCCCAGGACCGCCCGGGACCGCCCAGGACCGCCCGGGACCGCCCGGGACTGCCCGGGACCGCCCGGGACCGCCCTAGACCGCCCGGGACCGCTCTGGACCGCCCGGGACCGCCCGGGACTGCCCGGGACCGCCCGGGACCGCCCTGGACCGCCCCGGATTGCACCGGACCGCCCGGGACCGCCCCGGACCGCCCGGGACCACCCCGGATCGCCCGGGACCGCCCCCGGACCGCCCAGGACCGCCCCGGACCGCCCGGGACCGCCCCGGACCGCCCGGGACCGCCCCGGACCGCCCGGGACCGACCGGGACCGCCCCGGACCGCCCGGGACCACCCGGGACCGCCCGGGACTGCCCGGGACCGCCCGGGACCGTCCCGGACCGCCCGGGACCGCCCCGGACCGCCCGGGACCGCCCCGGACCGCCCGGGACCGCCCGGGACCGCCCGGGACCGCCCGGGACCGCCCTGGACCGCTGGGACCGCCCGGGACCGCCCGAGACCGCCCGGGACCACCCGGGACCGCCCGGGACCGCCCCGGACCGCCCGGGACCGCCCCGGACTGCCCGGGACTGCCCCGGACCGCCCGGGACCACCCCGGACCGCCCGGGAACGCCCGGGACCGCCCGAGACTGCCCCAGACCGCCTGGGACCGCCCGGGACCGCCCGGGACTGCCCGGGACCGCCCGGGACCGCCCGGGACCGCCCGGGACCGCCCCGGACCGCCCGGGACCGCCCCGGACCACCCAGGACCGCCCGGGACCGCCCAGGACCGCCCGGGACCGCCCGGGACTGCCCGGGACCGCCCGGGACCGCCCTAGACCGCCCGGGACCGCTCTGGACCGCCCGGGACCGCCCGGGACTGCCCGGGACCGCCCGGGACCGCCCTGGACCGCCCCGGATTGCACCGGACCGCCCGGGACCGCCCCGGACCGCCCGGGACCGCCCCGGATCGCCCGGGACCGCCCCGGACCGCCCAGGACCGCCCCGGACCGCCCGGGACCGCCCCGGACCGCCCGGGACTGCCCCGGACCGCCCGGGACCGACCGGGACCGCCCGGGACCGCCCGGGACCGCCCGGGACCGCCCGGGACTGCCCCGGACCGCCCGGGGACCGCCCGGGACCGCCTGGGACCGCCCGGGACCGCCCTGGACCGCCGGGACCGCCCGGGACCGCCCGAGACCGCCCGGGACCACCCGGGACTGCCCGGGACCGCCCGGGGACCGCCCGGAACTGCCCCGGACCGCCCGGGACCACACCCGGACCGCCCAGGACCACACCCGGACCGCCCGGGACCGCCCCGACCGCCCGGGACCGCCCGGGACCGCCCGGGACCGCCCCGGACCGCCCGGGACCGCCTCGGACCGCCCGGGACCGCCCAGGACCGCCCGGGACCGCCCTGGACCGCCGGGGACCGCCCAGGACCGCCCCGGACCGCCCGGGACCGCCCAGGACCGCCCAGGACCGCCCCGGACCGCCCGGGACCGCCCGGGACCGCCCGGGACCGCCCGGGACCGCCCGGGACCGCCCGGTACCGCTCTGGACCGCCCAGGACCGCCCGGGACTGCCCGGGACCGCCCGGGACTGCCCCGGACCGCCCCGGACCGCCCCGGATTGCCCCGGACCGCCCGGGACCGCCACGGACTGCCCGGGACCGCCCCGGACCACCCGGGACCGCCCCGGACCGCCCGGGACCGCCCGGGAACGCCCCGGACCGCCCCGGACCGCCCCGGATTGCCCCGGACCGCCCGGGACCGGCCGGGACTGCCCGTGACCGCCCGGGACCGCCCCGGACCGCCCGGGACCGCACCCGGACCGCCCAGGACCACACCCGGACATCCCGGGACCGCCCCGACCGCCCGGGACCGCCCGGGACCGCCCGGGACCGCCCCGGACCGCCCGGGACCGCCCTAGAATGCCCGGGACCGCCCAGGACCGCCCGAGACCGCCCCGGACCGCCCGGGACCACCTCGGACCGCCCGGGACCGCCCAGGACCGCCCGGGACCGCACTGGACCGCCCGGGACTGCCCAGGACCGCCCGGGACCGCCCTGGACCGCCCGGGACCACCCGGGACCGCCCAGGACCGCCCGGGACCGCCCGGGACCGCCCGGGACCGCCCGCGAGCGCCCGGGACCGCCCGGGACCGCCCCGGACCACCCGGGACCACCCGGGACTGCCCGGGACCGCCCGAGACCGCCCGGGACTGCCCGGGACCGCCCGGGACCGCCCGGGACCAACCGGGACCGCCCGGGACCGCCCCGGACCGCCCGGGACCGACCGGGACCGCCCCGGACCGGCAGGACTGCCCGGGACCGCCCGGGACCGCCCGGGACCGCCCGGGACCGCCCGAACCGCCCGAGACCGCCCGGGACCGCCCGGGAACGCCCCGGACCTCCCGGGACTGCACCGGACCGCCCGGGACCGCCCGGGACCGCCCGGGACCGCACAGGACCGCCCGGGACCGCCCCGGACCGCCCGGGACCGCCCCGGACCGCCCGGGACCGCCCCGGACCGGCCGGGACCGCCCCAGACCGCACGGGACCGCCCCAGACCGCCCGGGACCGGCCCGGACCGCCCGGGACCGCCCCGGACCGCCCGGGACCGCACCGGACCGCTAGGGACCGCCCGGGACCGCCCGGGACTGCCCCGGACCGCCCGGGACCGCCCGGGACCGCCCCGGACCGCCCCAGACCGCCCAGGCCCGCCCCGGACCGCCCGGGACCGCCCGGGACTGCCCGGGACCGCCCGGGACCGCCCGGACCGCCCCGGACCGCCCCGGATTGCCCCGGACCGCCCAGGACCGTCCCGCACCGCCCGGGACCGCCCCGGACCGCCCGGGACCGCCCCGGACCGCCCGCGACCGCCCGGGACCGACCCGGACCGCCCCAGACCGCCCCGGATAGCCCCGAACCGCCCGGGACCGCCCGGGACCGCCCGGGACCGCCCGGGACCGCCCGGGACCGCCCGGGACCGCCCGGGACCGCCCCGGACCGCCCCGGACCGCCCGGGACCACCCCGGACCGCCCGAGACCGCCCGGGACCGCCCGAGACCGCCCGGGACCGCCCCGGACCGCCCGGGACCGCCCCGGACCGCCCAGGACCGCCCGGGACCGCCCAGCACCGCCCGGGACCGCCCCGGACCGCCCGGAACCGCCCTAGAACACCCGGGACCGCCCGGGACCGCCCGGGACCGCCCCGGACCGCCCCAGACCGCCCAGGACCGCCCCGGACCGCCCGGGACCGCCCGGGACTGCCCGGGACCGCCCGGGACCGCCCGGACCGCCCCGGACCGCCCCGGATTGCCCCGGACCGCCCGGGACCGTCCCGCACCGCCCGGGACCGCCCCGGACCGCCCGGGACCGCCCCGGACCGCCCGGGACCGCCCGGGACCGACCCGGACCGCCCCGGACCGCCCCGGATAGCCCCGAACCGCCCGGGACCGCCCGGGACCGCCCGGGACCGCCCGGGACCGCCCGGGACCGCCCGGGACCGCCCGGGACCGCCCGGGACCGCCCCGGACCGCCCCGGACCGCCCCGGACCGCCCGGGACCGCCCGGGACCGCCCGGGACCGCCCGGGACCGCCCCGGACCGCCCGTGACCGCCCCGGACCGCCCAGGACCGCCCGGGACCGCCCGGCACCGCCCGGGACCGCCCCGGACCGCCCGGAACCGCCCTAGAACACCCGGGACCGCCCGGGACCGCCCGGGACCGCCCCGGACCGCCCGGGACCGCCTCGGACCGACCGGGACCGCCCAGGACCGCCAGGGACCACCCTGGACCGCCCGGGACCGCCCTGGAACGCCCGGGACCGCCCGGGACCGCCCGGGACCGCCCGGGACCGCCCTGGACCGCCCGGGTCCACCCGGGACCGCCCGGGACCGCCCGGGACTGCCCCGGACCGCCCGGGACCGCCCGGGACCGCCCCGGACCGCCCGGGACTGCCCGGGACCGCCCGGAACCGCCCGGGACCGCCCAGGACCGCCCGAACCGCCCGAGACCGCCCGGGACCGCCCGGCACCGCCCGGGACCGCCTGGGACCGCACCGGACCGCCCGGGACCGCCCGGGACCGCCCGGGACCGCCCGGGACCGCACGGGATCGCCCAGGACCGCCCCGGACCGCCCGGGACTGCCCCGGACAACCCGGGACCGCCCGGGACCGCCCGGGAGCGCCCGGGAGCGCCCGGGACCGCCCCGGACCGCCCGGGACCAACCGGGACCGCCCGGGACCGCCCGGGACCGCCCGGGACTGCCCGGGACCGCCCGGGACCGCCCGGGACCGCCCGGGACCGCCCGGGACCGCCCCAGACCGCCCCGGACCGCCCGGGACCGCCCCGGACCGCCCGGGACCGCCCCGGACCGCCCGGGACCGCCCCGGACCGCCCGGGACCGCCAGGGACCGCCCGGGACCGCCCGGGACCGCCCGGGACCGCCCGGGACCGCCCCGGACCGCCCGGGACTGCCCGGGACCGCCTGGGACCGCCCGGGACCGCCCTGGACCGCCAGGACCGCCCGGGACCCCCCGAGACCGCCCGGGACCACCCGGGACTGCCCGGGACTGCCCGGGACCGCCCGGGACCGCCCCGGACCGCCCGGGACCGCACCCGGACCGCCCAGGACCACACCCGGACAGCCCGGGACCGCCCCGACCGCCCGGGACCGCCCGGGACCGCCCGGGACCGCCCCGGACCGCCCGTGACCGCCCTAGAACGCCCGGGACCGCCCGGGACCGCCCGAGACCGCCCCGGACCGCCCGGGACCGCCTCGGACCGCCCGGGATCGCCCAGGACCGCCCGGGACCGCACTGGACCGCCCGGGACCGCCCTGGAACGCCCGGGACCGCCCGAGACCGCCCGGGACCACCCAGGACCGCCCGGGACCGCCCTAGACCGCCCGGGACCACCCGGGACCGCCCGGGACTGCCCGGGACCGCCCGGGACCGCCCGGGACCGCCCGGGAGCGCCCGGGACCGCCCGGGACCTCCCCGGACCGCCCGGGACCACCCGGGACCGCCCGGGACCGCCCGGGACCGCCCAGGACCGCCCGGGACCGCCCGGACCGCCCCGGACCGCCCCGGATTGCCCCGGACCGCCCAGGACCGTCCCGCACCGCCCGGGACCGCCCCGGACCGCCCGGGACCGCCCCGGACCGCCCGGGACCGCCCGGGACCGACCCGGACCGCCCCAGACCGCCCCGGATAGCCCCGAACCGCCCGGGACCGCCCGGGACCGCCCGGGACCGCCCGGGACCGTCCGGGACCGCCCAGGACCGCCCGGGACCGCCCCGGACCGCCCCGGACCGCCCGGGACCACCCCGGACCGCCCGGGACCGCCCGGGACCGCCCGGGACCGCCCGGGACCGCCCCGGACCGCTCGGGACCGCCCCGGACCGCCCAGGACCGCCCGGGACCGCCCAGCACCGCCCGGGACCGCCCCGGACCGCCCGGAACCGCCCTAGAACACCCGGGACCGCCCGGGACCGCCCGGGACCGCCCCGGACCGCCCCAGACCGCCCAGGACCGCCCCGGACCGCCCGGGACCGCCCGGGACTGCCCGGGACCGCCCGGGACCGCCCGGACCGCCCCGGACCGCCCCGGATTGCCCCGGACCGCCCGGGACCGTCCCGCACCGCCCGGGACCGCCCCGGACCGCCCGGGACCGCCCCGGACCGCCCGGGACCGCCCGGGACCGACCCGGACCGCCCCGGACCGCCCCGGATAGCCCCGAACCGCCCGGGACCGCCCGGGACCGCCCGGGACCGCCCGGGACCGCCCGGGACCGCCCGGGACCGCCCGGGACCGCCCGGGACCGCCCCGGACCGCCCCGGACCGCCCGGGACCGCCCGGGACCGCCCGGGACCGCCCGGGACCGCCCCGGACCGCCCGTGACCGCCCCGGACCGCCCAGGACCGCCCGGGACCGCCCAGCACCGCCCGGGACCGCCCCGGACCGCCCGGAACCGCCCTAGAACACCCGGGACCGCCCGGGACCGCCCGGGACCGCCCCGGACCGCCCGGGACCGCCTCGGACCGACCGGGACCGCCCAGGACCGCCAGGGACCACCCTGGACCGCCCGGGACCGCCCTGGAACGCCCGGGACCGCCCGGGACCGCCCGGGACCGCCCGGGACCGCCCTGGACCGCCCGGGACCGCCCCGGACCGCCCGGGACCACCCGGGACCGACCAGGACCGCCCGGGACCGCCCGGGACTGCCCGGGACCGCCCGGGACCGCCCGGGACCGCCCGGGACCGCCCGGGACTGCCCCGGACCGCCCGGGACCGCCCGGGACCGCCCCGGACCGCCCGGGACTGCACGGGACCGCCCGGGACCGCCCGGGACCGCCCAGGACCGCCCGAACCGCCCGAGACCGCCCGGGACCGCCCGGCACCGCCCGGGACCGCCTGGGACCGCACCGGACCGCCCGGGACCGCCCGGGACCGCCCGGGACCGCACGGGTTCGCCCAGGACCGCCCCGGACCGCCCGGGACTGGCCCAGACAGCCCGGGACCGCCCGGGACCGCCCGGGAGCGCCCGGGAGCGCCCGGGACCGCCCCGGACCGCCCGGGACCAACCGGGACCGCCCGGGACCGCCCGGGACCGCCCGGGACTGCCCGGGACCGCCCGGGACCGCCCGGGACCGCCCCGGACCGCCCCGGACCGCCCGGGACCGCCCGGGACCGCCCGGGACCGCCCCGGACCGCCCGGGACCGCCCCGGACCGCCCGGGACCGCCAGGGACCGCCCGGGACCGCCCGGGACCGCCCGGGACCGCCCGGGACCGCCCCGGACCGCCCGGGACTGCCCGGGACCGCCTGGGACCGCCCGGGACCGCCCTGGACCGCCAGGACCGCCCGGGACCCCCCGAGACCGCCCGGGACCACCCGGGACTGCCCGGGACCGCCCGGGACCGCCCCGGACCGCCCGGGACCGCACCCGGACCGCCCAGGACCACACCCGGACAGCCCGGGACCGCCCCGACCGCCCGGGACCGCCCGGGACCGCCCGGGACCGCCCCGGACCGCCCGTGACCGCCCTAGAACGCCCGGGACCGCCCGGGACCGCCCGAGACCACCCCGGACCGCCCGGGACCGCCTCGGACCGCCCGGAATCGCCCAGGACCGCCCGGGACCGCACTGGACCGCCCGGGACCGCCCTGGAACGCCCGGGACCGCCCGAGACCGCCCGGGACCACCCAGGACCGCCCGGGACCGCCCTAGACCGCCCGGGACCACCCGGGACCGCCCGGGACTGCCCGGGACCGCCCGGGACCGCCCGGGACCGCCCGGGAGCGCCCGGGACCGCCCGGGACCTCCCCGGACCGCCCGGGACCACCCGGGACCGCCCGGGACCGCCCGGGACCGCCCGGGACCGCCCGGGACTGCCCCGGACCGCCCGGGACCGCCCGGGACCGCCTGGGACCACCCTGGACCGCCTGGGACCGCCCTGGAACGCCCGGGACCACCCGGGACCGCCCGGGACCGCCCGGGACCGCCCAGGACCGCCCTGGACCGCCCGGGACCACCCGGGACCGCCCGGGACCGCCCGGGACCGCCCCGGACCGCCCGGGACCACCCGGGACCGACCAGGACCGCCCGGGACCGCCCGGGACTGTCCGGGACCGCCCGGGACCGCCCGGGACCGCCCGGGACCGCCCGGGACTGCCCCGGACCGCCGGGGACCGCCCGGGACCGCCCCGGACCGCCCGGGACTGCCCGGGACCGCCCGGGACCGCCCGGGACCGCCCAGGACTGCCCGAACCGCCCGAGACCGCCCGGGACCGCCCGGCACCGCCCGGGACCGCCTGGGACCGCACCGGACCGCCCGGGACCGCCCGGGACCGCCCGGGACCGCACGGGATCGCCCAAGACCGCCCCGGACCGCCCGGGACTGCCCCGGACAGCCCGGGACCGCCCGGGACCGCCCGGGAGCGCCCGGGAGCGCCCGGGAACGCCCCGGACCGCCCGGGACCAACCGGGACCGCCCGGGACCGCCCGGGACCGCCCGGGACTGCCCGGGACCGCCCGGGACCGCCCGGGACCGCCCGGGACCGCCCCGGACCGCCCCGGACCGCCCGGGACGGCCCGGGACCGCCCAGGACCGCCCGGGACCGCCCGGGACCGCCCCGGACCGCCCGGGACCGCCCGGGACCGCCTGGGACCGCCCGGGACCGCCCTGGACCGCCAGGACCGCCCGGGACCACCCGAGACCGCCCGGGACCACCCGGGACTGACCGGGACTGCCCGGGACCGCCCGTGACCGCCCCGGACCGCCCGGGACCGCAACCGGACTGCCCAGGACCACACCCGAACAGCCCGGGACCGCCCCGACCGCCCGGGACCGCCCGGGACCGCCCGGGACCGCCCCGGACCGCCCGTGACCGCCCTAGAACGCCCGGGACCGCCCGGGACCGCCCGAGACCGCCCTGGACCGCCCGGGACCGCCTCGGACCGCCCGGGATCGCCCAGGACCGCCCGGGACCGCACTGGACCGCCCGGGACCTCCCTGGAACGCCCGGGACCGCCCGAGACCGCCCGGGACCACCCAGGACCGCCCGGCACCGCCCTAGACCGCCCGGGACCACCCGGGACCGCCCGGGACCGCCCGGGACCACCCGGGACCGCCCGGGACCGCCCGGGACCGCCCCGGACCGCCCGGGACCGCCCGGGACCGCCCGGGACCGCCCGGGACCGCCCAGGACCGCCCGAACCGCCCGAGACCGCCCGGGACCGCCCGGCACCGCCCGGGACCGCCTGGGACCGCACCGGACCGCCCGGGACCGCCCGGGACCGCCCAGGACCGCACGGGATCGCCCAGGACCGCCCCGGACCGCCCGGGACTGCCCCGGACAGCCCGGGACCACCCGGGACCGCCCCGGACCGCCCGGGACCAACCGGGACCGCCCGGGACCCGCCCGGGACCGCCCGGGACTGCCCGGGACCACCCGGGACCGCCCGGGACCGCCCGGGACCGCCCCGGACCGCCCCGGACCGCCCGGGACCGCCCCGGACCGCCCGGGACCGCCCCGGACCGCCCGGGACCGCCCGGACCGCCCGGGACCGCCCGGGACCGCCCGGACCGCCCGGACCGCCCGGGACCGCCCGGGACCGCCCCGGACCGCCCGGGACCGCCCGGGACCGCCTGGGACCGCCCGGGACCGCCTGCACCGCCAGGACCGCCCGGGACCACCCGAGACCGCCCGGGACCACCCGGGACTGCCCGGGACTGCCCGGGACCGCCCGGGACCGCCCCGGACCGCCCGGGACCGCACCCGGACCGCCCAGGACCACACCCGGACAGCCCGGGACCGCCCCGACCGCCCGGGACCGCCCGGGAACGCCCGGGACCGCCCCGGACCGCCCGTGACCGCCCTAGAACGCCCGGGACTGCCGGGACCGCTCGAGACTGCCCCGGACCGCCCGGGACCGCCTCGGACCGCCCGGGATCGCCCAGACCGCCCGGGACCGCACTGGACCGCCTGGGACCGCCCTGGAACGCCCGGGACCGCCCGAGACCGCCCGGGACCACCCAGGACCGCCCGGGATCGCCCTAGACTGCCCGGGACCACCCGGGACCGCCCGGGACCGCCCGGGACCGCCCGGGACCGCCCCGGGACCGCCCCGGGAGGGCCCGGGACCGCCCGGGACCGCCCCGGACCGTCCGGGACCACCCGGGACCGCCCGGGACCGCCCGGGACCGCCCAGGACCGCCCGGGACCGCCCGGGACCGCCCCGGACCGCCCGGAACCGCCCGGGACCGCCTGGGACCACCCTGGACCGCCCGGGACCGCCCTGGAACGCCCGGGACCACCCGGGACCGCCCGGGACCGCCGGGACCGCCCCGGGACCGCCCTGGACCGCCCGGGACCACCCGGGACCGCCCGGGACCGCCCGGGACCGCCCCGGACCGCCCGGGACCACCCGGGACCGACCAGGACCGCCCGGGACCGCCCGGGACTGCCCGGGACCGCCCGGGACCGCCCGGGACCGCCAGGACCGCCCGGGACCACCCGAGACCGCCCGGGACCACCCGGGACTGACCGGGACTGCCCGGGACCGCCCGTGACCGCCCGGACCGCCCGGGACCGCAACCGGACCGCCCAGGACCACACCCGGACAGCCCGGGACCGCCCCGACCGCCCGGGACCGCCCGGGACCGCCCGGGACCGCCCCGGACCGCCCGTGACCGCCCTAGAACGCCCGGGACCGCCCGGGACCGCCCGAGACCGCCCTGGACCGCCCGGGACCGCCTCGGACCGCCCGGGATCGCCCAGGACCGCCCGGGACCGCACTGGACCGCCCGGGACCGCCCTGGAACGCCCGGGACCGCCCGAGACCGCCCGGGACCACCCAGGGACCGCCCGGGACCGCCCTAGACCGCCCGGGACCACCCGGGACCGCCCGGGACCGCCCGGGACCACCCGGGACCGCCCGGGACCGCCCGGGACCGCCCCGGACGCCCCGGGACCGCCCGGGACCGCCCGGACCGCCCGGGACCGCCCAGGACCGCCCGAACCGCCCGAGACCGCCCGGGACCGCCCGGCACCGCCCGGGACCGCCTGGGACTGCACCGGACCGCCCGGGACCGCCCGGGACCGCCCAGGACCGCACGGGATCGCCCAGGACCGCCCCGGACCGCCCGGGACTGCCCCGGACAGCCCGGGACCGCCCGGGACCGCCCCGGACCGCCCGGGACCAACCGGGACCGCCCGGGACCGCCCGGGACCGCCCGGGACTGCCCGGGACCACCCGGGACCGCCCGGGACCGCCCGGGACCGCTCCGGACCGCCCCGGACCGCCCGGGACCGCCCCGGACCGCCCGGGACCGCCCCGGACCGCCCGGGACCGCCCCGGACCGCCCGGGACCGCCCGGGACCGCCCGGGACCGCCCGGGACCGCCCGGGCCGCCCGGGACCGCCCCGGACCGCCCGGGACCGCCCAGGACCGCCTGGGACCGCCCGGGACCGCCCTGCACCGCCAGGACCGCCCGGGACCACCCGAGACCGCCCGGGACCACCCGGGACCGCCCGAGACCGCCCTGGACCGCCCGGGACCGCCTCGGACCGCCCGGGATCGCCCAGGACCGCCCGGGACCGCACTGGACCGCCCGGGACCGCCCTGGAACGCCCGGGACCGCCCGAGACCGCCCGGGACCACCCAGGACCGCCCGGGACCGCCCTAGACCGCCCGGGACCACCCGGGACCGCCCGGGACCGCCCGGGACCACCCCGGACCGCCCGGGACCGCCCGGGACCGCCCCGGACCGCCCGGGACCGCCCGGGACCGCCCGGGACCGCCCGGGACCGCCCAGGGACCGCCCCGAACCGCCCGAGACCGCCCGGGACCGCCCGGCACCGCCGGACCGCCTGGGACTGCACCGGACCGCCCGGGACCGCCCGGGACCGCCCAGGACCGCACGGGATCGCCCAGGACCGCCCCGGACCGCCCGGGACTGCCCCGGACAGCCCGGGACCGCCCGGGACCGCCCCGGACCGCCCGGGACCAACCGGGACCGCCCGGGACCGCCCGGGACCGCCCGGGACTGCCCGGGACCACCCGGGACCGCCCGGGACCGCCCGGGACCGCCCCGGACCGCCCCGGACCGCCCGGGACCGCCCCGGACCGCCCGGACCGCCCCGGACCGCCGGGACCGCCCGGACCGCCCGGGACCGCCGGGACCGCCCGGGACCGCCCGGGACCGCCCGGGACCGCCCGGGACCGCCCCGGACCGCCCGGGACGCCCGGGACCGCCTGGGACCGCCCGGGACCGCCCTGCACGCCAGGACCGCCCGGGACCACCCGAGACCGCCCGGGACCACCCGGGACTGCCCGGGACTGCCCGGGACCGCCTGGGACCGCCCCGGACCGCCCGGGACCGCACCCGGACCGCCCAGGACCACACCCGGACAGCCCGGGACCGCCCCGACCGCCCGGACCGCCCGGGACCGCCCGGGACCGCCCCGGACCGCCCGTGACCGCCCTAGAACGCCCGGGACCGCCCGGGACCGCCCGAGACCGCCCCGGACCGCCCGGGACCGCCTCGGACCGCCCGGGATCGCCCAGGACCGGCCGGGACCGCACTGGACCGCCCGGGACCGCCCTGGAACGCCCGGGACCGCCCGAGACCGCCCGGGACCACCCAGGACCGCCCGGGACCGCCCTAGACTGCCCGGGACCACCCGGGACCGCCCGGGACCGCCCGGGACCGCCCGGGACCGCCCAGGACCGCCCGGGAGGGCCGGGACCGCCCGGGACCGCCCTGGAACGCCCGGGACCGCCCGAGACCGCCCGGGACCACCCAGGACCGCCCGGACCGCCCTAGACCGCCCGGGACCACCCGGGACCGCCCGGGACCGCCCGGGACCACCCGGGACCGCCCGGGACCGCCCCGGACCGCCCGGGACCGCCCGGGACCGCCCGGGACCGCCCGGGACCGCCCAGGACCGCCCAGGACCGCCCGAACCGTCCGAGACCGCCCGGGACCGCCCGGCACCGCCCCGGACCGCCCGGGACTGCCCGGGACCGCCCGGGACTGCCCGGGACCACCCGGGACCGCCCGGGACCGCCCGGGACCGCCCCGGACCGCCCCGGACCGCCCGGGACCGCCCCGGACCGCCCGGGACCGCCCCGGACCGCCCGGGACCGCCCCGGACCGCCCGGGACCGCCCGGGACCGCCCGGGACCGCCCGGGACCGCCCGGGACCGCCCGGGACCGCCCCGGACCGCCCGGGACCGCCCGGGACCGCCTGGACCGCCCGGGACCGCCCTGCACCGCCAGGACCGCCCGGGACCACCCGAGACCGCCCGGGACCACCCGGGACTGCCCGGGACTGCCCGGGACCGCCCGGGACCGCCCCGGACCGCCCGGGACCGCACCCGGACCGCCCAGGACCACACCCGGACAGCCCGGGACCGCCCCGACCGCCCGGGACCGCCCGGGACCGCCCGGGACCGCCCCGGACCGCCCGTGACCGCCCTAGAACGCCCGGGACCGCCCGGGACCGCCCGAGACCGCCCCGGACCGCCCGGGACCGCCTCGGACCGCCCGGGATCGCCCAGGACCGCCCGGGACCGCACTGGACCGCCCGGGACCGCCCTGGAACGCCCGGGACCGCCCGAGACCGCCCGGGACCACCCAGGACCGCCCGGGACCGCCCTAGACTGCCCGGGACCACCGGGGACCGCCCGGGACCGCCCGGGACCGCCCGGGACCGCCCGGGACCGCCCGGGAGGGCCCGGGACCGCCCGGGACCGCCCCGGACCGTCCGGGACCACCCGGGACCGCCCGGGACCGCCCGGGACCGCCGGGACCGCCCGGGACCGCCCCGGACCGCCCGGAACCGCCCGGGACCGCCTGGGACCACCCTGGACCGCCCGGGACCGCCCTGGAACGCCCGGGACCACCCGGGACCGCCCGGGACCGCCCGGGACCGCCCGGGACCGCCCTGGACCGCCCGGGACCACCCGGGACCGCCCGGGACCGCCCGGGACCGCCCCGGACCGCCCGGGACCACCCGGGACCGACCAGGACCGCCCGGGACCGCCCGGGACTGCCCGGGACCGCCCGGGACCGCCCGGGACCGCCCGGGACCGCCCGGGACTGCCCCGGACCGCCCGGGACCGCCCGGGACCGCCCCGGACCGCCCGGGACTGCCCGGACCGCCCGGGACCGCCCGGGACCGCCCAGGACCGCCCGAACCGCCCGAGACCGCCCGGGACCGCCCGGCACCGCCCGGGACCGCCTGGGACCGCACCGGACCGCCCGGGACCGCCCGGGACCGCCCGGGACCGCACGGGATCGCCCAAGACCGCCCCGGACCGCCCGGGACTGCCCCGGACAGCCCGGGACCGCCCGGGACCGCCCGGGAGCGCCCGGGAGCGCCCGGGAGCGCCCGGGACCGCCCCGGACCGCCCGGGACCAACCGGGACCGCCCGGGACCGCCCGGGACCGCCCGGGACTGCCCGGGACCGCCCGGGACCGCCCGGGACCGCCCGGGACCGCCCCGGACCGCCCGGGACTGCCCCGGACCGCCCGGGACCGCCCCGGACCGCCCGTGACCGCCCGGGACCGCCCTGGACCGCCCGGGACCGCTCGGGACCGCCCGGGACCGCCCCGGACCGCCGGGACCGCCCGGGACCGCCTGGGACCGCCCGGGACCGCCCTGGACCGCCAGGACCGCACGGGACCACCCGAGACCGCCCGGGACCACCCGGGACTGCCGGGACTGCCCAGGACCGCCCGGGACCGCCCCGGACCGCCCGGGACCGCAACCGGACCGCCCAGGACCACACCCGGACAGCCCGGGACCGCCCCGACCGCCCGGGACCGCCCGGGACCGCCCGGGACCGCCCCGGACCGCCCGTGACCGCCCTAGAACGCCCGGGACCGCCCGGGACCGCCCGAGACCGCCCTGGACCGCCCGGGACCGCCTCGGACCGCCCGGGATCGCCCAGGACCGCCCGGGACCGCACTGGACCGCCCGGGACCGCCCTGGAACGCCCGGGACCGCCCGAGACCGCCCGGGACCACCCAGGACCGGCCCGGGACCGCCCTAGACCCGCCCGGGACCACCCGGGACCGCCCGGGACCGCCCGGGACCGCCCGGGACCGCCCGGGACCGCCCGGGAGCGCCCGGGACCGCCCGGGACCGCCCCGGACCGCCCGGGACCACCCGGGACCGCCCGGGACCGCCCAGGACCGCCCGGGACCGCCCGGGACCGCCCGGGACCGCCCCGACCGCCCGGGACCGCCCGGGACCGCCTGGGACCGCCCGGGACCGCCCTGGACCGCCAGGACCGCCCGGGACCGCCCGAGACCGCCCGGGACCACCCGGGACTGCCCGGGACTGCCCGGGACCGCCCGGGACCGCCCCGGAGCGCCCGGGACCGCACCCGGACAGCCCGGGACCACCCCGACCGCCTGGGACCGCCCGGGACCGCCCGGGACCGCCCCGGACCGCCCGTGACCGCCCTAGAACGCCCTGGACCGCCCGGGACCGCCGGAGACCGCCCCGGACCGCCCGGGACCGCCTCGGACCGCCCGGGACCGCCCAGGACCGCCCGGGACCGCACTGGACCGCCCGGGACCGCCCTGGAACGCCCGGGACCGCCCGAGACCGCCCAGGACCACCCAGGACCGCCCGGGACCGCCCTGGACCGCCCGGGACCACCCGGGACCGCCAAGGACCGCCCGGGACCGCCCAGGACCGCCCGGGACCGCCCGGGAGCGCCCGGGACCGCCCGGGACCGCCCCGGACCGCCTGGGACCACCCGGGACCGCCCGGGACCGCCCGGGACCGCCCGGGACCGCCCCGGACCGCCCGGGACCGCCCGGGACCGCCCCCGGACCGCCCGGGACCGCCTGGGACCGCCCCGGACCGCCCGGGACTGCCCGGGACTGCCCGGGACCGCCCGGGACCGCCCGGGACCGCCCGAACTGCCCGAGACCGCCCGGGACCGCCGGGAATGCCCAGGACCGCCCGGGACCGCAACGGACCGCCCGGGATCGCCCGGTACCGCCCGGGACCGCACAGGACCGCCCGGGACCGCCCCGGACCGCCCGGGACCGGCCCGGACCGCCCGGGACCGCCCCGGACCGCCCGGGACCGCACCGGACCGCTAGGGACTGCCCGGGACCGCCCGGGACCGCCCCGGACCGCCCGGGACCGCCCGGGACCGCCCCGGACCGCCCCAGACCGCCCAGGACCGCCCCGGACCGCCCGGGACCGCCCGGGACCGCCCGGGACCACCCGGGACCGCCCGGGACCGCACGGGACCGCCCGGGACTGCCCGGGACCGCCCGGGACCGCCCCGGACCGCCCCGGACCGCCCCGGATTGCCCCGGACCGCCCAGGACCGTCCCGGACCGCCCGGGACCGCACCGGACCGCCCGGGACCACCCCGGACCGCCCGGGACCGCCCGGGACCTACCCGGACCGCCCTGGACCGCCCCGGATAGCCCGAACCGCCCGGGACCGCCCGGACCGCCCGGGACCGGCCGGGACCGCCCGGGACCGCCCGGGACCGCCCGGGACCGCCCGGGACCGCCCCGGACCGCCCGGGACCGCCCCGGACCGCCCGGGACCACCCAGGACCGCCCGGGACCGCGCGGGACCGCCCGGGACCGCCCCGGACCGCCCGGGACCGCCCCGGATTGCCCAGGACCGCCCGGGACCGCCCAGGACCGCCCGGGACCGCCCGGGACTGCCCGGGACCGCCCGGGACCGCCCTAGACCGCCCGGGACCGCTCTGGACCGCCCAGGACCGCCCGGTACTGCCCGGGACCGCCCGGGACCGCCCCGGACCGCCCCGGATTGCCCCGGACCGCCCAGGACCGCCCCGGACCGCCCGGGACCGCCCCGGATCGCCCGGGACCGCCCCGGACCGCCCGGGACCGGCCGGGACCGCCCCGGACCGCCCCGGACCGCCCCGGATTGCCCCGGACCGCCCGGGACCGCCCCGGACCGCCCGGGACTGCCCCGGACCACCCGGGACCGCCCCGGACCGCCCGGGACCGCCCCGGACCGCCCGGGACCGCCCCGGACCGCCCGGGACCGCCCCGGACCGCCCAGGACCGCCCCGGACCGCCCGGGACCTACCGGGACCGCCCGGGACCGCCCGGGACCGCCCGGGACCGCCCGGGACCGCCCCGGACCGCCCGGGACTGCCCGGGACTGCCCGGGACCGCCCGGGACCGCCCGGGACCGCCCGAACTGCCCGAGACCGCCCGGGACCGCCGGGAATGCCCAGGACCGCCCGGGACCGCAACGGACCGCCCGGGATCGCCCGGTACCGCCCGGGACCGCACAGGACCGCCCGGGACCGCCCCGGACCGCCCGGGACCGGCCCGGACCGCCCGGGACCGCCCCGGACCGCCCGGGACCGCACCGGACCGCTAGGGACTGCCCGGGACCGCCCGGGACCGCCCCGGACCGCCCGGGACCGCCCGGGACCGCCCCGGACCGCCCCAGACCGCCCAGGACCGCCCCGGACCGCCCGGGACCGCCCGGGACCACCGGGACCACCCGGGACCGCCCGGGACCGCCCGGGACCGCCCGGGACTGCCCGGGACCGCCCGGGACCGCCCCGGACCGCCCCGGACCGCCCCGGATTGCGATTGCCCCGGACCGCCCAGGACCGTCCCGGACCGCCCGGGACCGCCCCGGACCGCCCGGGACCACCCCGGACCGCCCGGGACCGCCCGGGACCTACCCGGACCGCCCTGGACCGCCCCGGATAGCCCGAACCGCCCGGGACCGCCCGGGACCGCCCGGGACCGGCCGGGACCGCCCGGGACCGCCCGGGACCGCCCGGGACCGCCCGGGACCGCCCCGGACCGCCCGGGACCGCCCCGGACCGCCCGGGACCACCCAGGACCGCCCGGGACCGCGCGGGACCGCCCGGGACCGCCCCGGACCGCCCGGGACCGCCCCGGATTGCCCAGGACCGCCGGGACCGCCCAGGACCGCCCGGGACCGCCCGGGACTGCCCGGGACCGCCCGGGACCGCCCTAGACCGCCCGGGACCGCTCTGGACCGCCCAGGACCGCCCGGTACTGCCCGGGACCGCCCGGGACCGCCCCGGACCGTCCCGGATTGCCCCGGACCGCCCAGGACCGCCCCGGACCGCCCGGGACCGCCCCGGATCGCCCGGGACCGCCCCGGACCGCCCGGGACCGGCCGGGACCGCCCCGGACCGCCCCGGACCGCCCCGGATTGCCCCGGACCGCCCGGGACCGCCCGGACGGCCCGGGACTGCCCCGGACCGCCCGGGACCGCCCCGGACCGCCCGGGACCGCCCCGGACCGCCCGGGACCGCCCGGACCGCCCGGGACCGCCCCGGACCGCCCAGGACCGCCCCGGACCGCCCGGGACCTACCGGGACCGCCCGGGACCGCCCGGGACCGCCCGGGACCGCCCGGGACCGCCCCGGACTGCCCGGGACCGCCCGGGACCGCCCGGGACCGCCCGGGACCGCCCTGGACCGCCGGGACCGCCCGGGACCGCCCGAGACCGCCCGGGACCACCCGGGACCGCCCGGGACCGCCCGGGACCGCCTGGGACTGCCCCGGACCGCCCGGGACCACACCCGGACCGTCCAGGACCACACCCGGACCGCCAGGGACTGCCCCGACCGCCCGGGACCGCCCGGGACCGCCCGGGACCGCCCCGGACCACCCGGGACCGCCCTTGAACGCCCGGGACCGCCCGGGACTGCCCGGGACCGCCCCGGACCGCCCGGGACCTACCGGGACCGCCCGGGACCGCCCGGGACCGCCCGGGACCGCCCGGGACCGCCCCGGACCGCCCGGGACTGCCCGGGACTGCCCGGGACCGCCCGGGACCGCCCGGGACCGCCCGAACTGCCCGAGACCGCCCGGGACCGCCGGGAATGCCCAGGACCGCCCGGGACCGCAACGGACCGCCCGGGATCGCCCGGTACCGCCCGGGACCGCACAGGACCGCCCGGGACCGCCCCGGACCGCCCGGGACCGGCCCGGACCGCCCGGGACCGCCCCGGACCGCCCGGGACCGCACCGGACCGCTAGGGACTGCCCGGGACCGCCCGGGACCGCCCCGGACCGCCCGGGACCGCCCGGGACCGCCCCGGACCGCCCCAGACCGCCCAGGACCGCCCCGGACCGCCCGGGACCGCCCGGGACCACCCGGGACCACCCGGGACCGCCCGGGACCGCCCGGGACCGCCCGGGACTGCCCGGGACCGCCCGGGACCGCCCCGGACCGCCCCGGACCGCCCCGGATTGCCCCGGACCGCCCAGGACCGTCCCGGACCGCCCGGGACCGCCCCGGACCGCCCGGGACCACCCCGGACCGCCCGGGACCGCCCGGGACCTACCCGGACCGCCCTGGACCGCCCGGATAGCCCGAACCGCCCGGGACCGCCCGGGACCGCCCGGGACCCGCCGGGACCGCCCGGGACCGCCCGGGACCGCCCGGGACCGCCCGGGACCGCCCCGGACCGCCCGGGACCGCCCCGGACCGCCCGGGACCACCCAGGACCGCCCGGGACCGCGCGGGACCGCCCGGGACCGCCCCGGACCGCCCGGGACCGCCCCGGATTGCCCAGGACCGCCGGGACCGCCCAGGACCGCCCGGGACCGCCCGGGACTGCCCGGGACCGCCCGGGACCGCCCTAGACCGCCCGGGACCGCTCTGGACCGCCCAGGACCGCCCGGTACTGCCCGGGACCGCCCGGGACCGCCCCGGACCGTCCGGATTGCCCCGGACCGCCCAGGACCGCCCCGGACCGCCCGGGACCGCCCCGGATCGCCCGGGACCGCCCCGGACCGCCCGGGACCGGCCGGGACCGCCCCGGACCGCCCCGGACCGCCCCGGATTGCCCGGACCGCCCGGGACCGCCCCGGACGGCCCGGACTGCCCCGGACCGCCCGGGACCGCCCCGGACCGCCCGGGACCGCCCCGGACCGCCCGGGACCGCCCCGGACCGCCCGGGACCGCCCCGGACCGCCCAGGACCGCCCCGGACCGCCCGGGACCTACCGGGACCGCCCGGGACCGCCCGGGACCGCCCGGGACCGCCCGGGACCGCCCCGGACTGCCCGGGACCGCCCGGGACCGCCCGGGACCGCCCGGGACCGCCCTGGACCGCCGGGACCGCCCGGGACCGCCCGAGACCGCCCGGGACCACCCGGGACCGCCCGGGACCGCCCGGGACCGCCTGGGACTGCCCCGGACCGCCCGGGACCACACCCGGACCGTCCAGGACCACACCCGGACCGCCAGGGACTGCCCCGACCGCCCGGGACCGCCCGGGACCGCCCGGGACCGCCCCGGACCACCCGGGACCGCCCTTGAACGCCCGGGACCGCCCGGGACTGCCCGGGACCGCCCGGGACCGCCCCGGACCGCCCCGGACCGCCCCGGATTGCCCCGGACCGCCCAGGACCGTCCCGGACCGCCCGGGACCGCCCCGGACCGCCCGGGACCACCCCGGACCGCCCGGGACCGCCCGGGACCTACCCGGACCGCCCTGGACCGCCCCGGATAGCCCGAACCGCCCGGGACCGCCCGGGACCGCCCGGGACCGGCCGGGACCGCCCGGGACCGCCCGGGACCGCCCGGGACCGCCCGGGACCGCCCCGGACCGCCCGGGACCGCCCCGGACCGCCCGGGACCACCCAGGACCGCCCGGGACCGCGCGGGACCGCCCGGGACCGCCCCGGACCGCCCGGGACCGCCCCGGACCACCCGGGACCGCCCGGGACCGCCCGGGACCGCCCGGGACTGCCCGGGACCGCCCGGGACCGCCCCGGACCGCCCCGGACCGCCCGGATTGCCCCGGACCGCCCAGACCGTCCCGGACCGCCCGGGACCGCCCCGGACCGCCCGGGACCACCCCGGACCGCCCGGGACCGCCCGGGACCTACCCGGACCGCCCTGGACCGCCCCGGATAGCCCGAACCGCCCGGGACCGCCCGGGAACGCCCGGGACCGGCCGGGACCGCCCGGGACCGCCCGGGACCGCCCGGGACCGCCCGGGACCGCCCCGGACCGCCCGGGACCGCCCCGGACCGCCCGGGACCACCCAGGACCGCCCGGGACCGCGCGGGACCGCCCGGGACCGCCCCGGACCGCCCGGGACCGCCCCGGACCGCCCAGGACCGCCCGGGACCGCCCAGGACCTCCCGGGACCGCCCGGACTGCCCGGGACCGCCCGGGACCGCCCTAGACCGCCCGGGACCGCTCTGGACCGCACAGGACCGCCCGGGACTGCCCGGGACCGCCCGGGACCGCCCCGGACCGCCCCGGATTGCCCCGGACCGCCCGGGACCGCCCCGGACCGCCCGGGACCGCCCCGGATCGCCCGGGACCGCCCCGGACCGCCCGGGACCGGCCGGGACCGCCCCGGACCGCCCCGGACCGCCCCGGATGCCCCGGACCGCCCGGGACCGCCCCGGACCGCCCGGGACTGCCCCGGAACGCCCGGGACCGCCCCGGACCGCCCGGGACCGCCCCGGACCGCCCGGGACCGCCCCGGACCGCCCGGGACCGCCCCGGACCGCCCAGGACCGCCCCGGACCGCCCGGGACCTACCGGGACCGCCCGGGACCGCCCGGGACCGCCCGGGACCGCCCGGGACCGCCCCGGACCGCCCGGGACCGCCCGGGACCGCCGGGACCGCCCGGGACCGCCCTGGACCGCCGGGACCGCCCGGGACCGCCCGAGACCGCCCGGGACCACCCGGGACCGCCCGGGACCGCCCGGGACCGCCTGGGACTGCCCCAGACCGCCCGGGACCACACCCGGACCGCCCAGGACCACACCCGGACCGCCAGGGACCGCCCCGACCGCCCGGGACCGCCCGGGACCGCCCGGGACCGCCCCGGACCACCCGGGACCGCCCTTGAACGCCCGGGACCGCCCGGGACCACCCGGGACCGCCCCGGACCGCCCGGGACCGCCTCGGACCGCCCGGGACCGCCCAGGACCGCCCGGGACCGCCCTGGACCGCCCGGGACCGCCTGGGACCGCCCCGGACCGCCCGGGACCGCCACGGACCGCCCGGGACCGCCCCGGACCGCCCGGGACCGCCCCCGACCGCCGGGACCGCCCGGGACCGCACGGGACCGCCCGGGACCGCCCGGGACCGCCCGGGACCGCCCGGGACCGCTCTGAACGCCCAGGACCGCCCGGGACAGCCCGGGACCGCCCGGGATTGCCCCGGACCGCCCCGGACTGCCCCGGATTGCCCCGGACCGCACGGGACCGCCCCGGACCGCCCGGGACCGCCCCGGACCACCCGGGACCGCCCCGGACCGCCCGGGACCGCCCGGGAACGCCCCGGACCGCCCCGGACCGCCCGGGACCACCCGGGAACGCCCCGGACCGCCCCGGACCGCCCCGGATTGCCCCGGACCGCCCGGGACCGCCCCGGACCGCCCGGGACCGCCCCGGCCGCCCGGGACCACCCGGGAACGCCCCGGACCGCCCCGGACCGCCCCGGATTGCCCCGGACCGCCCGGGACCGCCCCGGACGCCCGGACTGCCCCGGACCGCCCGGGACCGCCCCGGACCGCCCGGGACCGCCCTGCACCGCCCAGGACCGCCCCGGACCGCCCGGGACCGCCCCGGACCGCCCGGGACCGCCCGGGACCGCCCGGGACCGCCCGGGATCGCCCCGGACCGCCCGGGACCGCCCGGGACGCCCGGGACCGCCCGGGACCGCCTTGGACCGCCGGGACCGCCCGGGACCGCCCGAGACCGCCCGGGACCACCCGGACCGCCCGGGACCGCTCGGGACCGCCCGGGACCGTCCCGGACCGCCCGGGACCGCCCCGGACCGCCCGGGACCGCCCCGGACCGCCCGGGACCGCCCGGGACCGCCCGGGACCGCCCGGGACCGCCCTGGACCGCCGGGACCGCCCGGGACCGCCCGAGACCGCCCGGGACCACCCGGGACCGCCCGGGACCGCCCCGGACCGCCCGGGACTGCCCCGGACTGCCCGGGACTGCCCCGGACCGCCCGGACCGCCCCGGACCGCCCGGGACCGCCCGGGACCGCCCGAGACTGCCCCAGACCGCCTGGGACCGCCCGGGACCGCCCGGGACTGCCCGGGACCGCCCGGGACCGCCCGGGACCGCCCGGGACCGCCCCGGACCGCCCGGGACCGCCCCGGACCGCCCAGGACCGCCCGGGACCGCCCAGGACCGCCCGGGACCGCCCGGGACTGCCCGGGACCGCCCGGGACCGCCTAGACCGCCCGGGACCGCTCTGGACCGCCCTGGACCGCCCGGGACTGCCCGGGACCGCCCGGGACCGCCCTGGACCGCCCCGGATTGCCCCGGACCGCCCGGGACCGCCCCGGACCGCCCGGGACCGCCCCGGATCGCCCGGGACCGCCCCGGACCGCCCGGGACCGCCCCGGACCGCCCGGGACCGCCCCGGACCGCCCGGGACTGCCCCGGACCGCCCGGGACCGACCGGGACCGCCCGGGACCGCCCGGGACCGCCCGGGACCGCCCGGGACCGCCCCGGACCGCCCGGGACCGCCCGGGACCGCCCGGGACCGCCCGGGACCGCCCTGGACCGCCGGGACCGCCCGGGACCGCCCGAGACCGCCCGGGACCACCCGGGACTGCCCGGGACCGCCCGGGACCGCCCGGAACTGCCCGGACCGCCCGGGACCACACCCGGACCGCCCAGGACCACACCCGGACCGCCCGGGACCGCCTTGACCGCCCGGGACCGCCCGGGACCGCCCGGGACCGCCCCGGACCGCCCGGGACCGCCGTCGAACGCCCGGGACCGCCCGGGACCGCCCGGGACCGCCCCGGACCGCCCGGGACCGCCTCGGACCGCCCGGGACCGCCCAGGACCGCCCGGGACCGCCCTGGACCGCCGGAGACCGCCCAGGACCGCCCCGGACCGCCCGGGACCGCCCCGGAACGCCCGGGACCGCCCCGGACCGCCCGGGACCGCCCGGGACCGCCCGGGACCGCCCGGGACCGCCCGGGACCGCCCGGGACCGCCCGGTACCGCTCTGGACCGCCCAGGACCGCCCGGGACTGCCCGGGACCGCCCGGGACTGCCCCGGACCGCCCCGGACCGCCCCGGATTGCCCCGGACCGCCCGGGACCGCCCCGGACCGCCCGGGACCGCCCCGGACCACCCGGGACCGCCCCGGACCGCCCGGGACCGCCCGGGAACGCCCCGGACCGCCCCGGACTGCCCCGGATTGCCCCGGACCGCCAGGGACCGCCCCGGACCGCCCGGGACTGCCCCGGACCGCCCGGGACCGCCCCGGACCGCCCAGGACCGCCCTGGACCGCCCAGGACCGCCCCGGACCGCCCGGGACTGCCCCGGACCGCCCGGGACCGCCCTGGACCGCCCGGGACCGCCCGGGACCGCCCCGGACCGCCCGGGACCGCCCAGGACCGCCCGGGACCACCCTGGACCGCCGGGACCGCCCGGGACCGCCCGAGACCGCCCGGGACCACCTGGGACCGCCCGGGACCGCCCGGGACTGCCCGGGACCGTCCCGGACCGCCCGGGACCGCACCCGGACCGCCCAGGACCACACCCGCACCGCTCGGGACCGCCCTGACCGCCCGGGACCGCCCGGGACCGCTCGGGACCGCCCCGGACCGCCCGGGACAGCCCTAGAACGCCCGGGACCGCCCGGGACCGCCCGGTACCGCCCCGGACCGCCCGGGATAGCCTCGGACCGCCCGGGACCGCCCAGGATCGCCCGGGACCGCCCCGGACCGCCCGGGACCGCCCCGGATTGCCCCGGACCACCCGGGACCGCCCCGGACCGCCCGGGACTGCCCCGGACCGCCCGGGACCGCCCCGGACCGCCCGTGACCGCCCCGGACCGCCCGGGACTGCCCCGGACCGCCTGGGACCGCCCGGGACCGCCCGGGACTGCCCGGGACCGCCCGGGACCGCCCGGGACCGCCCGGGACCGCCCGGGACCGCCCAGGACCGCCCGGGACCGCCCGGGACTGCCCGGGACCGCCCGGGACCGCCCTAGACCGCCCGGGACCGCTCTGGACCGCCCAGGACCGCCCGGGACTGCCCGGGACCGCCCGGGACCGCCCCGGACCGCCCCAGATTGCCCCGGACCGCCCGGGACCGCCCCGGACCGCCCGGGACCGCCCCGGATCGCCCGGGACCGCCCCGGACCGCCCGGGACCGGCCGGGACCGCCCCGGACCGCCCCGGACCGCCCCGGATTGCCCCGGACCGCCCGGGACCGCCCCGGACCGCCCGGGACTGCCCCGGACCGCCCGGGACCGCCCCGGACCGCCCGGGACCGCCCCGGACCGCCCGGGACCGCCCCGGACCGCCCGGGACCGCCCCGGACCGCCCAGGACCGCCCCGGACCGCCCGGGACCTACCGGGACCGCCCGGGACCGCCCGGGACCGCCCGGGACCGCCCGGGACCGCCCCGGACCGCCCGGGACCGCCCGGGACCGCCCGGGACCGCCCGGGACCGCCCTGGACCGCCGGGACCGCCCGGGACCACCCGAGACCGCCCGAGACCACCCGGGACCGCCCGGGACCGCGCGGGACCGCCCGGGACTGCCCCGGACCGCCCGGGACCACACCCGGACCGCCCAGGACCACACCCGGACCGCCAGGGACCGCCCCGACCGCCCGGGACCGCCCGGGACCGCCCGGGACCGCCCCGGACCACCCGGGACCGCCCTTGAACGCCCGGGACCTCCCGGGACCACCCGGGACCGCCCCGGACCGCCCGGGACCGCCTCGGACCGCCCGGGACCGCCCAGGACCGCCCGGGACCGCCCTGGACCGCCCGGGACCGCCTGGGACCGCCCCGGACCGCCCGGGACCGCCACGGACCGCCCGGGACCGCCCCGGACCGCCCGGGACCGCCCCGGACCGCCCGGGACCGCCCGGGACCGCACGGGACCGCCCGGGACCGCCCGGGACCGCCCGGGACCGCCCGGGACCGCTCTGGACCGCCCAGGACCGCCCGGGACAGCCCGGGACCGCCCGGGATTGCCCCGGACCGCCCCGGACCTGCCCCGGATTGCCCCGGACCGCACGGGACCGCCCCGGACCGCCCGGGACCGCCCCGGACCACCCAGGACCGCCCCGGACCGCCCGGGACCGCCCGGGAACGCCCCGGACCGCCCCGGACCGCCCCGGATTGCCCCGGACCGCCCGGGACCGCCCCGGACCGCCCGGGACTGCCCCGGACCGCCCGGGACCGCCCCGGACCGCCCGGGACCGCCCTGCACCGCCCAGGACCGCCCCGGACCGCCCGGGACCGCCCCGGACCGCCCGGGACCGCCCGGGACCGCCCGGGACCGCCTGGGATCGCCCCGGACCGCCCGGGACCGCCCAGGACCGCCCGGGACCGCCCGGGACTGCCCGGGACCGCCCGGGACCGCCCTAGACCGCCCGGGACCGCTCTGGACCGCCCAGGACCGCCCGGGACTGCCCGGGACCGCCCGGGACCGCCCCGGACCGCCCCGGATTGCCCCGGACCGCCCGGGACCGCCCCGGACCGCCCGGGACCGCCCCGGATCGCCCGGGACCGCCCCGGACCGCCCGGGACCGGCCGGGACCGCCCCGGACCGCCCCGGACCGCCCCTGGATTGCCCCGGACCGCCCGGGACCGCCCCGGACCGCCCGGGACTGCCCCGGACCGCCCGGGACCGCCCCGGACCGCCCGGGACCGCCCCGGACCGCCCGGGACCGCCCCGGACCGCCCGGGACCGCGCCGGACCGCCCAGGACCGCCCCGGACCGCCCGGGACCTACCGGGACCGCCCGGGACCGCCCGGGACCGCCCGGGACCGCCCGGGACCGCCCCGGACCGCCCGGGACCGCCCGGGACCGCCCGGGACCGCCCGGGACCGCCCTGGACCGCCGGGACCGCCCGGGACCACCCGAGACCGCCCGAGACCACCCGGGACCGCCCGGGACCGCGCGGGACCGCCCGGGACTGCCCCGGACCGCCCGGGACCACACCCGGACCGCCCAGGACCACACCCGGACCGCCAGGGACCGCCCCGACCGCCCGGGACCGCCCGGGACCGCCCGGGACCGCCCCGGACCACCCGGGACCGCCCTTGAACGCCCGGGACCTCCCGGGACCACCCGGGACCGCCCCGGACCGCCCGGGACCGCCTCGGACCGCCCGGGACCGCCCAGGACCGCCCGGGACCGCCCTGGACCGCCCGGGACCGCCTGGGACCGCCCCGGACCGCCCGGGACCGCCACGGACCGCCCGGGACCGCCCCGGACCGCCCGGGACCGCCCCGGACCGCCCGGGACCGCCCGGGACCGCACGGGACCGCCCGGGACCGCCCGGGACCGCCCGGGACCGCCCGGGACCGCTCTGGACTGCCCAGGACCGCCCGGGACAGCCCGGGACCGCCCGGGATTGCCCCGGACCGCCCCGGACCTGCCCCGGATTGCCCCGGACCGCACGGGACCGCCCCGGACCGCCCGGGACCGCCCCGGACCACCCGGGACCGCCCCGGACCGCCCGGGACCGCCCGGGAACGCCCCGGACCGCCCCGGACCGCCCCGGATTGCCCCGGACGCCCGGGGACCGCCCCGGACCGCCCGGGACTGCCCGGACCGCCCGGGACCGCCCCGGACCGCCCGGGACCGCCCTGCACCGCCCAGGACCGCCCCGGACCGCCCGGGACCGCCCCGGACCGCCCGGGACCGCCCGGGACCGCCCGGGACCGCCTGGGATCGCCCCGGACCGCCCGGGACCGCCCGGGACCGCCCGGGACCGCCCGGGACCGCCTTGGACCGCCGGGACCGCCCGGGACCGCCCGAGACCGCCCGGGACCACCCGGGACCGCCCGGGACCGCCCGGGACCGCCCGGGACCGTCCCGGACCGCCCGGGACCGCCCCGGACCGCCCGGGACCGCCCCGGACCGCCCGGGACCGCCCGGGACCGCCCGGGACCGCCCGGGACCGCCCTGGACCGCCGGGACCGCCCGGGACCGCCCGAGACTGCCCGGGACCACCCGGGACCGCCCGGGACCGCCCCGGACCGCCCGGGACCGCCCCGGACTGCCCGGGACTGCCCCGTACCGCCCGGGACCGCCCCGGACCGCCCGGGACCGCCCGGGACCGCCCGAGACTGCCCCAGACCGCCTGGGACCGCCCGGGACCGCCCGGGACTGCCCGGGACCGCCCGGGACCGCCCGGGACCGCCCGGGACCGCCCCGGACCGCCCGGGACCGCCCCGTACCGCCCAGGACCGCCCGGGACCGCCCAGGACCGCCCGGGACCGCCCGGGACTGCCCGGGACCGCCCGGGACCGCCCTAGACCGCCCGGGACCGCTCTGGACCGCCCGGGACCGCCCGGGACTGCCCGGGACCGCCCGGGACCGCCCTGGACTGCCCCGGATTGCCAAGGACCGCCCGGGACCGCCCCGGACCGCCCGGTACCGCCCCGGATCGCCCGGGACCGCCCCGGACCGCCCGGGACCGCCCCGGACCGCCCGGGACCGCCCCGGACCGCCCGGGACTGCCCCGGACCGCCCGGGACCGACCGGGACCGCCCGGGACCGCCCGGGACCGCCCGGGACCGCCCGGGACCGCCCCGGGACCGCCCGGGACCGCCCGGGACCGCCCGGGACCGCCCGGGGACCGCCCTGGACCGCCGGGACCGCCCGGGACCGCCCGAGACCGCCCGGGACCACCCGGGACTGCCCGGGACCGCCCGGGACCGCCCAGAACTGCCCCGGACCGCCCGGGACCACACCCGGACCGCCCAGGACCACACCCGGACCGCCCGGGACCGCCCCGACCGCCCGGGACCGCCCGGGGACCGCCCGGGACCGCCCCGGACCGCCCGGGACCGCCGTCGAACGCCCGGGACCGCCGGGACCGCCCGGGACCGCCCCGGACCGCCCGGGACCGCCTCGGACCGCCCGGGACCGCCCAGGACCGCCCGGGACCGCCCTGGACCGCCGAAGACCGCCCAGGACCGCCCCGGACCGCCCGGGACCGCCCCGGACCGCCCGGGACCGCCCCGGACCGCCCGGGACCGCCCGGGACCGCCCGGGACCGCCCGGGACCGCCCGGGACCGCCCGGGACCGCCCGGTACCGCTCTGGACCGCCCAGGACCGCCCGGGACTGCCCGGGACCGCCGGGACTGCCCCGGACCGCCCCGGACCGCCCCGGATTGCCCCGGACCGCCCGGGACCGCCCCGGACCGCCCGGGACCGCCCCGGACCACCCGGGACCGCCCCGGACCGGCCGGGACCGCCCGGGAACGCCCCGGACCGCCCCGGACTGCCCCGGATTGCCCCGGACCGCCCGGGACCGCCCCGGACCGCCCGGGACTGCCCCGGACCGCCCGGGACCGCCCCGGACCGCCCGGGACCGCCCTGGACCGCCCAGGACCGCCCCGGACCGCCCGGGACCGCCCCGGACCGCCCGGGACCGCCCTGGACCGCCCGGGACCGCCCGGGACCGCCCCGGACCGCCCGGGACCGCCCGGGACCGCCCGGGACCACCCTGGACCGCCGGGACCGCCCGGGACCGCCCGAGACCGCCCGGGACCACCTGGGACCGCCCGGGACCGCCCGGGACTGCCCGGGACCGTCCCGGACCGCCCGGGACCGCACCCGGACCGCCCAGGACCACACCCGCACCGCTCGGGACCGCCCTGACCGCCCGGGACCGCCCGGAACCGCTCGGGACCGCTCCGGACCGCCCGGGACAGCCCTAGAACGCCCGGGACCGCCCGGGACCGCCCGGTACCGCCCCGGACCGCCCGGGATAGCCTCGGACCGCCCGGGACCGCCCAGGATCGCCCGGGACCGCCCCGGACCGCCCGGGACCGCCCCGGATTGCCCCGGACCACCCGGGACCGCCCCGGACCGCCCGGGACTGCCCGGGACCGCCCGGGACCGCCCCGGACCGCCCGTGACCGCCCCGGACCGCCCGGGACTGCCCCGGACCGCCTGGGACCGCCCGGGACCGCCCGGACTGCCCGGGACCGCCCGGGACCGCCCGGGACCGCCCGGGACCGCCCCGGACCGCCCGGGACCGCCCGGGACCGCCCGGGACCGACCGGGACCGCCCGGAACCGCCCTGGACCGCCGGGACCGCCCAGGACCGCCCGAGACCGCCCCGGGACCACCCGGGACCGCCCGGGACCGCCCGGGACCGCCCGGGGGACCGTCCCGGACCGCCCGGGACTGCCCCGGACCACCCGGGACCGCCCCGGACCGCCCGGGACCGCCCGGGACCGCCCGGGACCGCCCGGGACCGCCCTGGACCGCCGGGACCGCCCGGGACCGCCCGAGACCGCCCGGGACCACCCGGGACCGCCCGGGACCGCCCCGGACCGCCCAGGACCGCCCCGGACTGCCCGGGACTGCCCCGGACCACCCGGGACCGCCCCGGACCGCCCGGGACCGCCCGGGACCACCCGAGACTGCCCCAGACCGCCTGGGACCGCCCGGGACCGCCCGGGACTGCCCGGGACCGCCCAGGACCGCCCGGGACCGCCCGGGACCGCCCCGGACCGCCCGGGACCACCCCGGACCGCCCAGGACCGGCCGGGACCGCCCAGGACCGCCCGGGACCGCCCGGGACTGCCCGGGACCGCCCGGGACCGCCCTAGACCGCCCGGGACCGCATCCGGACCGCCCAGGACCACACCTGGACCGCCCGGGACCGCCCCGACCGCCCGGGACTGCCCGGGACCGCCTGGGACCGCCCCGGACCGCCCGGGACCGCCCTAGAACGCCGGGGACCACCCAGGACCGCCCGGGACCGCCCCGGACCGCCCGGGACCGCCTCGGACCGGCCCGGGACCGCCCAGGACCGCCGGGGACCGCCCTGGACCGCCCGGGACCGCCCTGGAACGCCCGGGACTGCCCGGGACCGCCCGGGACCGCCCGGGACCACCCGGGACCGCCCTGGACCACCCGGGACCGCCCGAGACCGCCCGGGACCGCCCGCGACCGCCCGGGACTGCCCGGGAGCGCCCGGGACCGCCCGGGACCGCCCCGGACCGCCCGGGACCGCCCGGGACCGCCCGGGACCGCCCGGGACCGCTCGGGACTGCCCGGAACCGCCCGGGACCGCCCGGGACCGCACGGGACCGCCTGGGACCGCCCCGGACCGCCCGGGACCGCCCTAGAACGCCGGGACCACCCAGGACCGCCCGGGACCGCCCCGGACCGCCCGGGACCGCCTCGGACCGCCCGGGACCGCCCAAGACCGCCGGGGACCGCCCTGGACCGCCCGGGACCGCCCTGGAACGCCCGGGACTGCCCGGGACCGCCCGGGACCGCCCGGGACCACCCGGGACCGCCCTGGACCACCCGGGACCGCCCGAGACCGCCCGGGACCGCCCGGGACCGCCCGGGACTGCCCGGGAGCGCCCCGGGACCGCCCGGGACCGCCCCGGACCGCCCGGGACCGCCCGGGACCGCCCGGGACCGCCCGGGACCGCTCGGGACTGCCCGGAACCGCCCGGGACCGCCCGGGACCGCACGGGACCGCCCGGGACCGCCCCGGACCGCCCGGGACCGCCCCGGGACCACCCCGGACCGCCCGGGACCGCCCGGGACCGCCCGGGACCGCCCGGGACCGCCCGAACCGCCAGGGACCGCCCGGGACTGCCCGGGACCGCCCGGGACCGCACCGGACCGCCCGGGACCGCCCGGGACTGCCCGGGACCGCACGGGACTGCCCAGGACCGCCCCGGACCGCCCGGGACCTTCCCGGACCGCCCGGGACCGCCCCGGACCGCCCGGGACCGCCCCGGACCGCCCGGGACCGCCCCGGACAGCCCGGGACCGCCCCGGACCGCCCGGGACCGGCCCGGACCGCCCGGGACCGCCCCGGACCGCCCGGGACCGCCCGGGACCGCCCCGGACCGCCCGGGACCGCCCCGGACCGCCCGGGACCGCCCGGACCGCCCGGGACCGCCCGGGACCGCCCCGGACCACCCCGGACCGCCCGGGACCGCCCCGGACCGCCCAGGACCGCCCGGGACCGCCCGGGACCGCCCGGAACCGCCCGGGACCGCCCGGGACCGCCCGGGTCTGCCCAGGACCGCCCGGGACCGCCCGGGACCGCCCGGGACCGCCCGGGACCGCCCGGGACCGCCCGGGACCACCCCGGGACCGCCCCGGACCGCCCAGGACCGCCCCGGACCGCCCGGGACCGCCGCGGACCGCCCGGGACCGCCCCGGACCGCCCCGGACCGCCCCGGACAGCCCCGAACCGCCCGGGACCGCCCGGGACTGCCCGGGACCGCCCGGGACCGCCGGGACCGCCCGGGACCGCCCGAGACCGCCCGGGACCACCCGGGACCGCCCGGGACCACCTCGGATTGCCCAGGACCGCCCGGGACCGCCCTGGACCGCTCGGGACCGCCCCGGACCGCCCGGGACCGCCCCGGACCGCCCGGGACCGCCCGGGACCGCCCCGGACCGCCCCGGACCGCCCCGGACAGCGCCGAACCGCCCGGGACCGCCCGGGACCGCCCGGGACCGCCCGGGACCGCCCCGGACCGCCCCGGACCGCCCCGGACAGCCCCGAACCGCCCGAGACCGCCCGGGACCGCCCGGGACCGCCCGGGACCGCCCGGGACCGCCCGGGACCGCCCAGGACCGCCAGGGACCGCCCCGGACCACCCGGGACCGCCCAGGACCGATCGGGACCGCCCCGGACCGCCCGGGACCGCCCCGGACCGCCCGGGACCGCCCCGGACCGCCCGGGACTGCCCCGGACCGCCCGGGACCGCCCCGGACCGCCCGGGACCGCCCGGGACCGCCCCGGACCGCCCCGGACCGCCCGGGACCGCCCCGGACCGCCCGGGACCGCCCGGGACCGCCCGGGACCGCCCGGGACGGCCCGGGACTGCCCAGGACCGCCCTGGACCGCCCGGGACCGCCCGGGACCGCCCGGGACTGCCCGGGACCGCCCGGGACCGCCCGGGACCGCCCGGGACCGCCCGGACCGCCGGGACCGCCCGGACCGCCCGGGACCGCCCGGGGACCGCCCTGGACCGCCGGGACCGCCCGGGACCGCCCGGGACCGCCCGGGACCGCTCTGGACCGCCGGGACCGCCCGGGACCGCCCGAGACCGCCCAGGACCGCCCGGGACCGCCCGGGACCGCCCCGGATTGCCCCGGACCGCCCGGGACCTTCCCGGACCGCCCGGGACCGCCCCGGACCGCCCGGGACCGCCCCGGACCGCCCGGGACCGCCCCGGACCGCCCGGGACCGGCCCGGACCGCCCGGGACCGCCCCGGACCGCCCGGGACCGCCCCGGACCGCCCGGGACCGCCCGGGACCGCCCCGGACCACCCCGGACCGCCCGGGACCGCCCCGGACCGCCCAGGACCGCCCGGGACCGCCCGGGACCGCCCGGAACCGCCCGGGACCACCCGGGACCGCGCGGGACTGCCCAGGACCGCCCGGGACCGCCCGGGACCGCCCGGGACCGCCCGGGACCGCCCGGGACCGCCCGGGACCACCCGGGACCGCCCCGGACCGCCCGGGACCGCCCCGGACCGCCCGTGACCGCCGCGGACCGCCCGGGACCGCCCCGGACCGCCCCGGACCGCCCCGGACAGCCCCGAACCGCCCGGGGACCGCCCGGGACTGCCCGGGACCGCCCGGGACCGCCCGGGACCGCCCGGGACCGCCCAGGACCGCCCGGGACCGCCCGGGACTGCCCGGGACCGCCCGGGACCGCCCTAGACCGCCCGGGACCGCACCCGGACCGCCCAGGACCACACCCGGACCGCCCGGGACCGCCCCGACCGCCCGGGACTGCCCGGGACCGCCTGGGACCGCCCCGGACCGCCCGGGACCGCCCTAGAACGCCGGGGACCACCCAGGACCGCCCGGGACCGCCCCGGACCGCCCGGGACCGCCTCGGACCGCCCGGGACCGCCCGGGACCGCCCGGGACCGCCCGGGACCGCCCGGGACTGCCCAGGACCGCCCTGGACCGCCCGGGACCGCCCGGGACCGCCCGGGACTGCCCGGGACCGCCCGGGACCGCCCGGGACCGCCCGGGACCGCCCCGGACCGCCCGGGACCGCCCGGGACCGCCCGGGACCGCCCGGGACCGCCCTGGACCGCCGGGACCGCCCGGGACCGCCCGGGACCGCCCGGGACCGCTCTGGACCGCCGGGACCGCCCGGGACCGCCCGAGACCGCCCAGGACCGCCCGGGACCGCCCGGGACCGCCCCGGATTGCCCCGGACCGCCCGGGACCTTCCCGGACCGCCCGGGACCGCCCCGGACCGCCCGGGACCGCCCCGGACCGCCCGGGACTGCCCCGGACCGCCCGGGACCGGCCCGGACCGCCCGGGACCGCCCCGGACCGCCCGGGACCGCCCCGGACCGACCGGGACCGCCCCGGGACCGCCCCGGACCACCCCGGACCGCCCGGGACCGCCCCGGACCGCCCAGGACCGCCCGGGACCGCCCGGGACCGCCCGGAACCGCCCGGGACCACCCGGGACCGCGCGGGACTGCCCAGGACCGCCCGGGACCGCCCGGGACCGCCCGGGACCGCCCGGGACCGCCCGGGACCGCCCGGGACCACCCGGGACCGCCCCGGACCGCCCGGGACCGCCCCGGACCGCCCGTGACCGCCGCGGACCGCCCGGGACCGCCCCGGACCGCCCCGGGACCGCCCCGGACAGCCCCGAACCGCCCGGGACCGCCCGGGACTGCCCGGGACCGCCCGGGACCGCCCGGGACCGCCCGGGACCGCCCAGGACCGCCCGGGACCGCCCGGGACTGCCCGGGACCGCCCAGGACCGCCCTAGACCGCCCGGGACCGCACCCGGACCGCCCAGGACCACACCCGGACCGCCCGGGAGCGCCCCGACCGCCCGGGACTGCCCGGGACCGCCTGGGACCGCCCCGGACCGCCCGGGACCGCCCTAGAACGCCGGGGACCACCCAGGACCGCCCGGGACCGCCCCGGACCGCCCGGGACCGCCTCGGACCGCCCGGGACCGCCCAGGACCGCCGGGGACCGCCCTGGACCGCCCGGGACCGCCCTGGAACGCCCGGGACTGCCCGGGACCGCCCGGGACCGCCCGGGACCACCCGGGACCGCCCTGGACCACCCGGGACCGCCCGAGACCGCCCGGGACCGCCCGCGACCGCCCGGGACTGCCCGGGAGCGCCCGGGACCGCCCGGGACCGCCCCGGACCGCCCGGGACCGCCCGGGACCGCCCGGGACCGCCCGGGACCGCTCGGGACTGCCCGGAACCGCCCGGGACCGCCCGGGACCGCACGGGACCGCCCGGGACCGCCCCGGACCGCCCGGGATCGCCCGGGACCACCCCGGACCGCCCGGGACCGCCCGGGACCGCCCGGGACCGCCCGGGACCGCCCGAACCGCCAGGGACCGCCCGGGACTGCCCGGGACCGCCCGGGACCGCACCGGACCGTCCGGGACCGCCCGGGACTGCCCGGGACCGCCCGGGACTGCCCGGGACCACCCGGGACCGCCCGGGACCGCCCCGGACCGCCCAGGACCGCCCCGGACTGCCCGGGACTGCCCCGGACCACCCGGGACCGCCCCGGACCGCCCGGGACCGCCCGGGACCACCCGAGACTGCCCCAGACCGCCTGGGACCGCCCGGGACCGCCCGGGACTGCCCGGGACCGCCCAGGACCGCCCGGGACCGCCCGGGACCGCCCCGGACCGCCCGGGACCACCCCGGACCGCCCAGGACCGGCCGGGACCGCCCAGGACCGCCCGGGACCGCCCGGGCCTGCCCGGGACCGCCCGGGACCGCCCTAGACCGCCCGGGACCGCACCCGGACCGCCCAGGACCACACCCGGACCGCCCGGGACCGCCCCGACCGCCCGGGACTGCCCGGGACCGCCTGGGACCGCCCCAGACCGCCCGGGACCGCCCTAGAACGCCGAGGACCACCCAGGACCGCCCGGGACCGCCCCGGACCGCCCGGGACCGCCTCGGACCGCCCGGGACCGCCCAGGACCGCCGGGGACCGCCCTGGACCGCCCGGGACCGCCCTGGAACGCCCGGGACTGCCCGGGACCGCCCGGGACCGCCCGGGACCACCCGGGACCGCCCTGGACCACCCGGGACCGCCCGAGACCGCCCGGGACCGCCCGGGACCGCCCGGGACTGCCCGGGAGCGCCCGGGACCGCCCGGGACCGCCCCGGACCGCCCGGGATCGCCCGGGACCGCCCGGGACCGCCCGGGACCGCTCGGGACTGCCCGGAACCGCCCGGGACCGCCCGGGACCGCACGGGACCGCCCGGGACCGCCCGGGACCGCCCGGGACTGCCCGGGAGCGCCCGGGACCGCCCGGGACCGCCCCGGACCGCCCGGGATCGCCCGGGACCGCCCGGGACCGCCCGGGACCGCTCGGGACTGCCCGGAACCGCCCGGGACCGCCCGGGACCGCACGGGACCGCCCGGGACCGCCCCGGACCGCCCGGGACCGCCCGGGACCACCCCGGACCGCCCGGGACCGCCCGGGACCGCCCGGGACCGCCCGGGACCGCCCGAACCGCCAGGGACCGCCCGGGACTGCCCGGGACCGCCCGGGACCGCACCGGACCGCCCGGGACCGCCCGGGACTGCCCGGGACCGCACGGGACTGCCCAGGACCGCCCCGGACCGCCCGGGACCTTCCCGGACCGCCCGGGACCGCCCCGGACCGCCCGGGACCGCCCCGGACCGCCCGGGACCGCCCCGGACCGCCCGGGACCGCCCCGGACCGCCCGGGACCGGCCCGGACCGCCCGGGACCGCCCCGGACCGCCCGGGACCGCCCCGGACCGCCCGGGACCGCCCGGGACCGCCCCGGACCGCCCGGGACCGCCCCGGACCGCCCAGGACCGCCCGGGACCGCCCGGGACCGCCCGGAACCGCCCGGGACCGCCCGGGACCGCCCGGGTCTGCCCAGGACCGCCCGGGACCGCCCGGGACCGCCCGGGACCGCCCGGGACCGCCCGGGACCGCCCGGGACCACCCGGGACCGCCCCGGACCGCCCGGGACCGCCCCGGACCGCCCGGGACCGCCTCGGACCGCCCGGGACCGCCCCGGACCGCCCCGGACCGCCCCGGACAGCCCCGAACCGCCCGGGACCGCCCGGGACTGCCCGGGACCGCCCGGGACCGCCCGGGACCGCCCGGGACCGCCCGAGACCGCCCGGGACCACCCGGGACCGCCCGGGACCGCCTCGGATTGCCCAGGACCGCCCGGGACCGCCCGGGACCGCACCGGACCGCCCGGGACCGCCCGGGACTGCCCGGGACCGCACGGGACTGCCCAGGACCGCCCCGGACCGCCCGGGACCTTCCCGGACCGCCCGGGACCGCCCCGGACCGCCCGGGACCGCCCCGGACCGCCCGGGACCGCCCCGGACCGCCCGGGACCGCCCCGGACCGCCCGGGACCGGCCCGGACCGCCCGGGACCGCCCCGGACCGCCCGGGACCGCCCCGGACCGCCCGGGACCGCCCGGGACCGCCCCGGACCACCCCGGACCGCCCGGGACCGCCCCGGACCGCCCAGGACCGCCCGGGACCGCCCGGGACCGCCCGGAACCGCCCGGGACCGCCCGGGACCGCCCGGGTCTGCCCAGGACCGCCCGGGACCGCCCGGGACCGCCCGGGACCGCCCGGGACCGCCCGGGACCGCCCGGGACCACCCGGGACCGCCCCGGACCGCCCGGGACCGCCCCGGACCGCCCGGGACCGCCGCGGACCGCCCGGGACCGCCCCGGACCGCCCCGGACCGCCCCGGACAGCCCCGAACCGCCCGGGACCGCCCGGGACTGCCCGGGACCGCCCGGGACCGCCCGGGACCGCCCGGGACCGCCCGAGACCGCCCGGGACCACCCGGGACCGCCCGGGACCGCCTCGGATTGCCCAGGACCGCCCGGGACCGCCCTGGACCGCTCGGGACCGCCCCGGACCGCCCGGGACCGCCCCGGACCGCCCGGGACCGCCCGGGACCGCCCCGGACCGCCCCGGACCGCCCCGGACAGCCCCGAACCGCCCGGGACCGCCCGGGACCGCCCGGGACCGCCCGGGACCGCCCCGGACCGCCCCGGACCGCCCCGGACAGCCCCGAACCGCCCGGGACCGCCCGGGACCGCCCGGGACCGCCCGGGACCGCCCGGGACCGCCCAGGACCGCCAGGGACCGCCCCGGACCACCCGGGACCGCCCAGGACCGATCGGGACCGCCCCGGACCGCCCGGGACCGCCCCGGACCGCCCGGGACCGCCCCGGACCGCCCGGGACTGCCCCGGACCGCCCGGGACTGCCCCGGACCGCCCGGGACCGCCCGGGACCGCCCCGGACCGCCCCGGACCGCCCGGGACCGCCCCGGACCGCCCGGGACCGCCCGGGACCGCCCGGGACCGCCCGGGACCGCCCGGGACTGCCCAGGACCGCCCTGGACCGCCCGGGACCGCCCGGGACCGCCCGGGACTGCCCGGGACCGCCCGGGACCGCCCGGGACCGCCCGGGACCGCCCCGGACCGCCCGGGACCGCCCGGGACCGCCCGGGACCGCCCGGGACCGCCCTGGACCGCCGGGACCGCCCGGGACCGCCCGGGACCGCCCGGGACCGCTCTGGACCGCCGGGACCGCCCGGGACCGCCCGAGACCGCCCAGGACCGCCCGGGACCGCCCGGGACCGCCCCGGATTGCCCCGGACCGCCCGGGACCTTCCCGGACCGCCCGGGACCACCCGGGACCGCCCGGGACCGCCTCGGATTGCCCAGGACCGCCCGGGACCGCCCGGGACCGCACCGGACCGCCCGGGACCGCCCGGGACTGCCCGGGACCGCACGGGACTGCCCAGGACCGCCCCGGACCGCCCGGGACCTTCCCGGACCGCCCGGGACCGCCCCGGACCGCCCGGGACCGCCCCGGACCGCCCGGGACCGCCCCGGACCGCCCGGGACCGCCCCGGACCGCCCGGGACCGGCCCGGACCGCCCGGGACCGCCCCGGACCGCCCGGGACCGCCCCGGACCGCCCGGGACCGCCCGGGACCGCCCCGGACCACCCCGGACCGCCCGGGACTGCCCCGGACCGCCCAGGACCGCCCGGGACCGCCCGGGACCGCCCGGAACCGCCCGGGACCGCCCGGGACCGCCCGGGTCTGCCCAGGACCGCCCGGGACCGCCCGGGACCGCCCGGGACCGCCCGGGACCGCCCGGGACCGCCCGGGACCACCCGGGACCGCCCCGGACCGCCCGGGACCGCCCCGGACCGCCCGGGACCGCCGCGGACCGCCCGGGACCGCCCCGGACCGCCCCGGACCGCCCCGGACAGCCCCGAACCGCCCGGGACCGCCCGGGACTGCCCGGGACCGCCCGGGACCGCCCGGGACCGCCCGGGACCGCCCGAGACCGCCCGGGACCACCCGGGACCGCCCGGGACCGCCTCGGATTGCCCAGGACCGCCCGGGACCGCCCTGGACCGCTCGGGACCGCCCCGGACCGCCCGGGACCGCCCCGGACCGCCCGGGACCGCCCGGGACCGCCCCGGACCGCCCCGGACCGCCCCGGACAGCCCCGAACCGCCCGGGACCGCCCGGGACCGCCCGGGACCGCCCGGGACCGCCCCGGACCGCCCCGGACCGCCCCGGACAGCCCCGAACCGCCCGGGACCGCCCGGGACCGCCCGGGACCGCCCGGGACCGCCCGGGACCGCCCGGGACCGCCCAGGACCGCCAGGGACCGCCCCGGACCACCCGGGACCGCCCAGGACCGATCGGGACCGCCCTGGACCGCCCGGGACCGCCCCGGACCGCCCGGGACCGCCCCGGACCGCCCGGGACTGCCCCGGACCGCCCGGGACCGCCCCGGACCGCCCGGGACCGCCCGGGACCGCCCCGGACCGCCCCGGACCGCCCGGGACCGCCCCGGACCGCCCGGGACCGCCCGGGACCGCCCGGGACCGCCCGGGACCGCCCGGGACTGCCCAGGACCGCCCTGGACCGCCCGGGACCGCCCGGGACCGCCCGGGACTGCCCGGGACCGCCCGGGACCGCCCGGGACCGCCCGGGACCGCCCCGGACCGCCCGGGACCGCCCGGGACCGCCCGGGACCGCCCGGGACCGCCCTGGACCGCCGGGACCGCCCGGGACCGCCCGAGACCGCCCAGGACCGCCCGGGACCGCCCGGGACCGCCCCGGATTGCCCCGGACCGCCCGGGACCTTCCCGGACCGCCCGGGACCGCCCCGGACCGCCCGGGACCGCCCCGGACCGCCCGGGACCGCCCCGGACCGCCCGGGACCGGCCCGGACCGCCCGGGACCGCCCCGGACCGCCCGGGACCGCCCCGGACCGCCCGGGACCGCCCGGGACCGCCCCGGACCACCCCGGACCGCCCGGGACCGCCCCGGACCGCCCAGGACCGCCCGGGACCGCCCGGGACCGCCCGGAACCGCCCGGGACCACCCGGGACCGCGCGGGACTGCCCAGGACCGCCCGGGACCGCCCGGGACCGCCCGGGACCGCCCGGGACCGCCCGGGACCACCCGGGACCGCCCCGGACCGCCCGGGACCGCCCCGGACCGCCCGGGACCGCCGCGGACCGCCCGGGACCGCCCCGGACCGCCCCGGACCGCCCCGGACAGCCCCGAACCGCCCGGGACCGCCCGGGACTGCCCGGGACCGCCCGGGACCGCCCGGGACCGCCCGGGACCGCCCGAGACCGCCCGGGACCACCCGGGACCGCCCGGGACCGCCTCGGATTGCCCAGGACCGCCCGGGACCGCCCTGGACCGCTCGGGACCGCCCCGGACCGCACGGGACCGCCCCGGACCGCCCGGGACCGCCCGGGACCGCCCCGGACCGCCCCGGACCGCCCCGGACAGCCCCGAACCGCCCGGGACCGCCCGGGACCGCCTGGGACCGCCCGGGACCGCCCGGGACCGCCTGGGACCGCCCGGGACCGCCCAGGACCGCCAGGGACCGCCCCGGACCACCCGGGACCGCCCAGGACCGATCGGGACCGCCCCGGACCGCCCGGGACCGCCCCGGACCGCCCGGGACCGCCCCGGACCGCCCGGGACTGCCCCGGACCGCCCGGGACCGCCCCGGACCGCCCGGGACCGCCCGGGACCGCCCCGGACCGCCCCGGACCGCCCGGGACCGCCCCGGACCGCCCGGGACCGCCCCGGACCGCCCGGGACTGCCCCGGACCGCCCGGGACCGCCCCGGACCGCCCGGGACCGCCCGGGACCGCCCCGGACCGCCCCGGACCGCCCGGGACCGCCCCGGACCGCCCGGGACCGCCCGGGACCGCCCGGGACCGCCCGGGACCGCCCGGGACCGCCCGGGACCGCCCGGGACCGCCCGGGACCGCCCGGGACCGCCCCGGACCGCCCGGGACCGCCCGGGACCGCCCGGGACCGCCCGGGACCGCCCTGGACCGCCGGGACCGCCCGGGACCGCCCGGGACCGCCCGGGACCGCCCTGGACCGCCGGGACCGCCCGGGACCGCCCGAGACCGCCCAGGACCGCCCGGGACCGCCCCGGATTGCCCCGGACCGCCCGGGACCTTCCCGGACCGCCCGGGACCGCCCCGGACCGCCCGGGACCGCCCCGGACCGCCCGGGACCGCCCCGGACCGCCCGGGACCGGCCCGGACCGCCCGGGACCGCCCCGGACCGCCCGGGACCGCCCCGGACCGCCCGGGACCGCCCGGGACCGCCCCGGACCACCCCGGACCGCCCGGGACCGCCCCGGACCGCCCAGGACCGCCCGGGACCGCCCGGGACCGCCCGGAACCGCCCGGGACCGCCCGGGACCGCCCGGGACTGCCCAGGACCGCCCGGGACCGCCCGGGACCGCCCGGGACCGCCCGGGACCGCCCGGGACCGCCCGGGACCACCCGGGACCGCCCCGGACCGCCCGGGACCGCCCCGGACCGCCCGGGACCGCCGCGGACCGCCCGGGACCGCCCCGGACCGCCCCGGACCGCCCCGGACAGCCCCGAACCGCCCGGGACCGCCCGGGACTGCCCGGGACCGCCCGGGACCGCCCGGGACCGCCCGGGACCGCCCGAGACCGCCCGGGACCACCCAGGACCGCCCGGGACCGCCTCGGATTGCCCAGGACCGCCCGGGACCGCCCTGGACCGCTCGGGACCGCCCCGGACCGCCCGGGACCGCCCCGGACCGCCCGGGACCGCCCGGGACCGCCCCGGACCGCCCCGGACCGCCCCGGACAGCCCCGAACCGCCCGGGACCGCCCGGGACCGCCCGGGACCGCCCGGGTCCGCCCGGGACCGCCCGGGACCGCCCAGGACCGCCAGGGACCGCCCCGGACCACCCGGGACCGCCCAGGACCGATCGGGACCGCCCCGGACCGCCCGGGACCGCCCCGGACCGCCCAGGACCGCCCCGGACCGCCCGGGACTGCGCCGGACCGCCCGGGACCGCCCCGGACCTCCCGGGACCGCCCGGTACCGCCCCGGACCGCCCCGGACCGCCCGGGACCGCCCCGGACCGCCCGGGACCGCCCGGGACCGCCCGGGACCGCCCGGGACCGCCCGGGACTGCCCAGGACCGCCCGGGACCGCCCGGGACCGCCCGGGACCGCCCGGGACCGCCCGGGACCGCCCGGGACCGCCCGGGACCGCCCGGGACCGCCCGGGACCGCCCCGGACCGCCCGGGACCGCCCGGGACCGCCCGGGACCGCCCGGGACCGCCCTGGACCGCCGGGACCGCCCGGGACCGCCCGGGACCGCCCGGGACCGCCCTGGACCGCCGGGACCGCCCGGGACCGCCCGAGACCGCCCAGGACCGCCCGGGACCGCCCGGGACCGCCCCAGATTGCCCCGGACCGCCCGGGACCGCCCCGGACCGCCCGGGACCGCCGAGGACCGCCCGGGACCGCCCCGGACCGCCCCGGACCGCCCCGGACAGCCCCGAACCGCCCGGGACCGCCCGGGACTGCCCGGGACCGCCCGGGACCGCCCGGGACCGCCCGGGACCGCCCGAGACCGCCCGGGACCACCCGGGACCGCCCGGGACCGCCCCGGATTGCCCAGGACCGCCCGGGACCGCCCCGGACCGCTCGGGACCGCCCCGGACCGCCCGGGACCGCCCCGGACCGCCCGGGACCGCCCGGGACCGCCCCGGACCGCCCAGGACCGCCCCGGACAGCCCCGAACCGCCCGGGACCGCCCGGGACCGCCCGGGACCGCCCGGGACCGCCCGGGACCGCCCAGGACCGCCAGGGACCGCCCCGGACCACCCGGGACCGGCCAGGACCGATCGGGACCGCCCCGGACCGCCCGGGACCGCCCCGGACCGCCCGGGACCGCCCCAGACCGCCCGGGACCGCTCTGGACCGCCCGGGACCGCCCGGGACTGCCCGGGACCGCCCGGGACCGCCCCGGACCGCCCGGGACCGCCCCGGACCGCCCCGGACCGCCCCGGACCGCCCGGGACCGCCCCGGACCGCCCGGGACCGCCCGGGACCGCCCGGGACCGCCCGGGACCGCCCGGGACCGCCCGGGACCGCCCGGGACCGCCCGGGACCGCCCGGGACCGCCCCGGACCGCCCGGGACCGCCCGGGACCGCCCGGGACTGCCCGGGACCGCCCTGGACCGCCGGGACCGCCCGGGACCGCCCGGGACCGCCCGGGACCGCCCTGGACCGCCGGGACCGCCCGGGACCGCCCGAGACCGCCCAGGACCGCCCGGGACCGCCCCGGATTGCCCCGGACCGCCCGGGACCTTCCCGGACCGCCCGGGACCGCCCCGGACCGCCCGGGACCGCCCCGGACCGCCCGGGACCGCCCCGGACCGCCCGGGACCGGCCCGGACCGCCCGGGACCGCCCCGGACCGCCCGGGACCGCCCCGGACCGCCCGGGACCGCCCGGGACCGCCCCGGACCACCCCGGACCGCCCGGGACCGCCCCGGACCGCCCAGGACCGCCCGGGACCGCCCGGGACCGCCCGGAACCGCCCGGGACCGCCCGGGACCGCCCGGGACTGCCCAGGACCGCCCGGGACCGCCCGGGACCGCCCGGGACCGCCCGGGACCGCCCGGGACCGCCCGGGACCACCCGGGACCGCCCCGGACCGCCCGGGACCGCCCCGGACCGCCCGGGACCGCCGCGGACCGCCCGGGACCGCCCCGGACCGCCCCGGACCGCCCCGGACCAGCCCCGAACCGCCCGGGACCGCCCGGGACTGCCCGGGACCGCCCGGGACCGCCCGGGACCGCCCGGGACCGCCCGAGACCGCCCGGGACCACCCAGGACCGCCCGGGACCGCCTCGGATTGCCCAGGACCGCCCGGGACCGCCCTGGACCGCTCGGGACCGCCCCGGACCGCCCGGGACCGCCCCGGACCGCCCGGGACCGCCAGGGACCGCCCCGGACCGCCCCGAACCGCCCCGGACAGCCCCGAACCGCCCGGGACCGCCCGGGACCGCCCGGGACCGCCCGGGTCCGCCCGGGACCGCCCGGGACCGCCCAGGACCGCCAGGGACCGCCCGGGACCACCCGGGACCGCCCAGGACCGATCGGGACCGCCCCGGACCGCCCGGGACCGCCCCGGACCACCCGGGACCGCCCCGAACCGCCCGGGACTGCGCCGGACCGCCCGGGACCGCCCCGGACCTCCCGGGACCGCCCGGGACCGCCCCGGACCGCCCCGGACCGCCCGGGACCGCCCCGGACCGCCCGGGACCGCCCGGGACCGCCCGGGACCGCCCGGGACCGCCCGGGACTGCCCAGGACCGCCCGGGACCGCCCGGGACCGCCCGGGACCGCCCGGGACCGCCCGGGACCGCCCGGGACCGCCCGGGACCGCCCGGGACCGCCCGGGACCGCCCCGGACCGCCCGGGACCGCCCGGGACCGCCCGGGACCGCCCGGGACCGCCCTGGACCGCCGGGACCGCCCGGGACCGCCCGGGACCGCCCGGGACCGCCCTGGACCGCCGGGACCGCCCGGGACCGCCCGAGACCGCCCAGGACCGCCCGGGACCGCCCGGGACCGCCCCAGATTGCCCCGGACCGCCCGGGACCGCCCCGGACCGCCCGGGACCGCCGAGGACCGCCCGGGACCGCCCCGGACCGCCCCGGACCGCCCCGGACAGCCCCGAACCGCCCGGGACCGCCCGGGACTGCCCGGGACCGCCCGGGACCGCCCGGGACCGCCCGGGACCGCCCGAGACCGCCCGGGACCACCCGGGACCGCCCGGGACCGCCCCGGATTGCCCAGGACCGCCCGGGACCGCCCCGGACCGCTCGGGACCGCCCCGGACCGCCCGGGACCGCCCCGGACCGCCCGGGACCGCCCGGGACCGCCCCGGACCGCCCAGGACCGCCCCGGACAGCCCCGAACCGCCCGGGACCGCCCGGGACCGCCCGGGACCGCCCGGGACCGCCCGGGACCGCCCAGGACCGCCAGGGACCGCCCCGGACCACCCGGGACCGCCCAGGACCGATCGGGACCGCCCCGGACCGCCCGGGACCGCCCCGGACCGCCCGGGACCGCCCCGGACCGCCCGGGACCGCTCTGGACCGCCCGGGACCGCCCGGGACTGCCCGGGACCGCCCGGGACCGCCCCGGACCGCCCCGGACCGCCCTGGATTGCCCCGGACCGCCCGGGACCGCCCCGGACCGCCCGGGACCGCCCCGGACCGCCCCGGACCGCCCCGGACCGCCCCGGATTGCCCCGAACCGCCCGGGACCGCCCGGGACCGCCCGGGACCGCCCGGGCCCGCCCGGGACCGCCCCGGACCGCCCCGGACCGCCCCGGATTGCCCCGAACCGCCCGGGACCGCCCGGGACCGCCCGGGACCGCCCAGGACCGCCCCGGACCGCCCGGGACCGCACCCGGACCGCCCAGGACCACACCCGGACCGCCCGGGACCGCCCCGACCGCCCGGGACCGCCCGGGACCGCCCGGGACCGCCCCGGACCGCCCGGGACCGCCCTAGAACGCGCGGGACCGCCCGGGACCGCCCGAGACCGCCCGAGACCGCCCGGGACCGCCCGGGACCGCCCGGGAGCGCCCTGGACCGCCCGGGACCGCCCGAGACCGCCCGAGACCGCCCGGGACCGCCCGGGACCGCCCGGGAGCGCCCGGGACCGCCCGGGACCGCCCCGGACTGCCCGGGACCACCCGGGACCGCCCGGGACCGCCTGGGACCGCCCGGGACTGCCCAGGACCGCCCGGGACCGCACGGGACCACCCAGGACCGCCCCGGACCGCCCGGGACCGCCCCGGACCGCCCGGGACCGCCCCGGACCGCCCGGGGCCACCCCGGACCGCCCGGGACTGCCCCGGACCGCCCGGGACCGGCCCGGACCGCCCGGGACCGCCCGGACCCCCCGGGACCGCCCCGGACCGCCCGGGACCGCCTGGGACCGCCCCGGACCGCCCCGGACCGGCCGGGACCGCCCCGGACCGCCCGGGACCGCCCGGGACCGCCCGGGACCGCCCGGGACCGCCCCGGACCGCCCCGGACCGCCCTGGATTGCCCTGGACCGCCCGGGACCGCCCCGGACCGCTTGGGACCGCCCCGGACCGCCCGGGACCGCCCCGGACCGCCCGGGACCGCCCGGGACCGCCCCGGACCGCCCCGGACCGCCCCGGATTGCCCTGAACCGCCCGGGACTGCCCGGGACCGCCCGGGACCGCCCGGGACCGCCCGGGACCGCACGGGACCGCCCGGGACCGCCCGAGACCGCTCTGACCGCCCGGGACCGCCCAGGACTGCCCGGGACTGCCCGGGACCGCCCCGGACCGCCCGGAACCGCCCAGGACCGCCCGGGACCGCCCGAGACCGCCCGGGACCGCTCAGGACCGCCCGGGACCGCCCGGGACTGCCCGGGACCGCCCGGGACCGCTCCGGACCGACCCGGACCGCCCCGGATTGCCCCGGACCGCCCGGGACCGCCCCGGACCGCCCGGGACCGCCCCGGACCGCCCGGGACCGCACCCGGACCGCCCAGGACCACACCCGGACCGCCCGGGACTGCCCCGACCGCCCGGGACCGCCCGAGACCGCCCAGGACCGCCCCGGACCGCCCGGGACCGCCCTAGAACGCGCGGGACCGCCCGGGACCGCCCGGGACCGCCCCGGACCGCCCGGGACCGCCTAAAACCGCCCGGGACCGCCCAGGACCGCCCGGGACCGCCCTGGACCGCCCGGGACCGCCCTAGAACGCCCGGAACCGCCCCGGGACCACCCGGGACCGCCCGGACCTCCCGGGACCGCCCTGGACCGCCCGGGACCGCCCGAGACCGCCCATGGGACCGCCCGGGACCGCCCGGGACCGCCCGGGAGCGCCCGGGACTGCCCGGGACCGCCCCGGACCGCCCGGGACCACCCGGGACTGCCCCGACCGCCCGGGACCGCCCGAGACCGCCCGGGACCGCCCCGGACCGCCCGGGACCGCCCTAGAACGCGCGGGACCGCCCGGGACCGCCCGGGACCGCCCCGGACCGCCCGGGACCGCCTCGGACCGCCCGGGACCGCCCAGGACCGCCCGGGACCGCCCTGGACCGCCCGTGACCGCCCTAGAACGCCCGGGACCGCCCGGGACCGCCCGGGACCGCCCGGGACCCCGGGACCACCCTGGACCGCCCGGGACCGCCCGAGACCGCCCGGGACCGCCCGGGACCGCCCGGGACCGCCCGGGAGCGCCCGGGACTGCCCGGGACCGCCCCGGACCGCCCGGGACCACCCGGGACCGCCCGGGACCGCCTGGGACTGCCCGGGACTGCCCAGGACCGCCCGGGACCGCCCGGGACCGCACGGGACCGCCCGGGACCGCCCGGGACCGCCCGGGACCACCCCGGACCGCCCGGGACCGCCCGGGACCGCCCGAGACCGCCCGGGACCGCCCGGGACCGCCCGAACCGCCCGGGACCGCCCGGGACCGCCCGGGACCACCCGGGACCGCACCGGACCGCCCGGGACCGCCCGGGACCGCCCGGGACCGCACGGGACCTCCCAGGACCGCCCCGGACCGCCCGGGACCGCCCCGGACCGCCCGGGACCGCCCCGGACCGCCCGGGACCGCCCGGACCGCCCGGGACCGCCCCGGACGCCCGGGACCGGCCCGGACCGCCCGGGACCACCCCGGACCCCCCGGGACCGCCCCGGACCGCCCGGGACCGCCTGGGACCGCCCCGGACCGTCCCGGACCGCCCGGGACCGCCCCGGACCGCCCGGGACCGCCCGGGACCGCCCGGGACCGCCCGGGACCGCCCCGGCCCGCCCGGACCGCCCTGGATTGCCCTGGGACCGCCCGGGACCGCCCCGGACCGCTTGGGACCGCCCCGGACCGCCCGTGACCGCCCCGGACCGCCCGGGACCGCCCGGGACCGCCCCGGACCGCCCCGGACCGCCCCGGATTGCCCTGAACCGCCCGGGACCGCCCGGGACCGCCCGGGACCGCCCGGGACCGCCCAGGACCGCCCGGGACCGCTCGGGACCGCCCGGGACCGCCCGGGACCGCTCTGGACCGCCCGGGACCGCCCGGGACTGCCCTGGACTGCCCGGGACCGCCCCGGACCGCCTGGAACCGCCCAGGACCGCCCGGGACCGCCCGAGACCGCCCGGGACTGCTCGGGACCGCCCTAGACCGCCCGGGACCGCTCAGGACCGCCCGGGACCGCCCGGGACTGCCCGGGACCGCCCGGGACCGCCCCGGACCGAACCGGACCGCCCCGGATTGCCCCGGACCGGCCCGGGACCGCCCCGGACCGCCCGGGACCGCCCCAGACTGCTCGGGACCGCCCCGGACCGCCCGGGACCGCCCGGGACCGCCCCGGACCGCCCCGGACCGCCCCGGATTGCCCCGGACCGCCCGGGACCGCCCTGGACCGCCCGGGACTGCTCCGGACTGCCCGGGACCGCCCCAGACCGCCCGGGACCGCCCCGGACCGCCCGGGACCGCCCCGGACCGCCCGGGACCGCCCGGGACCGCCCGGGACCGCCCGGGACCACCCTGGACCGCCGGGCCCGCCCGGGACCGCCCGGGACCGCCCGGGACCGCTCGGGACCGCACCGGACCGCCCGGGACCGCCCGGACCGCCCGGGACCGCCCGGGACCGCCCGGGACTGCCCGGGACCGCTCTGGACCGCCCGAGACCGCCCCGGACCGCCCGGGACCGCACCGGACTGCCCGGGACCGCCCGGGACCGCTCTGGACCGCCCGGGACCGCCCGGGACCGCCCCGGACCGCCCCGGACCGCCTGGATTGCCCCGGACCGCCCGGGACCGCCCCGGGACCGCTCGGGACCGCCCGGACCGCCCGGGACCCGCCCCGGACCGCCCGGGACCGCCAGGGACCGCCGCGGACCGCCTCGGACCGCCCCGGATTGCCCCGTACCGCCCGGGACCGCCCCGGACTGCCCGGCACCGTCCGGGACCGCCCGGGACCGCCCGGGACCGCCCGGGACCGCCCCGGACCGCCCAGGACCGCCCCGGACCGCCCGGGGACTGCCCCGGACCGCCCGGGACCGCCCCGGACCGCCCGGGACCGCCTCGGACCGCCCGGGACCGCCCGGACCGCCGGGACCGCCCAGAACTGCCCGGGACCGCCCGGGACCGCCCGGGACCGCCCAGGACCGACCGGGACCGCCCGGGACCGCCCCGGACCGCCCGGGACCGCCCCGGACCACCAGGGACCGCCCCGGACCGCCCGGGACGGCCCAGGACCACCCGGGACCGCCCGGGACCGCCCGGGACCGCCCGGGACCGCCCGGGACCGCCCCCCGACCGCCCGGGACCGCCCGGGACCGCCCCGGACCGCCCCGGACCGCCCTGGATTGCCCCTGACCGCCCGGGACCGCCCCGGACCGCTCGGGACCGCCCCGGACCGCCCGGGACCGCCCCGGACCGCCCGGGACCGCCCGGGACCGCCCGGACCGCCCCGGACCGCCCTGGATTGCCCCGGACCGCCCGGGACCGCCCTGGACCGCTCGGGACCGCCCCGGACCGCCCGGGACCGCCCCGGACCGCCCGGGACCGCCAGGGACCGCCGCGGACCGCCTCGGACCGCCCCGGATTGCCCCGTACCGCCCGGGACCGCCCCGGACCGCCCGGGACCGCCCCGGACCGCCCGGGACCGCCCCGGACCGCCCGGGACCGGCCCGGACCGCCCGGGACCACCCCGGACCCCCGGGACCGCCCCGGACCGCCCGGGACCGCCTGGGACCGCCCCGGACCGTCCCGGACCGCCCGGGACCGCCCCGGACCGCCCGGGACCGCCCGGGACCGCCCGGGACCGCCCGGGACCGCCCCGGCCCGCCCCGGACCGCCCTGGATTGCCCTGGACCGCCCGGGACCGCCCGGACCGCTTGGGACCGCCCCGGACCGCCCGTGACCGCCCCGGACCGCCCGGGACCGCCCGGGACCGCCCCGGACCGCCCCGGACCGCCCCGGATTGCCCTGAACCGCCCGGGACCGCCCGGGACCGCCCGGGACCGCCGGGACCGCCGGGACCGCCCGGGACCGCTCGGGACCGCCCGGGACCGCCCGGGACCGCTCTGGACCGCCCGGGACCGCCCGGGACTGCCCTGGACTGCCCGGGACCGCCCCGGACCGCCTGGAACCGCCCAGGACCGCCCGGGACCGCCCGAGACCGCCCGGGACTGCTCGGGACCGCCCTAGACCGCCCGGGACCGCTCAGGACCGCCCGGGACCGCCCGGGACTGCCCGGGACCGCCCGGGACCGCCCCGGACCGAACCGGACCGCCCCGGATTGCCCGGACCGCCCGGACCCGCCCCGGACCGCCCGGGACCGCCCCAGACTGCTCGGGACCGCCCCGGACCGCCCGGGACCGCCCGGGACCGACCCGGACCGCCCCGGACCGCCCCGGATTGCCCCGGACCGCCCGGGACCGCCCTGGACCGCCCGGGACTGCTCCGGACTGCCCGGGACCGCCCCAGACCGCCCGGGACCGCCCGGACCGCCCGGGACCGCCCCGGACCGCCCGGGACCGCCCGGGACCGCCCGGGACCGCCCGGGACCACCCTGGACCGCCGGGCCCGCCCGGGACCGCCCGGGACCGCCCGGGACCGCTCGGGACCGCACCGGACCGCCCGGGACCGCCCCGGACCGCCCGGGACCGCCCGGGACCGCCCGGGACTGCCCGGGACCGCTCTGGACCGCCCGAGACCGCCCCGGACCGCCCGGGACCGCACCGGACTGCCCGGGACCGCCCGGGACCGCTCTGGACCGCCCGGGACCGCCCGGGACCGCCCCGGACCGCCCCGGACCGCCCTGGATTGCCCCGGACCGCCCGGGACCGCCCCGGACCGCTCGGGACCGCCCCGGACCGCCCGGGACCGCCCCGGACCGCCCGGGACCGCCAGGGACCGCCGCGGACCGCCTCGGACCGCCCCGGATTGCCCCGTACCGCCCGGGACCGCCCCGGACTGCCCGGCACCGTCCGGGACCGCCCGGGACCGCCCGGGACCGCCCGGGACCGCCCCGGACCGCCCAGGACCGCCCCGGACCGCCCGGGACTGCCCCGGACCGCCCGGGACCGCCCCGGACCGCCCGGGACCGCCTCGGACCGCCCGGGACCGCCCCGGACCGCCCGGGACCGCCCAGAACTGCCCGGGACCGCCCGGGACCGCCCGGGACCGCCCAGGACCGACCGGGACCGCCCGGGACCGCCCCGGACCGCCCGGGACCGCCCCGGACCACCAGGGACCGCCCCGGACCGCCCGGGACGGCCCAGGACCACCCGGGACCGCCCGGGACCGCCCGGGACCGCCCGGGACCGCCCGGGACCGCCCCCGACCGCCCGGGACCGCCCGGGACCGCCCCGGACCGCCCCGGACCGCCCTGGATTGCCCCGGACCGCCCGGGACCGCCCCGGACCGCTCGGGACCGCCCCGGACCGCCCGGGACCGCCCCGGACCGCCCGGGACCGCCCGGGACCGCCCCGGACCGCCCCGGACCGCCCTGGATTGCCCCGGACCGCCCGGGACCGCCCCGGACCGCTCGGGACCGCCCCGGACCGCCCGGGACCGCCCCGGACCGCCCGGGACCGCCAGGGACCGCCGCGGACCGCCTCGGACCGCCCCGGATTGCCCCGTACCGCCCGGGACCGCCCGGGACTGCCCGGCACCGCCCGGGACCGCCTGGGACCGCCCGGGACCGCCCGGGACCGCCCCGGACCGCCCAGGACCGCCCTGGACCGCCCGGGACTGCCCCGGACCGCCCGGGACCGCCCCGGACCGCCCGGGACCGCCTCGGACCGCCCGGGACCGCCCCGGACCGCCCGGGACCGCCCAGAACTGCCCAGGACCGCCCGGGACCGCCCGGGACCGCCCGGGACCGCCCGGGACCGCCCGGGACTGCCCCGGACCGCCCGGGACCGCCCCGGACCACCCGGGACCGCCCCGGACCGCCCGGGACGGCCCGGGACCGCCCGGGACTGCCCGGGACCGCCCGGGACCGCCCGGGACCGCCCCGGACCGCCCGGGACCACCTGGGACCGCCCGGGACCGCCCTGGACCGCCGGGACCGCCCAGGACCGCCCGGGACCGCCCGGGACCACCCGTGACCGCCCGGGACCGCCCGGGACCGCCCGGGACCGCCCCGGACCGCCCGGGACCGCACCCGGACCGCCCAGGACCACACCCGGACAGCCCGGGACCGCCCGGGACCGCCCGGGACCGCCCGGGACCGCCCCGGACCGCCCGGGTCCGCCCTAGAACACCCGAGACCGCCCGGGACCGCCCGAGACCACCGCGGACCGCCCGGGACCGCCTCGGACCGCCCGGGACCGCCCAGGACCGCCCGGGACCGCCCTGGACCGCCCGGGACCTCCCTGGAACGCCCGGGACCGCCCGGGACCGCCCGGGACCGCCCGGGACCGCCCGGGAGCGCCCGGGACCGCCCGGAACCGCCCCGGACCGCCCGGGACCACCCGGGACCGCCCGGGACCTCCCGGGACCGCCCGGGACTGCCCGGGACCGCCCGGGACCGCTCTGGACCGCCCGGGACCGCCCGGGACCGCCCTGGACCGCCCCGGACCGCCCTGGATTGCCCCGGACCGCCCGGGACCGCCCCGGACCGCTCGGGACCGCCCCGGACCGCCCGGGACCGCCCCGGACCGCCCGGGACCGCCAGGGACCGCCGCGGACCGCCTCGGACCGCCCCGGATTGCCCCGTACCGCCCGGGACCGCCCGGGACTGCCCGGCACCGTCCGGGACCGCCCGGGACCGCCCGGGACCGCCCGGGACCGCCCCGGACCGCCCAGGACCGCCCCGGACCGCCCGGGACTGCCCCGGACCGCCCGGGACCGCCCCGGACCGCCCGGGACCGCCTCGGACCGCCCGGGACCGCCCCGGACCGCCCGGGACCGCCCAGAACTGCCCGGGACCGCCCGGGACCGCCCGGGACCGCCCAGGACCAACCGGGACCGCCCGGGACCGCCCCGGACCGCCCGGGACCGCCCCGGACCACCCGGGACCGCCCCGGACCGCCCGGGACGGCCCAGGACCACCCGGGACCGCCCGGGACCGCCCGGGACCGCCCGAGACCGCCCCGGACCGCCCGGGACCGCCCGGGACCGCCCCGGACCGCCCCGGACCGCCCTGGATTGCCCCGGACCGCCCGGGACCGCCCCGGACCGCTCGGGACCGCCCCGGACCGCCCGGGACCGCCCCGGACCGCCCGGGACCGCCCGGGACCGCCCCGGACCGCCCCGGACCGCCCAGGATTGCCCCGGACCGCCCGGG